>NC_086447.1:481526923-481830852 GCF_028390025.1 Pseudophryne corroboree | reverse complement strand
TTTGTATTTACAAGGTGCATAGCTACAGTAAAACATACACAGCACCATGTCATAAGCTGGACACAATGAGGCACATTTACAAATGGCAAAGAATGTGGAACTGTAATTCTTTAAATGCACAAGTGCATATATTATGATGAAAGAGGGAAAATTAACTTCAAAGTCCAATCTGCAATTTTAAGTCTTGCAATATATGAACTGTCCAGCTGGTGTCAGTATTATCTCAATAATAACAACTGAATATGTGCAGTAGTATGTTGTTTCCATATAGTATAAGTTTTTGAGAATAATATTTCATTAATTAATTCATTCATTCATTCATTCCAGTCCCTGCCCCAGTGGAGCTTACAATTCATGGTCCTTATCACATGGGCACACACATAATGTACACACCGGGTTTAATTAAATTAATTATTTACATTCAGTTTTTCTCCTAAAATACTTATCAGTTCAGGAGTGTACAACTGTGGTGATACATTTTTACAATTTTACAAATCGTTCAAAACTTACCATCTTGTCCAGTACAGCTCAGAATATTAGGTTCCTAAAATATCTAAAATGGGAGACAGGTTATATCTTTGTAACAGCTAATATGTCTTCCTTATCTACAGGTTGAGTATTCCATATCCAAATATTCCAAAATACGGAATTTTTTGAGTGAGAGTGAGATAGTGAAACCTTTGTTTTTTGATGGCTCAATGTACACAAACTTTGTTTAATACACAAAGTTAGTAAAAATATTGTATTAAATGACCTTCTGGCTTATGTGTATAAGGTGTACATGAAACATAAATGAATTGTGTGAATGTACACACACTTTGTTTAATGCACAAAGTTATTAAAAATATTGTATTAAATTACCTTCAGGCTGTGTGTATAAGGGCCCTCATTCCGAGTTGATCGGTCGCAAGGCGAATTTAGCAGAGTTACACACGCTAAGCCGCCGCCTACTGGGAGTGTATCTTAGCATCTTAAAATTGCGACCGATGTATTCGCAATATTGCGATCACAAACTACTTAGCAGTTTTAGAGTAGCTCCACACTTACTCTGCCTGTGCGATCAGTTCAGTGCTTGTCGTTCCTGGTTTGACGTCACAAACACACCCAGCGTTCGCCCAACCACTCCCCCGTTTCTCCGGCCACTCCTGCGTTTTTTCCGGAAACGGTAGCGTTTTCAGCCACACGCCCATAAAACGCCGTGTTTCCGCCCAGTAACACCCATTTCCTGTCAATCACATTACGATCGCCGGAGCGAGGAAAAAGCCGTGAGTAAAAATACTATCTTCATAGCAAAGATACTTGGCGCAGTCGCAGTGCGAATATTGCGCATGCGCACTATGCGGAATTTCACTGCGATGCGATGAAAAATACAGAGCGAACAACTCGGAATGAGGGCCAAGGTGTATATGTAACATAAATGCATTCTGTACTTAGACTTAGGTCCCATCTCCATGATATCTCATTATGGTATGCAATTATTCCAAAATACGGAAAATTCCGATATCCAAAATAACTCTGGTCCCAAGCATTTTGGATAAGGGATACTCAACCTGTACTTCCATAAAACATGCACACAGTGTAGAAGCGTCAAAACTCTTTTTAGAATAGCAAGGCTATTTAAATGTTTAATAAACAGTATTAATCCTTGAAAATACATAATTGCGGACCTGATGTTAGAGCTGCTCTGCCGCTATTATCATGTTCAGATGCAGTTCTAATGGAAATACATGGGTATCGCTCCAACATCACAAGGCACTGAATCACCCCAGGGCTGGATTAAGATTTGTGGGGGCCCTATCAATATAACTAGTACTATATATATATATATATATATATATATGTATATATATACAGGGCCGGCAACAGAAATCTAGGGGCCCGTTACACTGATATCTCTGGGGCCCCCTCCCCTCCGTCCCACTCCCTAAATATCCCTAACCTGCATGTGCCAATACAGGCGTCACCAAATACAAGGCACTAGATTTGTGCATATACTGAAACACTACAATACATAGATGGAAAACACACAACAAAAGTGCACTGTGTCCGTTACTGGAGCACAAACACACTCATACACATACATACACATCACATATATTGTATACACACACACACATACTGTGAAGCAGACATAGACTGTCCAGGAAGGACTCACTGTCACCACAGCTAGGGTGTCTCTCTCGTGTGTAGCACTGCGGGGGGGCTGCTGCAATCTTCTCCGAGTGTCACACACCAGTGGACAGGCCGGCAGCGGGAGGTTGTGCACAGCTTCTGGACAGCTCCTCAGCGGAGGCAGGAGACAGGGAAGTGCCGGCGGGCCAGCCTCATGACGTCACGACGTTGGTGCCATGGTATGGGACCATACCAAGTGACAGGGTAAGGAGGGGGAGGCGCGGAAGGAGGTATTGCGGCTTCTGACTGGACACTTAATTAATTTTTTAGGTGACTGGCAGCTGGGCAGGCATTCACTTCAAATAGGCAGTGCGTCCTATATTTTATTTCCCTGATTCATGGGGCCCCTCCAACCCTCGGGGCCCGGTACAGGTGTCCCCTTTGACCCCCCCTGTCGCCGGGCCTGTATATATATATATATATATATTCAGTGGGGCAAAAAAGTATTTGGACAGCCACCGATTGTGTTGTGCAAGTTGACCCACTTAAAAAGATGAGAGAGGTCTGTAATTTCCATCATAGATACACTTCAACTGTGAGAGACTGAATCTTAATTTTTTTTTTTACAGGAAATCACATTGTATGATTTTTAAACAATTTACTTGTATATTCTTGTGGAAAATAAATATTTGGACACCTACTAAGCAGCAAGATTTCTGGCTCTCACAGACCTGTTACTACTTCTTTAAGAAGCTCTTCTATCCTCCACTCATTACCTGTATTAATGGCACCTGTTTAAACTGGTTATCTGTATAAAAGACACCTGTCCACACCCTCAAACAGTCAGACTGCTACCTCTCCACCATGGCCAAGACCAGAGAGCTGTCTAAGGACACCAGGGACAAAATTGTAGAGCTGCACAAGGCTGGGATGAGCTACTCAACAATAGACAAGCAGCTTGGTGAGAAGAGATCAAATGTTGGCGCAATTATAAAAAAATGGAAGAAATACAAGATCACTGACAATCTCCCTCGACCTGGGGTTCCATGTAAGATCTCATCTCGTGGGGTATCAATGATCTTGAGAACGGTGAGGAATCAAGCCAGAACTACACGGGGGGACCTGGTCAATGACCTCAAGAGACCTGGGACCACAGTCACAAAGGTTACCATTAGTAACACACTACGTCGTCATGGATTGAAATCCTGCAGCGCCTGAAAGTTCCCCTTGCTTAAGCCAGCAAATGTCCAGGCCCATCAAAAGGTTGCCAGTGACCATCTGGATGATCCAGAGGAGGATTGGGAGAATGTAATGTGGTCCGATGAGAGCAAAATCAAACTTTTTGGTATAAACTCCACTCGCCGTGTTTGGAGGGAGAAGAACTATGAATGGCATCCCAAGAACACCATACCCACTGTGAAGCATGGGGGTGGAAAGATCATGCTTTGGTGCTGCTTTTCTGCAAAGATCCGTATCAAGGAGAGGATGAATGGGGCCATGTATCGTAAGATTTTGGGCAAAAACCTCCTTCCCTCAGTAAGAGCATTGAAGATGGGATGTGGCTGGGTCTTCCAGCATGACAATGATCCCAAAAACACCGCCCGGGCAACTGAGGAGTGGCTCCATAAAAAGCATTTCAAGGTCCTGGAGTGGCCTAGCCAGTCTCCAGACCTCAACCCAATAGAAAATCTGTGGAGGTATAGGCACTCACCACTTTAGTCCAACAAAATTTTATTCAATCACAGATACATCAAGATAGCCGGACGACTTGTATAGTGTCGAAGTTTCGGTCATTTGTGGATATTTGTCAAAAACAGCAACGATACAGCAAAGTCATTCTGCAGCCCACACCACTGGTCTGACCCTCAGCCCCTTATATAGCACACACAGTCAGTCTCCTCCCCCAGTGACACCCAACAGGAAGAGTAATGTATAAATAACCAAGGGCTATATACTGTCCAACAGTCCAAATTGGGCTCTCGCGTAACCGGAAATTAACTCCCAACTCAGAGCACATACATACCGCAAAGTTCAAAAGCACAAAAACCTGTAAATAGAGACATATCAGCTCTGATTACCGCCGGTAGAATGCACGCCACTAACCGGAACCAGGAGTGACTTCAGGCGCCGGCATCCAGGGAAGGCTGGTAACAGCGCTGTGCGATCCACCGCTACTGGAACACACAGAAGGGCTTAGAGACCGGAAGCACAAGTGACCTTGCGCTCCATTAACAACACAATACTATAATACACACATCATAGGCTTTGGAAAGCGGAAATAAAACTTTAACCATGCGTTCCAGCCCACACATGTAATAAATAATAATAATTGGAGGAAATGCCATAACTGTATATAAGGCTAAATAGTGCAGCTATATAGAAAGGGCAGGGGTCAGTATTATCACCAACATTAAAATTTATTTATTATTACCAGTTATTTATATAGCGCACACATATTCCGCAGCACATTACAGAGAATATTTGGCCATTCACATCAGTCCCTGCCCCAGTGGAGCTTACAATCTATAATCTTACAATCTATATTCCCTACCACATGTACACGCGCACACATTCATACTAGGGTTAATTTTTGTTGGGATCCAATTAACCTACCTGTATATTATTGGATTGTGGGAGGAAACCGGAGTACCCGGAGGAAACCCACCATGACAGGTAAATTCATGGTGGGAATTGAACCCATGACCTCAGTGCTGTGAGGCAGTAATGCTAACCATTACACCATCTGTACTACACATAAAACATTACAAAGACAAACAACAATTACAATTAAAATATAAATTTAGTATAGCGGATCAGAATCCAATTCGCCTGATCTGAAAAAATTTAAATATAAAAATACAAGAAAACATTATTGCCAAGATCTGTCAACCCTTCACAGCCCTACTTAAGAAAAAAAATATTATAAGAATTATATTCATTGGGGGAGATTCAAATGTTTGAAAAGTCAGTTGGGTTTCTGTTTTTTTCCTATCTAATAGACAGGAAAAAAGACTGCTCCATGAGGCGCCAAGGTATCCAACTCGTAGATCCATTTAACCTCTCGTTGCTTCAGGATCTTTTCACGATCACCTCCACGCACTAACTTAGGTACATGATCAATTAACATGCATTTTAAACTTGATATTGCATGTACGTGGCATACAAAGTGCTTAGCTACAGGTTTGTCAGTTGTTTTTATTGCCAACACAGCACGAATGGACGTCCTGTGGTTCGCCATCCGATCCCGGAAGCAGCTTGTCGCCATACCTACATAGTATTAACCACACGGACATACTATAGTATAGATCACATGATCCATTCTGCAATGTAACCTCTGGCGGATCTTGATATTCTGGATCTACAGTTTCGACCCCGAGACCAAACAACAATTTGCCCAATGGACCCCACTTGGAGTTGCGCCACCACAGAATTCCCAATGTGAACGCAGCCTGGCCAAGGAGATAGTGGCTGTTTTTGTGGCAAAGACTGTTCATGTAGCTACCATACCACTCATGCAGCAGCGCACAGTTACTGGGGACTGGTAGGCCACCATAGCCTTCCTCAACTTCTTGAAGCCATTTCCAGGCGCCGTCCAAGAACTCGCATTTGTGGTGCCATTCTCCATCAAGACAATGCACCTGTCCAGAAAAGTGATGGATTTTCTGGCCCATGAACGCATCCATGAGCTTGGTCATCCACTGTACAGTCCAGACCTGGTCTGGCCTTCTTCTTGTTCCCACAAATTAAGCACAAGATGCATGGGATTTGTTTTGAGTCACCAGAAGCTGCATTTGAGACCTTCATCCAGCATGTAAAAGACATACCTGCTTTTGACTGGTCCATCTGCTTCACCAAGTGGTTTGACCATGCGAATTAGCATGGATTTCCTCAGACAAATACTTTGAAACAATGTAATATTCACTGTGTAAATATAATACTTTTTGTGCATCTGGAAACTTATTCTACACCCCTCCTATGTAGACTACAAATCTTTGTTTAAAGATTAAAATTGTGATGTATACCTTCTCTTTGAGGATCATCATTGTCCAGAATACTTGCATCTCAGTGCAGATTTTTTTACTTAGGGCTTTTACTCTGGCTGGTCATAGACTACCCACTAATGGATATTATACAGTAGGTAACAGGTTAGGACACTACTGCATGTGAGAAAGGGATTCACTTCTCCAGATACTGTAGCTCAAAAGCCTTTTTGATACTTCAAAATTCTCAACTGCAAAAATAAGAGGGATACTGGTCTGTAGACAGGTCATCCCCAGGAAACGTTGCAGTGCCTGTTGGTCAGCCGGAAGCGGCATTTGCTGGATGGCAGTGAGTTTATTCGGGTCCGGTTTGACGCCTTGACTGGTGAGCATGTGGCCCACGTACGCCACTTCGGTGACTCTAAACTTGCATTTGTCTGGGTTGAGCTTGAGGTTCAAAGCACGGGCCCGTTCAAGTACCTGGTGCAGCCACTGGTTGTACCAGGTGTGGAAATAAAAACAGCTGAAACCAGCAGATGTAAATAGCTGATACATCCATGAGTGGATGTTTGGAAAACCCGGCAAATGTCACGTGTAACGGCGCGCTTCCACAATTGGAAATGCTAGATGACCTAAGAGGCCGTTAAGCCACTGGCTTGTTGACTTTAGCACCATGTCGTTCCAAGTCGTGACTGTTTTTGTACCACAGCCTTGAAACAAAAACTGAAGTCTAAAGGGATTAAACGTCGGGTAATCTTTTGTCTGAATATCAAATTAGCATTAAACAAGTTCTAGGCTTGTTTTGGTGAAACTAGCGACGATGAAAAGCTAGAATCGTGTTAGCCGAAGCTTTACAGAAATACTCTGCAGCTTTTTATTAACAATGATCGTCATTGTTTACATACATAGAGCGTCTAGTGACCCAAATGTTTATAATGTTTGTCACAGACGAATTCACCAATGACGTATTGTCCCATTTAGAACGGGTAAATAGAGTTAACTGTTAGTCAGATATTTTAACTAATAACTCATTGAAAATCTGTTGTTTAGGAAAATCGACAGATTAGATGTTAGAGTCTACGTAATGTCTGTAAAATTTGAGACACTGACTCACTGTTATTAGCAATGTATGGTTGCCAAACCCCCGCACTATCTGACTGCTGGTTTAATGTACCCTTGTCAGTGGTAGGTACCGCTGTGAGGTTTGTATAATTGTCAGATTAAATTATAAGTATAAATTAATACCCTGGACTGAAAATCCTTTGTTAGAGCTTGCGGAGTAACTTTGGAGACTCCGATCTTACCGCTCGTGTGGAGAGGCGTTATGCTTAACATAGGATCTGGGACTGACCCTGCTTCCGGAGTGGAAACGTACAAACCAACAGAATTTGCGGTAGATTTATGTACCGACATTATAGTAAACCTTATATTTAGTCTGTGTTGTATGCTTATACAGACAGACACCACAATAGCCAAAGGACAGACTTAAAGTGCGTAATATATATATATATATATATATATATATATACTTATGGATAAATATATTTATGGCTAAATACAGTTTACATGGCCTATGTAAAAACCTGACCCAAATTTTTTTCCACTAACACCCCTGCGCCTCCAGTGGCGAAGAGATGTAGTGTAGGAATGTTCTGGAATTATGGCAGCAACAGGAAACATGATTAAAAATGGCCCCCATGCCATGCTTACATTGTAACTCATAGGAGAAATTACAATATCTGCTGCCCATGATAATCACAGTCTAATATACACTGATAATCACAGCACATGCAGGTTACAATAACATCACAGGCAGATGACCTTTAATATAAGCTCTGCCTTTAATATCTTCTGTTAATATTAATAACTTTTATACATAAATATATATATATAGGCTCAACAGCCTATTACATGCATCTGGCAGCTGCAGCCATGCAGTAATCTGCCAGGTCCCCCACTCCCTCCCCCTTCCCTATACTCCCTGTAGCGCTGTGTCTCAGCGGGGAGCTGGGAATGCAGGGAGGCGAAGGACCATAACCCCGAGCAGCCGAAATCGGCTGGCCGGAGCGCGTTGCTAGTCAAGCTGCCCGGGTTTCTATGTGAGAGCCCCGCTGTCTGTGCGGCGGGTCTCCGTCCCTCCTTGTACTCTCTGCTGTTAGCGGTGAGCTGGGACGCTCACTGCAGGGAGCGATGACGGCGCCCTGTTGTACGGAGCGCTGTACGGAGCGTCTGTAACGGACCCCATAGCGAGAGAGCTGCGGCGGGCGGCGGCCTCTGAGAGCAGATCAGCGGAGGCCTGGCCGGAGGTCTTGTGCTGAAGACTGTGGCCGTGTGGGGAGGGCGCTGAGTGGGGAGACCAGCGGCGGAACGGGCGCCAAGTGGAGCGAGCAGCGGCGTGCGCTAAGCGCTACAATGTCCCCACACCTCGGGCGGCAGCGGGAGCTGACCGCCCCCTTCACTGTGAACGGCACACCACACAGCGGGGCGGCCGCCTGCGCTGACCGCCCCGTTTCCAGCATACCTTATTCTAAGCTCAGAGCTTTACGGGCGTAGCTGCGACGGGGCTTCTATCTGTAAGCTCCGTCCAGCTGCTTGATCCTCTTCATGGCTGTGACGGGGCTTCTTTCTGTAAGTTCCGTCCAGCTGTTGCAGGCCAGTGGGCCTGTGGCTGTGAGGGTGCTCTTTGTGAGGACCGACACGCCATGCGCTGTTGCAGCGGCACTATCCCGGACCCATGTTTTTCAATAAACTGGGAAGGGATGTATAGTAAAAATTGAAAAATAAAAATGAAAAATTAATAAAAATCTTCCACAAAGTGTGGGAATCCCACAAGCCGTTGTTAGTGCTTTGAGCACGGAAAAAACACTGAGGTCGTACACTGAGGTACTCTGGGATATGGAGGGGTGGAGAGTTCTAAATTTAAATATTCAGTGCCTTTGTTTCTGCTACGCCGTCCATATCCCAAGAGTACTCCAGTGACCCCTAGTGGATGAAAAAGAAATGTACGTTACTGATGCTCTGTCTTGAGCCTTCCTTCCGACTACTGACATGAACGCTGCTGAGGATGACTATGAGGTTATGGCTATGGAGGTGCTCCCTACCATGCAGCTGGAAGAGCTGCATGCTACTACACTTGCGGATGATCTTTGCCAATGTCTCTCTGCTGTGATTATCAATGGCTGGCCATCCTCTGCCGCACTGCCTTCGCCCCTTCTACTGTATGAGAGATGAGCTCACCGTGTCTGATGGTGTCATCCTGCGGGATCATTGCTTTGTGATTCCGGCTGCCCTTCAGATGTTCTACACCCAGAAGATGTACCAGGGCCATGCCGGCCTGGAGGCTACCAAGTGCAGGGCCCGTGAAACCGCGTTCTGGCCCTCCATGTATGGTGACATTGACCGTGCTGTCTCATTTTGTGCACCCTGCAATGCCTTGCATCCACACCTGCCACGGGATCCCATGCTGCTCCATGACATTCCTGATCTTCCGTGGTCCATTCTTGTGGCCGATTTATTCGAATGGAGGGGGAAGGAGTACCTGGTACTAGTTGACTCCTATTCAGGATGGTTCGAGATAAACTACTTGCCCAGCACAAGTCAAATGGTCATTGCAAAGCTGATGAGACACTTTGCCGCACATGGCACCCCACAGCAGCTGATCACTGATAATGTCATTCAATTCAAGAGAAGAGAGTTCAAGGACTTTGCGAATACATGGGACTTCCAGCACATCACTAGTAATCCACACTACCCACAGTTAAATGGATTGGCAGAGCGTGCAGTCCGCTCTGCAAAGCACCTAATGGAGAAGTGTGGAGAAGATGGATCGGACATATACTTAGCACTGTTAAACTTGAGAAACACACCCCGAGATGGACTTCCATCTCCTGCACAGTGCCTATTAGCATGGTGCACCTGCACAGGCATCCCAATGGCAAAGCAGCTCCTGCAACCCAGAGTAGAGCCATAGGTACGGGAGAACATCAGCAAGCGCAGAATGGCTGCCAAATCTTATGACAGATCAGCATACCGCCTGCCACCACTGTCTCCAGGCCAGCCTGTCCGCATGCAAACCGAGCAAGGATTTGACAGAATGGCGGTGGTTCAGCATCCTGCAGGTCGTCTAAATAGCTACGTGGTACAGTCTGATAATGCCCTCTATGAACGCAACTGCCGCCATCTGTTAACTGTACCTGAAGAAAGCTCTATACAGCCTGACTCATCAGTTTCTACATTGGTTGTGGGGGTAAAAAGCGCACTGAGCTACCCTTATACAGGTACTATATATAGGTAAGCCGGAATACAGAAAGACAATATTTTATGATTAAATAATACCCACTTCCTATGGGAAAAACACATTTCTACACTAGCAAGTAGAAAGGCCGGCGGTGCTCCCTCAAGTTGTGGAGAACAGATCACATGATATGCAAAGAGAAAAAAGACAACTCTTTTTTATGGGGCACTCTTACAAATAATCTAAAACTTAACTTTTATTTATAGAAATTGGACTCACATTGACATACTGACATATAACATATATACACAATTGAGACAATTTAAGGTGTGACTGGCTATGCCTCTAGAGATATCTCCCTATAACAACCTTCTGACTGTATACATTGATGTATCCTAATTGTAACAAATGATCTATAAATATTTGGTTATTCTCCTGCAAATGATTAGTTATAAAGAAACTAGTCCATTGCCTGTTACTAGAAACAAAGTTTCAAATATGCACTTGTTGACGTCTATCCTGTGTGACATGAGTCATTTGTGTAGTATAGCAGCTGATGCTCCCCAAAATTACATAGAAAGTAATTGAAGCGGCTATCGCGATACACATATAAATAAACATGTACTATATGGCTGAATTTGTCAGCCAGTCACAAGTGTACATATATTTTACCAAATAAACGTATAGGACAATGAAAGAAAGAAAGAAAGAAAGAAAGAAAGAAAGAAAGAAAGAAAGAAAGAAAGAAAGAAAGAAAGTGTCAGAAGGAAGATGGGGAAAACTAGGTGACTAAATGCCTGGTTTCTGCTTTTGGAAATCTGCTAAAAAGCATCGAATTTCCAATGAGAACCACCTGGAGCATATGCACCAATCCCAAGACCTGTATCTGCTGTTAACTTTTTCTGCCCAATTAAGCGCAAAGTTAATGAGAGTGCAGGGGAGAGGTCCCTAGTCAGTATAACGCACCTATATTGCTTGATTCTTATAGGCCCAATGAAAAATAATAATAATAATAATTATAATAATAACCACAGCAATGTTTTCAAATATCAAATGCTATCTTAATATGACCAATCGGTCGCAATTAGATCTGTGACATCTAAAGAAAACACTCAGAAAAAGGAAGAGGAAAATAAATTCCTTCTATAAAGGTTGTGGATATAGATAATAAGTGATACAATTGACCAGAAAATCTCTAAGAAATACAGATTTCATATGCAATAACATCCAGGATTTCTACTGTCCTCAATCATATCTGTCGACATCGAATTAAAGATGAGAGGATCCTTTGGGCGTTTATGCAAAATGAAAAAAGAAAAAAGTGTGCTTCTGCTGTCGGTATCTCAATAAATGAGTTAAGCCGATGAGAGAGCACTGAGGTAGAAAGAAAAGAAAGATCATGTAAATTAAAAATTAGGGTCAATTATTTAGAAGAAACTGTATTAAACTTGGTACATATGCAGTGGTAATATACAAAATTGCATCCTATTTGCAGACAGCGTCTTATATGCACGTCACCAATTAGCACAACTATGAATTGGAGATTATATTTCCCTAACCTCTATATATAAGTATCTATTTCCATTATACTGTTAGATATAAATCTCCATTAAATTATGTGCTATTTACTGCTGTTAAAAATAAAATAAAATAATTAAACTTATCTGCTGCAAATTTTCAAGAATCGATTATTGATATATATATCCTTCAGATATAATTGACATGGTGCTCCCGGGTTAAGTTGTGAATATGCTCTTCTAAATAATTGACCCTAATTTTTGGGAAGATTAATATTGTGCTTGTTACAATTAATTATAAAGCATATGAGGGCGAAATGGTTAGATACTTGGTTACATGACACGTAATTATATCATCCATGAATACACTCATAAGGATATATTTGTATTATTTACATGATCTTTCTTTTCTTTCTACCTCAGTGCTCTCTCATCGGCTTAACTCATTTATTGAGATACCGACAGCAGAAGCACACTTTTTTCTTTTTTCATTTTGCATAAACGCCCAAAGGATCCTCTCATCTTTAATTCGATGTCGACAGATATGATTGAGGACAGTAGAAATCCTGGATGTTATTGCATATGAAATCTGTATTTCTTAGAGATTTTCTGGTCAATTGTATCACTTATTATCTATATCCACAACCTTTATAGAAGGAATTTATTTTCCTCTTCCTTTTTCTGAGTGTTTTCTTTAGATGTCACAGATCTAATTGCGACCGATTGGTCATATTAAGATAGCATTTGATATTTGAAAACATTGCTGTGGTTATTATTATAATTATTATTATTTTTCATTGGGCCTATAAGAATCAAGCAATATAGGTGCGTTATACTGACTAGGGACCTCTCCCCTGCACTCATTAACTTTGCGCTTAATTGGGCAGAAAAAGTTAACAGCAGATACAGGTCTTGGGATTGGTGCATATGCTCCAGGTGGTTCTCTCATTGGAAATTCGATGCTTTTTAGCAGATTTCCAAAAGCAGAAACCAGGCATTTAGTCACCTAGTTTTCCCCATCTTCCTTCTGACACTTTCTTTCTTTCTTTATATAATTGTCCTATACGTTTATTTGGTAAAATATATGTACACTTGTGACTGGCTGACAAATTCAGCCATATAGTACATGTTTATTTATATGTGTATCGCGATAGCCGCTTCAATTACTTTCTATGTAATTTTGGGGAGCATCAGCTGCTATACTACACAAATGACTCATGTCACACAGGATAGACGTCAACAAGTGCATATTTGAAACTTTGTTTCTAGTAACAGGCAATGGACTAGTTTCTTTATAACTAATCATTTGCAGGAGAATAACCAAATATTTATAGATCTTTTGTTACAATTAGGATACATCAATTTATACAGTCAGAAGGTTGTTATAGGGAGATATCTCTAGAGGCATAGCCAGTCACACCTTAAATTGTCTCAATTGTGTATATATGTTATATGTCAGTATGTCAATGTGAGTCCAATTTCTATAAATAAAAGTTAAGTTTTAGATTATTTGTAAGAGTGCCCCATAAAAAAAGAGTTGTCTTTTTTCTCTTTGCATATCATGTGATCATCAGTTTCTACCACAGCTGCAACCAATATCAGTGATGATTCGCATTGCATGGACAGTCCTTCCTCAGAGACTACTTCTGAAGTAATAGAGCCCTCTGGTGCCACAGCGGACACGCCCATGGGTTCCCAGTGTACCATTTCCAAACCGTGTGTCCAAACCCAACCCAAAGTTCCAAGACTTTATTGTATAATGGGGGTAATTCCAAGTTGATCGCAGCAGGATTTTTGATAGCAATTGGGCAAAACCATGTGCAGTGCAGGGGAGGCAGATATAACATGTGTAGAGAGAGTAAGATTTGGGTGGGTTATTTTGTTTCTGTGCAGGGTAAATACTGGCTGCTTTATTTTTACACTGCAATTTAGATTGCAGATTGAACACACCACACCCAAATCTAACTCTCTCTGCACATGTTATATCTGCCTCCCCTGCAGTGCACATGGTTTTGCCCAATTGCTAACAAAAATCCTGCTGCGATCAACTTGGAATTACCCCCAATGTCTTTTCTTTTGTTCATGTCTAACATTGTCACATTGTTGTATTCATTTCATATATGTTCTGCATCCTTCCAGTTTGAAAGGGGGGATGTAAATGCATGCTGAGCATCATGGGAGATGATGTCATGCCGAGGTGACTCACTTCCTATTTGTCTCCTATTACTTCCAGTTGGTGTCTGGCTCATGCTGAATAAAGACCTGTATTACACTGATGCTGCAAGTGTCGTCCTGAGTTTGTTGTTACACATCTACACACACTTCCCCATTGCCGCCTGTACACTGAGGAGGGTAGCCGCCCAGAAGAAACTACAGCAGCGGGAGCCAGGGACTCCCTGCCCGCTTCCCTGCTGTGGATCCCGTGGACCAGCTCTGCTGAAACCGGTGAGTGCCGGGTTCCGGCTGTGACAATAATATTTACTGTTCATGCTTTTCATGCTTGTTTCATATTATTAGATTAAATTAGCAGGTGTGTCCACTGTTCATGAATGCAAGTTAAGTTTTCCCCAAGTACCACCAACAACTTACCTCCCAACATCAGCCAATGGTAATTCAGGATGGGGAGCACTGAGAATGTTTTTTGCATTTTAATTGAAGTATCTTCCAAATTACTGCAAGTGCAAACAAACCATTTTCAGAATGGTAGGTCAGCCCTGGAATTTTCTAGACAAAATTGGGATGGTTGGTAGGAATGGAACAGTTTATGTTTTCATGATTTCTCTCTTCTATGCAGATGCTTAACTCAACAATTTTCTCAGAGCCTCCATGTACATGAAGTAGGCACGTCCACATTGATGGTACAGTGAAAATAAGAAACATCAGTAGTTAGTGTATGGAGTTATAGGTTCTGGGTTTGTTTGCTATTTTAATTAAAAAAAAGTTGATTTTCATTTTCAAACATGTTTGCAGTGTAACAACATCAATCTAATGATGGTCCGTAAAGCTGGGTACACACTGGAGTGATGTGTACCTGGATGATATGGTGGCTGACATATAGTTACCGTGGAGCACATTAGAACGATGTAATGAAGCACAGAACGATCCCAAGTTCTGTCCTTCATTACTGTTAGGGTCTCCTGCCCTGTGCTGCCACGTCGTCATGGCAACCGGGAGACAAGTGCTAGCAGAGTAACCTGAGCGCAGCTGATACTCCGGTTCGGGTCTTTTGCTGTGCAGTGGTTACAGGCTCTGTGCACGGTAGGGGATCCGGTGCTGGTTTTTGTGCTCACAGTCTGTGAGGTCTGAGTGGGGCGTGGACAGCACCTGCTTTATAAGGCCTCTTCTTAGGGTAAGCAGATGCTGCTGAATCTTTGTTGGTTAGTCAGTTCCTGAAAGTTAGCCAGTACTGTGTAGCTTTGTATTTGTTTGTTGCTTACTGCAAATAGGCCTGGGGATTTGGTATTACACTCTGCCAATCCAGACCTAGCAGTAAGACTGGAGTCAGTCGTTTAGCTTGCTGGGGTTCTGTTACTACTCTGTGAACTTAGCAAGTTTGCGGCTGTATTCTAAGACTTGCCTGTCTAATCCTGTCTCACTGTGCTAGGTGTCAGGGGTCAGTTTAGTGGCAGTAAGCTGAACCTGTGCACTGCAAGTGAGAATTAGGATTGTGGAGACTCTCCTTGTGTCTATCATTCCATCTCTGACCAAGGAGTTTACTGCCACACCCGTTGGTAACCCTTTAGGGTTTTGCTGTTGCCCTTAGCAACAGCATTTCGGGTTCTCTACGTATTAAAACACAACATCTTGCTTTTCTCATCTGAGCATTACTAATACAAGGGAGACACCCAGTTCCTTAGCCTCTGGGCTTCTCTGTTCACTTTGTGTGTATTTTGTTACCCTATCACCTTCTGTGTACGTTATGTCATATTCCCCAGTCTGTCTGTGAGTCCATTTGTTTTGCATAACAGTTCAAACACCAGTACATTCCTGCAGGCACTGGTGTGCATAACATATTCAGCAGCCCAATACTCCTGTTGAAATTTTGTGGGAATATGGAGCATACCCCTCAAAATACGTTGCAACAGGTGGTCGATCAGGTGCAGGTCCTGACTCGACAATTTAATGATTTGTCCATTAAAATGCACACCTCCCAGGCTGCTGGCGGAGCTCCCGCAGCAGCAGCACCTGCAGGGGTTAAGGAGCCGAAAGTAAATCTACCGGATCGTTTTTCTGGAGATCGCTCGCAGTTCTTTTGTTTCAAGGAGAGCTGCAAGCTATACTTCCGGCTTAGGCCTCAGTCTTCTGGGTCGGAGATTCAGCGGGTGGGCATAGTGATTTCCTTGCTACAAGGAGACCCACAGGTCTGGGCATATGGGTTGCAGCCTGACTGTCCGTCGCTTAAAAGTGTTGATGCTTTTTTTACGGCACTGGGCATGTTGTATGATGACCCTGACGAGACGGCCTCAGCCGAGGCTCAGATTTCGATCCTTAAGCAAGGGCGAAGGCCAGTTGAGGTTTACTGTACGGAGTTTCGGAGGTTGGCCCATGATACCCAGTGGAATGACCCAGCCCTGAGACACCAGTACCGAAGAGGTCTTTCTAACCAGATAAAGGACCAACTGGTACAATATCCCTTGCCTGATAGCTTGGATCAGCTCATGCAGTTATCCATCCGGGTGGATAGACGGCTGAGAGAGCGTAGGCTTGAAAGGGAGACTGAGATTTCCTTCCTTCCCAAGGGAACCTCAGACTCTGAGGAATTTTCCGAGGAGCCTATGCAGATTGGGGCTACCCGCCTCTCCTCGCGTGAGAAGACGCGGAGGAGACAGCAGGGGTTGTGTTTGTACTGTGGGAATAAAGGTCATGTGGTAGTATCATGCCCAGAAAAGCCGGAAAACTTCAGGGCCTGAGGGTGATGGGAAATATCCTGTCAGGCCAGAAGTCAGAATTTCCCAAGAAGACTTTTATCATTCCGGTGACCTTGAAGATCCTCGGTCAAACTGTCAAGACTGAGGCCTTTGTGGACAGTGGGGGCCGACGGGGTTTTTATGGACCGCCAATTCGCCCTGAAACACTCTGTTCCCTTAGTACCCTTGGCATCGGAAATTGAGATTTGTGGGTTAAACGGGGAACCATTATCCCAAGGTAAAATTACCTCTTGCACTAGCCAGATTTCTTTGTTTATTGGAGCCACACACTCTGAAAAATTGTCCTTTTATGTGACTGTCTGTACTTTTGCCCCATTGGTGTTGGGGTTACCCTGGTTAAGGGCCCACAATCCTCAATTTGACTGGGTCTCTGGGGAGATTCTTAGTTGGGGTACTGATTGTTTCAGGAGTTGCTTGAGCCTTCCAGTCAGGCTCTCGCAGCTAAGTTTGCCAGGATGTTATGCAGATTTTGCGGACGTGTTCTCCAAAAAAGTTGCAGAGGTACTACCTCCCCATCGCCCCTATGACTGTGCCATTGATTTGTTGCCAAATGCTAAGCTTCCCAAGAGCAGGTTGTACTCCCTGTCACGTCCTGAGACTCAGGCTATGGCAGAGTACATTCAGGAGAACTTGGCTAAGGGATTTATCAGACCTTCACAGTCTCCAGTTGGGTCGGGGTTCTTCTTCGTGGGTAAAAAGGACGGTTCGTTGCGACCCTGCATCGACTTCAGGGAATTGAACCGTATCACGATTAAAAACTCATACCCACTGCCTCTCATTTCGGTCTTGTTTGACCAGCTTCGTACTGCCACCATTTTTTCTAAGATTGACCTACGCGGTGCGTACAATCTAATCCGAATAAGAGAGGGGGATGAATGGAAGACTGCCTTTAATACCCACTCAGGGCATTATGAATATTTGGTGATGCCTTTTGGGCTCTGTAATGCCCCGGCAGTCTTCCAGGATTTCATGAATGATGTGCTCAGGGAATATTTGGATAGATTCTTAGTTGTATACTTAGATGACATCCTAATCTTCTCCCATTCCCTGGAGGAACATCGGAAGCATGTACGCTTAGTCCTCCAGAAACTCAGAGACCACCGGCTTGGGGCGAAGCTGGAGAAGTGCGAATTTGAAGTTCAGCAAATCGCATTTCTAGGATATATTATCTCCCCAGAAGGTTTCCAAATGGAGGGTTCCAAGGTACAGGCAGTCCTGGATTGGGTGCAGCCCACTAGTTTGAAGGCGCTTCAGCGTTTCCTGGGCTTTGCGAATTTTTATAGACGATTTATCGCTGGATTTTCGTCTATAGTGGCGCCCTTGGTGGCACTCACTAAGAAAGGGGCGGATGTTGCTCACTGGTCTTGTGAGGCTAAAGCGGCTTTTGCCCGTCTCAAAAGGGCATTTGTTTCGGCCAAGGTGCTGCGACACCCAGATCCAGAGCGTCCTTTTGTGGTGGAGGTGGATGCCTCTGAGATGTGTATTGGGGCAGTGCTTTCTCAGATGGGAGTGTCTGATAATCGCCTTCATCCCTGTGCTTACTTTTCCCGTAAATTTTCGCCTGCCGAGATGAATTATGACGTGGGTAACCGGGAATTGTTGGCTATTAAGGATGCACTCGAGGAGTGGAGACACTGGCTTGAGGGGGCTAAGTTTGTGGTCTCAATTCTCACTGACCATAAGAATCTGGCATATTTAGAGTCAGCGAAGCGTCTCAATGCCAGGCAGGCACGATGGGCTTTGTTTTTTGCTCGCTTTAATTTTTTGATAACATATCGCCCTGGGTCAAAAAACATCAAGGCTGATGCGCTCTCGCGGAGTTTTGCTCCAATCCAGGAGACCACCGAGGAGCCGTTGCCCATTGTTTCCCCATCATGTATTAAAGTGGGCATTACCCAGGACCTCTTATCATTAGTCCTTAGAGCACAGGAGCAGGCTCCTCCAGACCTTCCGGTAGGTCTTTTGTTTGTGCCTCCTAGGTTAAGACAGCGAGTGTTCCTGGAATTCCATGCCAAGAAGTCGGCAGGTCACCCGGGTATTGCCAGAACTCGGGAGTTGCTATCTAGGGCGGTGTGGTGGCCCTCGGTGGCTAAGGATGTGGATCAGTGGGTTCGGGCATGTGACATCTGTGCCCGAAATAAGACTCCTAGAGGGGTTCCTGTTGGCCCATTACATCCACTCTCTATCCCATCTAAGCCATGGACCCACATTTCAATGGATTTTGTGGTGGACTTGCCCAAATCCTCGGGGATGACAGCCATCTGGGTTGTCGTTGACAGGTTTTCGAAGATGGCGCACTTCGTTCCACTGGTTGGGCTGCCATCGGCCAGACGCCTGTCTGAATTATTTATGCTGCATGCTGTGCGTCTCCACGGGTTGCCACTTGATGTGGTCTCTGACCGCGGATCCCAGTTTGTGGCCAAATTCTGGAGGGCATTTTGTTCCGATCTCCAGATTTCTGTCAGCTTGTCGTCAGGCTACCATCCGCAGTCTAATGGGCAGACTGAAAGGGTGAACCAGTCCTTGGAGCAGTTCCTCAGGTGTTATGTCTCCAAGTGTCAGACTGACTGGGTTGCTCATCTGTCCATGGCGGAGTTTGCCTATAACAACGCGGCTCACTCTGCTACAGGGATCTCTCCCTTCCTTTGTGTGTATGGGCATCATCCTAAGGCCAATTCTTTTGACCCCCTGGACTCCACGCCTGGTGGTTCCTCTGTGATTTCGGTCCTTAGAGGTATTTGGCGGAAAGTGAAGAAAGCCCTTGTGTCTGTGTCATTAGTGACCAAAAGGGTTTTTGATAAGCGGAAAAGACCCTGCAGCTTCAAATTAGGAGACTTCGTCTGGTTGTCTACCAAGAATTTGAAGTTGAGACAGCCATCTCATAAGTTAGGCCCCCGGTTCATCGGCCCTTATAAGATTACCAGGGTTATCAATCCGGTGGCATTTCAGTTAGATCTGCCCCGTTCTTTGGGTATCAATAAAACATTTCATTGTTCCCTTTTAAAACGGGCGATAAGTAATCCTTCTTCCAGTGGAAGACCTTCCCCTCTTCTGATACGTGGCCAGAGGGAGTTTGTTGTTGAAAGGATTCTTGACTCCAAGGTGGTTCGGGGTCGGCTGTCATTTTTGGTGCACTGGAAGGGGTATGGCCCGGAGGAGCGGTCGTGGGTGCGCAGTTGTGATCTTCATGCCCCCAGACTGATACGCTCTTTCTTCTCGCAGTTCCCCGATAAACCCGGTGGTAGGGGTTCTTTGACCCCTCGTCAGAGGGGGGGTACTGTTAGGGTCTCCTGCCCTGTGCTGCCACGTCGTCATGGCAACCGGGAGACAAGTGCTAGCAGAGTAACCTGAGCGCAGCTGATACTCCGGTTCGGGTCTTTTGCTGTGCAGTGGTTACAGGCTCTGTGCACGGTAGGGGATCCGGTGCTGGTTTTTGTGCTCACAGTCTGTGAGGTCTGAGTGGGGCGTGGACAGCACCTGCTTTATAAGGCCTCTTCTTAGGGTAAGCAGATGCTGCTGAATCTTTGTTGGTTAGTCAGTTCCTGAAAGTTAGCCAGTACTGTGTAGCTTTGTATTTGTTTGTTGCTTACTGCAAATAGGCCTGGGGATTTGGTATTACACTCTGCCAATCCAGACCTAGCAGTAAGGCTGGAGTCAGTCGTTTAGCTTGCTGGGGTTCTGTTACTACTCTGTGAACTTAGCAAGTTTGCGGCTGTATTCTAAGACTTGCCTGTCTAATCCTGTCTCACTGTGCTAGGTGTCAGGGGTCAGTTTAGTGGCAGTAAGCTGAACCTGTGCACTGCAAGTGAGAATTAGGATTGTGGAGACTCTCCTTGTGTCTATCATTCTATCTCTGACCAAGGAGCTTACTGCCACACCCGTTGGTAACCCTTTAGGGTTTTGCTGTTGCCCTTAGCAACAGCATTTCGGGTTCTCTACGTATTAAAACACAACATCTTGCTTTTCTCATCTGAGCATTACTAATACAAGGGAGACACCCAGTTCCTTAGCCTCTGGGCTTCTCTGTTCACTTTGTGTGTATTTTGTTACCCTATCACCTTCTGTGTACGTTATGTCATATTCCCCAGTCTGTCTGTGAGTCCATTTGTTTTGCATAACAGTTCAAACACCAGTACATTCCTGCAGGCACTGGTGTGCATAACAATTACACTGCACGGTGCCGCATGTAATGTCCTTCGGTGGGCCACGCAGCACGCCCACCAGATGCCACGGGTGAGCGCAGATTGGCATACACACTGAACGATCCGACCGATATGTCATTTCGATTCATCCGGAAACTACATATATGGCCGATATCTTTCCAGTGTGTACACAGCTTATGACTTTTTCTGGCTTGTTACAATTGAATCTTATTGAATCTTATTCTCTACATTTATCACAGTACCTGTGGCATTAATATTTTTTTACAGATCCTGACTGAAATTCAGAAAATCTGAAGAAAACGTCTATGTAAACCTTTCAGTAAAAACGTACGGTATGCAAGAAATAGTGCTAATAAATAGTGACACACATACAGTACATGGCCTTCTGAATTACACTATTGGAACACAAGATGGCAGTGCTGTCTTAACTTCTAGAAAGTATATCTATATATTTTTTTTATTGTTTTACTGAATGTTTATTATTCAGATTTAAAGCACTTTCTTGTGTAAAGTTTCCAGTCTATTTATTTCATCTTGATCCTAAAAGAAAAGTTAGTATTCTCAAAAGCACTGGTGTTCTCAATATTGTGTCCAATGCTGTAATTATTAACTATTAATAAAAATAAAACTTGGCACAGGAGCCAAATCTGTTAAACAAACAAATATGTTCCATCACTGGTGGTAGCAGTACTGCACTATTTTATAACAGTGAGAATTAGAAAAAATGCTGCAATAACCTGTTTTCGCTGCAAAAAAATGCAAAAACACTGCATTTATTTCGCTAGCGGCAATATTGCAGCTATACAATTACTCACATTAGACAATTCTCCATAGAGTTTATTCTAATTTCTCTTCACCTACTCTGAGCAGGTGAAAATTTGGGAAAAATACCTATTGTGGGGTAAAAATGTTGGAACTTGGTTCAGAACCCCTTGGACACTCCCCTTAATGACTATTTTTTAATTATTTTAAATTAGCAAATAATGAGATGTCAGTTTTGAGGTGAAAACGTTCAGAGTGATGGAAATTGGGGTACAATGTATGGGACAGTTATATGGGGGTTCTTTATGAGTGGGACAAGTGTTTTTAGGCTTGCAGGTGGGAGTAATTGGTCATTTTTGCAAGGATTTTAATTTACCCAAATATACTGTATACTAATACCAATTTTAATGTACCCCAAATTTAATGAGAGCATTTATTTTATACAAAAAAGCTTGCTTTTTTTAAAAAAATAAAAAAAAAATATTGCAGCCATTTAACACATTTTACGTCCCCCCCAAATCTTTTTATTATGCCCTCTATTATACTTCTGTATTGTTATCCTATGTCACTTTGGCATTTTGGGGGGTAGAGACTGATTTCCCAATTTTTACCTGCAATTTTCACTTGTTAACACATCACAAGTCACCCGTTTTTGCGATTTTCTAATAGGATAGGTCAAAAGTTGGGAGCGCGCATACCTGCGAGATGGGTTCTCCTGTAAGATGTTTTCATGGCAAACTTGCACAGCCAATTGTATTTCAATTCAACTCCAAACTCTCATTGCTTTTTCAGGGAAAATTCATGTTTTCTTGTGATTACCCCGTCAACAGATGAAAATGTAGAAAAGATAATTTTAAGGAGAAAACAAACAGTGCAGCACCTCTGGTTAAACTCTTAGGGGCCTATTCATGAAGCAATGAAAAGTGTGGAGTAGTGAGCCGGTGGAGAAGTTGCCCATGGCAACCAAGCAGCATTGAAGTAACATTTATAATTTGCATACTATACAGTTGTACGGAGCAGATGATTGATTGCCATAGGCAACTTCTCCATTCTTTTCACTGCTTCATGAATAGACCTCTTAGGGGGAAATGTATAAAACTTTTGAAGAGTGATAAAGGGGCCGATTCAGACCTGATCTCTGCTGTGCGTTTTCTCACAGGCTGCGATCAGGTCTGCACTGCGCATGCACTGCAATGCGCAGGCACAACGGACCGCAGCAACGGGGAATGCCGGTCAGCGACGGGATGGTGCAAAAATTCCGCACGCACCGGCGATCGCAAGGTGACTGACAGGAAGAGGGTGTTAGTGGGTGGCAACTGACCGTTTCTAGGGCGTGTCCGGAAAAACGCAGGAGGGACCCAGCGTTTTGTGGTAGGATGTCTGACGTCAGCTCCGGCCCCAATCATCGCAGCGTGTGAGTAAGTCCTGGGCTGGCAGAGACTGCACAAACCGCTCTCCAGCCCAAGCGATCTCACACCTGCACACACACAATACCCTCCCCCTGTAGGCGGCGACTACCTGATAGCAGGGATGCAAAAAACGAACTCTAGTGATCAGATCTGAATTACCACCAAAGTACTAACCAATAGGCTCTAACGGGAAGCAGTTAGCTTCCAGACAAACGGGATCCTGGCGGTCGATATACCGATACCGGGATCCCAAGGAAGGACACAAACCTGGCATTGATATACCGACGACGGGCGTAATGACGGCATCAAAATATCGGCAACCACCATCCCGATCGTTCGGACAGCAGGACGCACTGCAGTTCTGCTGTGTGCGGTGGGGTAGTTTAGGCAGCAGAAGAGGGATTAGGGTGCAGCCACCGGATGGTTAGGGCTAGGGACGGAAGGTTAGGTTTAGGCACATAGAAGGGGACGTTAGGGTTAGGCACCCAGCAGGGAGGGTTAGGTTTAGGCAGCAGGGAAGGGAGGGTTAGGGTTAGGCATCCACAAGGGAGACTTAGGGATAGGGTAGGGAAAAGGTGAGGGTTAGGGCAGTCGGGATTGTGATGGACGACGTGATGCTGCTGTCGGTATACTGACCGCTGGCATCCCGTCCATCAAGAACTCATACTAAACCCACCTCTAACTGCCATGTTACAGGCTGAATTTGAAAAATGACAGGAGCTGATTGGTTAGTATTTCATCAGGATGTAGTCAGGAATTCCGGCGACTGTCACAATGCCGGCAGATCTTGACTGTGAGCACTAGGGTTAGGAACTAGGTAAGGGTTAGGCTACAGAAAGGGTGAGTTAGGGTTAGAATACTCATTGGGATCCGTTGTCAATGTGACAGTCGGGATTCTGACCGCAGACATTTTGTACCCAACCCCAGTGCTTAAAGTGGTCCATTTCCCCTCCCCAATATTAGGCAGAACCTGGGCCGGTACTAGGATGTTCAGCGACTCCTTCAAACTATAAATTTGTGCCCTACCTCTCATACCCTCTAAAGGAACAGTGCACTGAAGGCGCACGCCACCAAAAAGGGGTGTGATCTCACAAGGAAGGGGTGTGGCCACACAATAGTACCTACTACAAATTATGCTACACATTAGCACAATCTAATTCACATTACACCGCACATAGGCCCACATTCCGAGATGTTCGCTCGTTAGTTTTTTTCGCAACGGAGCGATTAGTCGCAAACTGCGCATGCGCAATGTTCGCAGTGCGTCTGCGCCAAGTAAATTTGCTAAAAAGTTTGGTATTTTACTCACGGCCTAACGAAGAAATTTCATCCTTCTGGTGATCGGAGTGTGATCGACAGGAAGTGGGTGTTTCTGGGCGGAAACTGGCCGTTTTACGGCTGTCTGCGAAAAAACGCTTGCGTTTCTGGGAAAAACGCGGGAGTGTCTGAAGAAACGGGGGAGTGTCTGGGCGAATGCAGGGTGTGTTAGTTTCGTTGATGGTTTGACGTCACAGACTGAACTGATCGCAGTGGAGGAGTAAGTCTCGAGCCACTCAGAAACTGCTAAGAAATTTCTGTTCGCAATTCTGCTAATCTTTCGTTCGCAATTCTGTTATGCTAACATACACTCCCAGAGGGCGGTGGCTTAGCGTGTGCAATGCTGCTAAAAGCAGCTAGCGAGCGAACAACTCGGAATGAGGGCCATAGTGCACCTGATTCATATTACACCACATAGTAATGCCCCTTATTCACATTACGACACAGTAGTGCCTCTTATTCACCTTACCCTACCCAGTAGTATCCCTTATACAAATTACACCACACAGTAGTGCCACTTCTATACAATGCCCACCACAGTAGTGCTGCTTATATGCATAATGCCCACCACAGTAGTGCCGTTTATACGCATAATACCCACCACTGTAGTGCCACTTATATGCATAATGCCGACCACAGTAGTGCCGCTTATACCCATAATGCAGATCACAGTAGTGCGCTTATATACATATTGCCCACCACAGCAGTTGTCCTGTTTATACGCATAATACCACCCAGTCAGATACGTGCAGCTGTCAATAACCTGAACTCCATACATTGCACTCACAGTCACAATTGAGGTGAATCTGGCGTCATGAGGGTCCTCTCCAGTCTCCTCTTCACACAGGCAGGAGTCAGGACTCAGAGAGACATATGCAGAGGTTTGATGGTGACACTGACTGTGCTGCTTGTCTCATTCTAGCTGCTGCTTCAGGCCACCTCCCAGGAACGCCTATGGTTATGCACCACCAGCTCTACTACAAGTGACTCTGTTCAAAACCGAGATCTCTGCATACACTCATGTGCTGTAGGGGTTTTCTGGACTATTCGTCATGAGCAGCAGAAATAATCACTCAACTGCACAAATATCGGCACTGCATCCACCTCAGAATGGGCCCACCGTGTGTGATAAGACGAGTTTAAACTGCCAGTAACAATTGCAATTAATAGGAATAAATAATTATTAGGCATAATTCCATGACTTGCTGATATATAAAGCAGGGACCTTGGTGTCTTTAGTTCTGTGCACAAGCAATATATTTGAATAGATGATACATTAGAGGGGTCACCTGTGTGGAAAGACCATGACTATGAAAAAATAAGAATTTACTTACCGATAATTCTATTTCTCGTAGTCCGTAGTGGATGCTGGGGACTCCGTAAGGACCATGGGAATAGCGGCTCCGCAAGAGACTGGGCACATCTAAAGAAAGCTTTAGGACTATCTGGTGTGCACTGGCTCCTCCCCCTATGACCCTCCTCCAAGCCTCAGTTAGGATACTGTGCCCGGACGAGCGTACACAATAAGGAAGGATCTTGAATCCCGGGTAAGACTCATACCAGCCACACCAATCACACCGTACAACTTGTGATCTGAACCCAGTTAACAGCATGATAACAGAGGAGCCTCTAGAAAAGATGGCTCACTACAGCAATAACCCGATTTTTTGGTAACAATAACTATGTACCAGTATTGCAGACAATCCGCACTTGGGATGGGCGCCCAGCATCCACTACGGACTACGAGAAATAGAATTATCGGTAAGTAAATTCTTATTTTCTCTAACGTCCTAAGTGGATGCTAAGGACTCCGTAAGGACCATGGGGATTATACCAAAGCTCCCAAACGGGCGGGAGAGTGCGGATGACTCTGCAGCACCAAATGAGAGAACTCCAGGTCCTCCTCAGCCAGGGTATCAATTTTGTAGAATTTTACAAACGTATTTGCTCCTGACCAAGTAGCTGCTCGGCAAAGTTGTAAAGCCGAGACCCCTCGGGCAGCCGCCCAAGATGAGCCCACCTTCCTTGTGGAGTGGGCATTTACAGATTTTTGGCTGTGGCAGGCCTGCCACCGAATGTGCAAGCTGAATTGTACTACAAATCCAACGAGCAATAGTCTGCTTAGAAGCAGGAGCACCCAGCTTGTTGGGTGCATACAGGATAAACAGCGAGTCAGTTTTCCTGACTCCAGCCGTCCTGGAAACATATATTTTCAGGGCCCTGACAACGTCTAGCAACTTGGAGTCCTCCAAGTCCCTAGTAGCCGCAGGCACCACAATAGGTTGGTTCAGGTGAAACGCTGAAACCACCTTAGGGAGAAACTGAGGACGAGTCCTCAATTCCGCCCTGTCCGAATGGAAAATCAGATAAGGGCTTTTACAGGATAAAGCCGCCAATTCTGACACGCGCCTGGCCCAGGCCAGGGCCAACAGCATGACCACTTTCCATGTGAGATATTTTAACTCCACAGATTTAAGTGGTTCAAACCAATGTGACTTTTGGAACCCAAAAACTACATTGAGATCCCAAAGTGCCACTGAAGGCACAAAAGGAGGCTGTATATGCAGTACCCCTTTTACAAACGTCTGAACTTCAGGGACTGAAGCTAGTTCTTTTTGGAAGAAAATTGACAGGGCCGAAATTTTAACCTTAATGGACCCCAATTTCAGGCCCATAGACACTCCTGTTTGCAGGAAATGTAGGAAACGACCCAGTTGAATTTCCTCCGTCGGGCCTTACTGGCCTCGCACCACGCAACATATTTTCGCCAAATGCGGTGATAATGTTTTGCGGTTACATCCTTCCTGGCTTTGATCAGGATAGGGATGACTTCATCCGGAATGCCTTTTCAGGATCCGGCGTTCAACCGCCATGCCGTCAAACGCAGCCGTGGTAAGTCTTGGAACAGACAGGGTCCTTGCTGGAGCAGGTCCCTTCTTAGAGGTAGAGGCCACGGATCCTCCGTGAGCATCTCTTGAAGTTCCGGTTACCAAGTCCTTCTTGGCCAATCCGGAGCCACGAATATAGTGCTTACTCCTCTCCATCTTATCAATCTCAGTACCTTGGGTATGAGAGGCAGAGGAGGGAACACATACACTGACTGGTACACCCACGGTGTTACCAGAACGTCTACAGCTATTGCCTGAGGGTCCCTTGACCTGGCGCAATACCTGTCGAGTTTTTCCCAACGGTTTATAATCATGTGGAAGACTTCTGGGTGAAGTCCCCACTCTCCCGGGTGGAGGTCGTGCTGAGGAAGTCTGCTTCCCAGTTGTCCACTCCCGGAATGAATACTGCTGACAGTGCTATCACATGATTTTCCGCCCAGCGAAGAATCCTTGCAGCTTCTGCCATTGCCCTCCTGCTTCTTGTGCCACCCTGTCTGTTTACGTGGGTGACTGCCGTGATGTTGTCCGACTGGATCAACACCGGCTGACCTTGAAGCAGAGGACTTGCTAAGCTTAGAACATTGTAAATGGCCCTTAGCTTCAGGATATTTATGTGAAGTGATGTCTCCAGACTTGACCATAAGCCCTGGATATTCCTTCCCTGTGTGACTGCTCCCCAGCCTCGCAGGCTGGCATCCGTGGTCACCAGGACCCAGTCCTGAATGCCGAATCTGCGGCCCTCTAGAAGATGAGCACTCTGCAACCACCACAGGAGGGACACCCTTGTCCTTGGTGACAGGGTTATCCGCTGATGCATCTGAAGATGCGACCCGGACCATTTGTCCAGCAGGTCCCACTGGAAAGTTCTTGCGTGGAATCTGCCGAATGGGATTGCTTCTTAGGAAGCCACCATTTTACCCAGAACCCTTGTGCATTGATGCACTGAGACTTGGCTCGGTTTTAGGAGGTTCCTGACTAGCTCGGATAACTCCCTGGCTTTCTCCTCCGGGAGAAAAGCCTTTTTCTGGACTGTGTCCAGGATCATCCCTAGGAACAGAAGACAAGTCGTCGGAACCAGCTGCGATTTTGGAATATTGAGAATCCAATCGTGCTGCCGCAACACTACCTGAAATAGTGCTACACCGACCTCCAACTGTTCCCTGGATCTTACCCTTATCAGGGAATCGTCCAAGTAAAGGATAACTAAAATTCCCTTCCTTCAAAGGAATATCATCATTTCGGCCATTACCTTGGTAAAGACCCGGGGTGCCGTGGACCATCCATACGGCAGCGTCTGAACTGATAGTGACAGTTCTGTACCATAAACCTGAGGTACCCTTGATGAGAAGGGTACATTTTGACATGAAGGTAAGCATCCTTGATGTCCCGAGACATCATGTAGTCCCCTTCTTCCAGGTTCGCAATCACTGCTCTGAGTGACTCAATCTTGAATTTGAACCTCTGTATGTAAGTGTTCAAAGATTTTAGATTTAGAATCGGTCTCACCGAGCCGTCCGGCTTCGGTACCACAACAGTGTGGAATAATACCCCGTTCCCTGTTGCAGGAGGGGTACCTTGTTATCACCTGCTGGGAATACAGCTTGTGAATGGCTTCCAAAACAGTCTCCCTGTCAGAAGGAGACATCGGTAAAGCCGACTTTAGGAAACGGCGAGGGGGAGACGTCTCGAATTCTAATTTGTACCCCTGAGATATCACCTGAAGGATCCAGGGGTCTACTTGCGAGTGAGCCCACTGCGCGCTGAAATTCATTGAGACGGGCCCCCCACCGTGCCTGATTCTGCTTGTAAAGCCCCAGCGTCATACTGAGGGCTTGGCAGAGGCGGGAGAGGGTTTCTGTTCCTGGGAACTGGCTGATTTCTGCAGCCTTTTTCCTCTCCCTCTGTCACGGGGCAGAAATGTGGAATCTTTTGCCTGCTTGTCCACGAAAAGACTGCGCCTGATAATACGGCGTCTTCTCATGTTGAGAGGCGACCTGGGGTACAAACGTGGATTTCCCAGCTGTTGCCGTGGCCACCAGGTCTGAAAGACCGACCCCAAATAACTCCTCCCTTTAATAAGGCAATACTTCCAAATGCCGTTTGGAATACGCATCACCTGACCACTGACGTGTCCATAACCCTCTACTGGTAGAAATGGACAACGCACTTTGACTGGATGCCAGTCGGCAAATATTCCGCTGTGCATCACGCATATATAGAAATGCATCTTTTAAATGCTCTATAGGCAAAAATATACTGTCCCTATCTAGGGTATCAATATTTTCAGTCAGGGAATCCGACCACGCCAACCCAGCACTGCACAACCAGGCTGAGGCGATTGCTGGTCGCAGTATAACACCAGTATGTGTGTAAATACATTTTAGGATACCCTCCTGCTTTCTATCAGCAGGATCCTTAAGGGCGGCCATCTCAGGAGAGGGTAGAGCCCTTACAAGCGTGTGAGCGCTTTATCCACCCTAGGGGGTGTTTCCCAACGCACCCTAACCTCTGGCGGGAAAGGATATAATGCCAATAACATTTTTGAAATTATCAGTTGTTATCGGGGGAAAACCACGCATCATCACACACCACATTTAATTTCTCAGATTCAGGAAAACTACAGGTAGTTTTTCCTCACCGAACATAATACCACTTTTTGGTGGTACTCGTATTATCAGAAATGTGTAAAAACATTTTTCATTGCCTCAATCATGTAACGTGTGGCCCTACTGGAAGTCACATATGTCTCTTCACCGTCGACACTGGAGTCAGTATCCGTGTCGGCGTCTATATCTGCCATCTGAGGTAACGGGCGCTTTAGAGCCCCTGACGGCCTATGAGACGTCTGGACAGGCACAAGCTGAGTAGCCGGCTGTCTCATGTCAACCACTGTCTTTTATACAGAGCTGACACTGTCACGTAATTCCTTCCAACTGTTCATCCACTCAGGTGTCGACCCCATAGGGGGTGACATCACTATTACAGGCAATCTGCTCCGTCTCCACATCATTTTTCTCCTCATACATGTCGACACAAATGTACCGACATACAGCACACACACAGGGAATGCTCTGATAGAGGACAGGACCCCACTAGCCCTTTGGGGAGACAGAGGGAGAGTTTGCCAGCACACACCAGAGCGCTATATATATACAGTGATAACCTTATATAAGTGTTTTTCCCCTTATAGCTTTAATACTGCGCGTAATTAGTGCCCCCCCCTCTCTTTTTTAACCCTTTCTGTAGTGTAGTGACTGCAGGGGAGAGACAGGGAGCTTCCCTCCAACGGAGTTGTGAGGGAAAATGGCGCCAGTGTGCTGAGGAGATAGGCTCCGCCCCCTTATCGGCGGCCTTATCTCCCGTTTTTCTATGTATTTTGGCAGGGGTTAAATGCATCCATATAGCCCAGGAGCTATATGTGATGCATTTTTTGCCATCCAAGGTGTTTATTATTGCGTCTCAGGGCGCCCCCCCCCCCAGCGCCCTGCACCCTCAGTGACCGGAGTGTGAAGTGTGCTGAGAGCAATGGCGCACAGCTGCAGTGATGTGCGCTACCTTGTTGAAGACAGGACGTCTTCTGCCGCCGATTTTCCGGACCTCTTCTGCCTTCTGGCTCTGTAAGGGGGCCGGCGGCGCGGCTCTGGGACCCATCCAGGCTGGGCCTGTGATCGTCCCTCTGGAGCTAATGTCCAGTAGCCTAAGAAGCCCAATCCACTCTGCACGCAGGTGAGTTCGCTTCTTCTCCCCTTAGTCCCTCGATGCAGTGAGCCTGTTGCCAGCAGGTCTCACTGAAAATAAAAAACCTAAACTAAAACTTTCACTAAGAAGCTCAGGAGAGCCCCTAGTGTGCACCCTTCTCGTTCGGGCACAAAGATCTAACTGGGGCTTGGAGGAGGGTCATAGGGGGAGGAGCCAGTGCACACCAGATAGTCCTAAAGCTTTCTTTAGATGTGCCCAGTCTCCTGCGGAGCCGCTATTCCCATGGTCCTTACGGAGTCCCCAGCATCCACTTAGGACGTTAGAGAAAGGTTAATAGTATGGCTGTAAAACGCATGTCCTCAGCTGCATAAAACCTTAGGCCAAGTGAACCAGAACCAAAATTGTATCCATTATGAAAACAATAAAAGCGCCCATATATTAAGAGGGCTTAAGATATTTTTTATTCTATATTTTGGCAGTATGAGCAATTATTTATTATTATTATTGTGAAGATATAAGGGTTGCTCTTACACGTTTTTATAATAGTTACATCGTTGAGTGAGTGTGACACTGGCGTATTTATAATGGGTGCAGTGTCTGTGGTGCACATTGGCCGCAGTGTCCAGGGGGACTCGCACGCTGCACCCATTTCTTCAATAATTACACCCGCGGTTGACAGCAGAGCTGCAGAAATCACTGGTAAAATGGTGCGGCAGCAGTTTTCGCAGTGTTTTACACATGTGGAGAAGAGACATCTGCGCATTAGAAGCAGACAGGAGAGGGCCCAGATGGAGAAGGCTGCACACGGGCCTCCTACTCTTTTACAACGCCTCTGGTGCGATATTTAGATTCCAACTGTCCCAATTTAGGGGGAGATGTACTAAACAGTGATAAAAGTGGAGAAGTGAGCCAGTGGAGAAGTTGCCCAAGGCAACCAATCAGCTGCATTGTATACTTTTATAGTATGCAAATTATAAATGTTACATCAATGCTGATTGGTTGCCATGGGCAACTTCTCCACTGGCTCACTTCTCCACTTTTATAAAAAAGAAATGAGTAAGGAAATATTAATCCAGTGTCTACACATATAATATTCTTCATTTTAACATTTATTTATTCATTCTTGAGTTTTAACTTTCTTTTGCAAGTAATGACAATGGCACTAACACAAACAGAACTTTACGTTAAAACTTGAGAATGAATAAAATGAAAAACACCCTTGTTTTACTACTGAAATTATGCATGTTTGATATGTCACATGACTACCTTCGCAATAAAAAAAAAATAGAGTTGCATCCAAGATGGCTGACTTTAGGATGGCCACCATACTGGTAACATACCCTAAAAAGTTTCCTCCCCCCACTGCCATATCATATGTATAGATGCTGGAATAATATTTCCTTACTCATTTACTTTTTATAAGGGCGCTTCCACACTTATGGACCACCCTGTACATAAAATTGTCTTATTTTTATGTGAGGCGTCCCAACCCATTGTTAATTTGGGCCTTCCCAGATGACTTGCTGACATTTGTAACTGACCCAGATATTGCATTGTCACAGGCATACCACCATGAAAATGTTTTTCACAATATGATTCTGCTAACTAAATAATTGCCCCTCTTGAAAATGTTGATGTGCTTTATGCCTGATCGACTCACATTATTATGACCGCCTCCAACATTTGACATCGACAGCGCATAGCCCATGAAGTACGTCACGTATCATGCGCTGGCTTGGTGGGTATATAGTGTGTGCGTTAGGCCATCTGCACGCATATAACTCGTTGCTGTCATAGGTAAAAGGCGCGATTTATCTGTGTTGCAAAAAGGGATGATTATCGGCTTTCGGGCCAAGGGTGGCAGTATTTCTGAATCAGCGCAGTTTGTGAACTGTTTGCGTGCTGCTGTGGTGATGGTGTATCATGACTGGACAAATGGCACCATTGCGAATAATCAACGTGGAAACTGTGAAGCACCATGTGCCATTGAGGTGAGAGGTGAACGTCGGCTACGAAGGTGTGTGAGGGCTGGCCGACATGCTACAGTGGAGCAGCTCACCGTCAAAATTAACCTGGGGGCTACCAGACGTGTGTCTAAAACAACAGTTCAGCGAACGTCTAGCTGCTGTCCGTGCTGCACATTGTGCTTACTCTGGCTATTAGCTGGTGGTCATAATAATGTAACTCGAGCATGTAATTAGAAATGAGGCCTCAATTTGAAGTACCCATGGGTGGTGGGAGAGCTGTAGTAAAAAGATCTATTGGAAATAAGTAAGCAGCACAAACTAAGTGGGCACCAAAAAATCTCTGCATTTTCTGGTGTTAACCAGTTATTAAATTGAGGTATAAGCACCATAGAAAGGCCCTTTGCAGCTTAATAAATAGACCCATCGTAGTGATCCAGTTAATGCTTGTTTCCAGAGCTAGATTAACAGGGCGACTGGGGTAGTCTCCCACACATTGCTAGGTCACCTATGTGGGGGCACTGTGGCTTATGTGAACTGGGGTTTGTGTGGCAAAATGTGAACTGGGGACACTAAATTATATTTAACACTTTTGTGGTGCCAAGAATATCTACACATTATACTTTTTAATAACAAACATCACAAGCATATCATATAGACAATTTTAATGGTATAGGCCCCTACCAATATTAATCCAGCCCTGGCTTTTAAATGCGTCTATGATGCCTTATAAGAACCAGGTACTCTTCAAAATCAGGGGGAGATGTAGGAATGGTCGTTATGGGGGAGAAGCAGTATCAGTACACGTTATGTGCATTGATACCGCTTCTCCCCCATGTATTACAGCGGCAGTATGTGCTACATTATAGGGGCTCTATGCACCCTTGTCCATATCGGCGCTGCTATCTAAAAGCACACCAATATGCATGTACAACATATGCAGCGCTGACCGTGCCGACACCTGCAGCACAGGAGATCTCGCAGGCCAGGGGAGAGAGACAGCGCATCAGCACTAGACTGATGCGCTGTGGGGGGCCTGGCAGGGATCACCGGAGGGGGAGATTTCACTCACACCCTCTGGCAGTCGAGGTGTTCATATATGTCCGTGCTAGTGCTTCCCATCTTTACTGCAATAGTCATGCCAGCATGATACTGTACGTGCTGGTTTTATACATCTGCACATTTCTATGCACAAGACCATAGGTTCTCAAACTTCTCCTAAGAACACCAGAAAGGTCATATTTTACAAGTCTCATCACAGAATCACAAATTAAATAATTAGCTCCACCTGTGGACATCGTAAAATGTGTCACTGAGTAATGAATACACCTGTGCACCTGCTGGGTGAGCTGGAAAATGTGAACTGTGTGGGCCCTGAGGACCGAGTTTGAGGAAAAACTGCACAAGACTTTCCATCAGCAAAGCGAGAAAGTCATAATACAGAATTCTCCTGAGTTGGGGAGGGGAGGTGGTGTGTGTGTGTGTGTGTGGGGTTGGAGGAGTCCAGGCTCCAGTGAACTATTTATTACAAAGATCCCCTGCAGTCGTCTTCTTGAAGAAGGCACTTTCTGCCAGTATTTGACATGTAACACAGTTCTTCTATTCGTTCATCTCCTAGCTATCCCCGGGTGGGGTGTATTATGCATTGCATTTATGATGCATTGACTTTCTTTCACCTTCAGCCACTTTTGCCAATAGCTGGCTATCCTTTTTGAAAGCAGAGTATACTAACTGTACTTGCTTTGTATGAGAGATGTGCAAGTAGTTTTACACTTTTAATTTTTGGTTCTGGACAATTCACTCTCATCCATGATGCCTTATCATATACTGAATGCAATCATTTGTTTGGTATATTGGTGGTCTGTTTGATTTATCCTCCATACTGAAATCTAGGCCTTCATATCATCCCTATGTCACCTTGTTTGAACTTGGGTCTTGGATTCTGTATCCTTTGGGCGCTCACCGTATCCAACAAGAATCCCGTTGATTACTTGATTTTATAGCTTTACCACATTTTTCTTCAGGAATATAAACAAATACTTTGCACTCAAAAATTCTAAACTAAAATGAACTCTGTTCATTTCAATCAGGGTTCTGTTCTTCATTTCAGCTAATCCATTTTGCTCTGATAGAACGATCGCAATACTTAATAAAGAAGGCTGCCTTACATCAGAAACTATTATTAATATTCACAAGTCTAACAAATATGTAAAATGTTGCCTCAGTGCCATCTTGGCTCTCCTCAATGCTGATTATATCCTGATAACATATTTGTGGATGCATTCAAACTTTTTGTTTAGCTGTCCTCACAAGGTGGAAATTTGAGATGTTAAGTATCCAGTTGGAAACCACTGAATGATTAACATAATTGAGATTAATAAAACACAGATTTTATTTAGAATATTTGTCCAATTTATTTTCCAATTTTGTTAAGTTTCTATAAAAAAAAAATCCACCATAAGAAATATACAGAAACAACAGAACAGGAACTATTTGCAGTTAACTCCCATATGCTGGATAACTTTTCAGAACACACAATCGTAGTTTTTGGTTCACGTAAAGTGAAATAGGTAAGGCACATTTTGTATGCTTTTTTTAAATTGTTTAAATAAAAACATTTATAGATTTCTTTGCGATATTCTAAAATAAAGCTTTAAAATTCCAGTGTAATTTTATAATTCGTGTCTCTCCTTAAGGTGCGAAGTTCATATCAGTGCTACACCACATAAGTGTGACATTATTTAGGATCGGTTTAGGGGTTACTTGCGTAATGTAAATCTAGTATACATACAGTCACTTTGCCTCTTTAAATGTTTGGATTACAGAAACTGTTAAAAGACCAGACTCTGAAATCACACAAGACACACACATAAAAAGGCCCATAATATCAAATTCCCATGAAAACCATGTCTTTTATCTAACAGTAGTACCACTCAGTGGTGTCCCTTACTTCTCTGACACCCAGTGCGGTAGAGAAGGGCCCATGCGAGGCTTAGCGTCCCAAACCCCATTTCCATCACTCCAGGAGATGCGTGTTGCACCTGGAGATTGCTGTGGCTGCAGTGTTGGGTCTTACACTGTGACAGAAGTCAGGTGCTGCACGTAATGTTACAGTGTCGCACCCATCTCCTGTCACTGAGCAGGAGCCTGCATTTTGTTGTGACCCCTCAGCGGGTGGCACCTGGGTGCCACCCATACCCCAGTAGTGATGCCACTGGTACTACTGTATATAACAGGATAGACCTTACAAAATGCGATACTTTCGAAGGCATCTGGTCATTGTTACTAACCATGTTTCAGAACAGCACAACATTTTGCGGAAGTAAAAACTAGAATAAGAACATATCATTATAAGTATACACACACAGGTATTAGATTCAGTAATATTGAGGGAGATGTATGAATGGTTGTTAAATGTATTAGTGGTAGTTGCACAAGTTCTGTGTTGCAGTTACTGCTTTTCTGCATGTAATAATGCAGGGAAGTAATCAGAATGGCAGGGACACTAAGCGGCCATGTCATTATAAAAGACGTTATATCTAGATAGTGAACCAGACGAATTTTCAAAGTTATGACCGATCAGTGGCACTGACTGTTCTAACATGTACAGTTATTGATTTCTACAGCTCCAGCTACCGCACACACAGCACTGTCCCTTGCTGTCGGAATATGCAGCCACGGATTGTGCCACTGGCAGGTGTTAGACCGGTGCATGCACAGAAACAATGAAAGAGGAAGAATACGATTCACCTCTTCGGCAAATGCGATTTTACTATCTCTCCCATTGCCCTACAAGCAGAAACTCTCACTGAGCATTTCCTCCTTGCTTCACGGTAGATAGCCCAGCTAAACCATTTAATGAGGAAGGGAGTATGGGTAATATAAACGTACTTTAAAATATTTTAAGCATGATGTTCCAAACTACACAAAAAACCCTTATGGAGAAGTCCTAAGATTCTGAATAATAGGTACAAAACACACACACATAAAATACAATATTTTTTTCAAGGCTATGCTGAGCCGAGACTGATGTATGTGAGAAAGAAACATCCTGTAAACGCTTGTTGGGTTCTGGAATATACAGCTCCACAGTGCTGGTGAACTCTCGGGTTCTGTGAGCATACTTTCCATTAAGGCATAGCAAATACTGTTAATTATGATTGAATGTCTATAGTAAAAACAGCGTAGATATCACTCAGATGATAAAATTTTCCATGATAAAAAGTCTGTAATAGAATCTAGTCACCTCATATATAGTCTATATACATGTCTAGGCTAATCCGTCACTGGATCCACGTTGCTAGTCCAATAAACAGGACTGTGCCAGAAGGTTTACATGAGATTTCATTGCAGAGGCTTTACTTTTTAAACAAATGCAGGTTATTAGAAATCCATCTGGATATAGCATCTAATTTGTAAGCAGCTGAAACCTCTGCATCCTCAGCTGTGTAGTAAACATGTCCTCTGTAAGGGTTAGGATGAGGAGCTCCCAATAGCAGTGCAGGCAGATAGTGCATAGCACCAACAATGCAATGTGTCTGTTTATTGGCACCTCAAGGTCCATAGCAGTGTCTCATTATAGCACACACATTTCCCACAGCTGGGTGAGCTTCCCTTCTGTAACGGGGTTCAAGACAACATGTTGCTGATCATACTGACTGCCCCCTGAAAGAAAGGCAAACATTCACAAATGAGATAAGTCTAGCAATGTATGTCTGTATAGCATGAGTGCAGCTTCCATGGGCAGTTCCAAGAACTTTCACTGGAGTTTATATTTTGCCCTTAAGTACAATACAAACATAAACTACTCCATAAAATAGGTATACATTCTGTTTAATGGTCTATCCATGGTAGAAGACTAGAAACAGCATCCAAACAGTGTACAGTAACATGCTGAAAGTCAGTTTCCTGGTTTACAATGAACTCATGGTGGACTTTTAACCTAGATCTCCACAATTCTGAGTGCTTCAACTGGGTATTTAGTGAAAGAACTGGGAGAGGGTAGCTGGTGTTTGGGCAATGTCATGCACAGTTATGTAAGAGGTAGACACAGTATTCCAAGGGCAGCTGGCTCCACCACTGTTGTATGTCTTCATTTATAAACCACAATGACAAAGAAAATGGACATGGCAGAAAGTTCAAACAATAGATATGTCAATTTCCCCAGGCAAGAAATCCTCTATAGAGTGCTTTGTTGGAACAAAGAAATGAGTCACTCTGATGTTGTGTTACCAGAATTGGAGGTTTAATAACAACAGTATAACAAACATGCATCTCATTCAAACACAAACATTGCAGATGGATAATAAGCACATGTTAAGGAAAGTGTGTACATACGGTGAGATCCTTGCTATGTCCGATTTTGACTATGCGATTTCCCTTGAACTCCCCCAGAGCCCAGATAGCACAGATAGTACAGATTTTGGGGGTCATTCAGAGTTGATCGCATGCTGGCTACTTGAAGCAGCCGTGCAAACGCATTGTCGCTGCCCACCGGGGTGTGTATTTTCTCTTTGCAGAAGTGCAAACGCTTGTGCAGCAGAGCACCTGCAAAATCATTTTGTGCAAAACAAGACCAGCCCTGTAGTTACTCTCCGTGTGCATTGATTCTAACGACCGAGGGACGGCTTTTGACGTCACACACCCGCCCAGCGAACGCCCAGCCACGCCTGCATTTTTTCTGACATGCCTGCGTTTTTCTAAGCACTCCCTGAAAACGGTCAGTTGACACCCAGAAATGCCCACTTCATGTCAATCTTCCTGCGTTCGGCCGTGCGACTGGAATGTTCGTTACACTCTGTGCAAACCCACAATGCTCATTGTACCCATACGACGTGCCTGCGCATTGCGGTGCATACGCAGAAATGCAGATTTTTAGCCTGATCGCTGCGCTGCGAACAACAGCAGCTAGCGATCAACTCGGAATGACCCCCTTTGTCTATGTACGATTTTGTCTATGCGCCAGTTTTGACTATACTTTGTACTAGATAGTACACTAGATCAGGCATTCCCAACCGCGGTCCTCAAGGCACACCAACAGTGCAGGTTTTAGTGATATCCAGGCTGCAGCACAGATGGTTAAATCAAAATAACTGAGGTACTAATTAAGTCACCTGTGCTGCAGCCTGGATATCACTAAAACCTGCACTGTTAGTGTGCCTTGAGGACTGCGGTTGGGAATGCCTGCACTAGATAGTAAAGATTGACTTACCTGCACAGTCTATCTAGCCTTACGATACCGACCCCACGGGAGCGCGCATCGGGATTGAATCTGTATCGCAAGCTGCTTAACACCTTGAGATATGCACTAACTTTTCATAAGATTTTGACTATAGTCAAAATCTTACAGATTTATCTCACCGTGTGTCTCACTCAGTAAAATTATATGAAGAGATAGAAGGCTCTCATACAGCAGCCAAATTAAACCAAACATGCACATGGGGATAAGACTTATGGGTGTATTTACTAAAATAGCAATCAATCACATTCTACTTATTTATGTAGCACCTTTAAAAAGATAATAGCTAAAATCTGATTGGTTGCTATGGGAAACATCTCCACTGGGGATAAACCCGCACTTAAATAAGAATTTACTTACCGATAATTCTATTTCTCATAGTCCGTAGTGGATGCTGGGACTTCCGTAAGGACCATGGGGAATAGCGGCTCCGCAGGAGACTGGGCACAAAAAGTAAAAGCTTTAGACTAGCTGGTGTGCACTGGCTCCTCCCCCTATGACCCTCCTCCAAGCCTCAGTTAGGATACTGTGCCCGGACGAGCGTACATAATAAGGAAGGATTTTGAATCCCGGGTAAGACTCCTACCAGCCACACCAATCACACTGTACAACCTGTGATCTGAACCCAGTTAACAGTATGATAAACGTAGGAGCCTCTGAAAAGATGGCTCACAACAATAAACAACCCGATTTTTTGTAACAATAACTATATACAAGTATTGCAGACAATCCGCACTTGGGATGGGCGCCCAGCATCCACTACGGACTATGAGAAATAGAATTATCGGTAAGTAAATTCTTATTTTCTCTGACGTCCTAGTGGATGCTGGGACTTCCGTAAGGACCATGGGTATAATACCAAAGCTCCCAAACGGGCGGGAGAGTGCGGATGACTGCAGCACCGAATGAGAGAACTCCAGGTCCTCCTCAGCCAGGGTATCGAATTTGTAAAATTTTGCAAACGTGTTTGCCCCTGACCAAGTAGCTGCTCGGCAAAGTTGTAAAGCCGAGACCCCTCGGGCAGCCGCCCAAGATGAGCCCACTTTTCTTGTGGAATGGGCTTTAACAGATTTTGGCTGTGGCAGTCCTGCCACAGAATGTGCAAGCTGAATTGTACTACAAATCCAACGAGCAATCGTCTGCTTAGAAGCAGGAGCACCCAGCTTGTTGGGTGCATACAGGATAAACAGCGAGTCAGATTTTCTGACTCCAGCCGTCCTGGAAACATATATTTTCAGGGCCCTGACTACGTCCAACAACTTGGAGTCCTCCAAGTCCCTAGTAGCCGCAGGCACCACAATAGGTTGGTTCATGTGAAACGCTGAAACCACCTTAGGGAGAAATTGAGGACGAGTCCTCAATTCTGCCCTGTCTGAATGAAAAATTAGGTAAGGGCTTTTATATGACAAAGCCGCCATTTCTGAGACACGCCTGGCTGACGCCAGAGCTAACAGCATGACCACCTTCCATGTGAGATATTTTAATTCCACAGTGGTGAGTGGTTCAAACCAATGTGATTTTAGGAACCCTAAAACTACATTGAGATCCCAAGGTGCCACTGGTGGCACAAAAGGAGGTTGTATATGCAGTACCCCCTTGACAAACGTCTGAACTTCAGGCAATGAAGCCAGTTCTTTCTGGAAGAAGATCGACAGGGCCGAAATTTGAACCTTAATGGATCCTAATTTTAGGCCCATAGACAGTCCTGCTTGCAGGAAATGCAGGAAACGACCCAGTTGAAATTCCTCTGTGGGGGCCTTCTTAGCCTCACACCAGGAAACATATTTTCGCCAAATGCGGTGATAATGTTTCGCAGTTACATCCTTCCTGGCTTTTATCAGGGTAGGGATGACTTCATCTGGAATGCCTTTTTCCATCAGGATCCGGCGTTCAACCGCCATGCCGTCAAACGCAGCCGCGGTAAGTCTTGGAACAGACAAGGTCCCTGCTGGAGCAGGTCCTTTCTTAGAGGTAGAGGCCACGGGTCCTCCGTGAGCATCTCTTGCAGTTCCAGGTACCAAGTTCTTCTTGGCCAATCCGGAGCCACGAGTATAGTCTTCACTCCTCTCCTTCTTATGATTCTCAGTACCTTTGGAATGAGAGGCAGAGGAGGGAACACATACACCGACTGGTACACCCACGGTGTTACCAGAGCGTCCACCGCTATTGCCTGAGGGTCCCTTGACCTGGCGCAATATCTGTCCAGTTTTTTGTTGAGACGGGACGCCATCATGTCCACCTTTGGTTTTTCCCAACGGTTTACAATCACTTGAAAGACTTCTGGGTGAAATCCCCACTCCCCCGGGTGGAGGTCGTGTCTGGTGAGGAAGTCTGCTTCCCAGTTGTCCACTCCCGGAATGAACACTGCTGATAGTGCCACCACATGATTTTCCGCCCAGCGAAGAATCCTTGCAGCTTCTGCCATTGCCCTCCTGCTTCTTGTGCCGCCCTGTCTGTTGACGTGGGCGACTGCCGTGATGTTGTCCGATTGGATCAATACCGACTAACCCTGAAGCAGAGGCCTTGCTTGACTTAGGGCATTGTAAATGGCCCTTAGTTCCAGGATATTTATGTGAAGAGACGTTTCCCTGCTTGACCACAAGCCCTGGAAATTTCTTCCCTGTGTGACTGCTCCCCAGCCTCTCAGGCTGGCATCGGTGGTCACCAGCATCCAATCCTGAATGCCGAATCTGCGGCCCTCTAGAAGATGAGCACTCTGTAACCACCACAGGAGAGAGACACCCTTGTCCTTGGAGATAGGGTTATCCGCTGATGCATCTGAAGATGCGATCCGGACCATTTGTCCAGCAGATCCCACTGAAAAGTTCTTGCATGGAATCTTCCGAATGGAATCGCTTCGTAAGAAGCCACCATTTTTCCCAGGACTCTCGTGCATTGATGCACTGACACTTGGCCTGGTTTTAGGAGTTTCCTGACTAGCTCGGATAACTCCCTGGCCTTCTCCTCCGGGAGAAACACCTTTTTCTGGACTGTGTCCAGAATCATCCCCAGGAACAGTAGACGTGTTGTTGGAATCAGCTGTGATTTTGGGATATTTAGGATCCACCCGTGCTGACGTAGCACTACCTGAGATAGTGCTACTCCGACCTCTAACTGTTCCCTGGACCTTGCCCTTATCAGGAGATCGTCCAAGTAAGGGATAATTAAGACGCCTTTTCTTCGAAGAAGAATCATCATTTCGGCCATTACCTTGGTAAAGACCCGTGGTGCCGTGGACAATCCAAACGGCAGCGTCTGAAACTGATAATGACAGTTTTGTACCACAAACCTGAGGTAGCCTTGGTGAGAAGGGTAGATTGGGACATGGAGATAAGCATCTTTGATGTCCAGAGACACCATATAGTCCCCTTCTTCCAGGTTCGCTATCACTGCTCTGAGTGACTCCATCTTGAATTTGAACCTTTTTATGTAAGTGTTCAAGGATTTTAGATTTAAAATTGGTCTCACCGAGCCGTCCGGCTTCGGTACCACAAACAGCGTGGAATAATACCCCTTTCCCTGTTGTAGGAGGGGTACCTTGATTATCACCTGCTGGGAATACAGCTTGTGAATAGCTTCCACTACCGCCTCCCTGTCGGAGGGAGACGTTGGTAGAGCAGACTTCAGGAACCGGCGAGGGGGAGACGTCTCGAATTCCAATTTGTACCCCTGTGATCCTACCTGCAGGATCCAGGGGTCCACTTGCGAGTGAGCCCACTGCGCGCTGAAATTCTTGAGACGGCCCCCCACCGTGCCTGAGTCCGCTTGTAAGGCCCCAGCGTCATGCTGAAGACTTGGCAGAAGCGGGGGAGGGCTTCTGCTCCTGGGAAGAGGCTGGTGCAGTCTTTTTCCCCTTCCTCTGCCCCGGGGCAGAAATGAGTGGCCTTTTGCCCGCTTGCCCTTATGGGAACGAAAGGACTGAGTTTGAAAAGACGGTGTGGCTGTGGCCACCAGGTCCGATAGACCGACCCCAAATAACTCCTCCCCTATGTCGTTTGGAATCCGCATCACCTGACCACTGTCGCGTCCATAACGCTCTTCTAGCAGAAATGGACATCGCACTCACTCTAGATGCCAGGGTGCAAATATCCCTCTGTGCATCTCGCATATATAGTAATGCATCCTTTAAATGCTCTATAGTTAATAATATACTGTCCCTATCCAGGGTATCAATATTTTCAGTCAGGGAATCCGACCAAGCCACTCCAGCACTGCACATCCAGGCTGAGGCGATTGCTGGTCGCAGTATAACACCAGTATGTGTGTATATACCTTTTAGGATATTTTCCAGCCTTCTATCAGCTGGTTCCTTAAGGGCGGCCGTATCGGGAGACGGTAACGCCACTTGTTTTGATAAGCGTGTGAGCGCCTTATCTACCCTAGGGGGTGTTTCCCAACGCGCCCTAACCTCTGGCGGGAAAGGGTATAGTGCCAATAATTTATTAGAAATCAGCAGTTTTTTATCGGGGGAAAACCACGCTTTATCACACACCTCATTTAATTCATCTGATTCAGGAAAAACTACTGGTAGTTTTTTCACACCCCACATAATACCCTTTTTTGTGGTACTTGTAGTGTCAGAAATATTCAATGCCTCCTTCATTGCCGTGATCATGTTACGTGTGGCCCTACTGGACATTACGTTTGTCTCGTCACCGTCGACACTGGATTCAGTATCCGTGTCTGGGTCTGTGTCGACCATCTGAGGTAACGGGCGTTTTAGCGCCCCCGACGGTGTCTGAGACGCCTGAACAGGCACTAATTGATTTGCCGGCTGTCTCATGTCGTCAACAGTTTTTTGCAAAGTGCTGACACTGTCACGTAATTCTTTAAATACGACCATCCAGTCAGGTGTCGACTCCCTAGGGGGTGACATCACTAACACAGGCAATTGCTCTGCTTCCACATAATTTTCCTCCTCATACATGTCGACACAATCGTACCGACACCCAGCACACACACAGGGAATGCTCTGAAAGAGGACAGGACCCCACGAGCCCTTTGGGGAGACAGAGGGAGAGTTTGCCAGCACACACCAGAGCGCTATATATATATACAGGGATAACCTTATGTAAGTGTTACTCCCTTTATAGCTGCTGTTTTATATTAGCTGCCAATAGTGCCCCCCCTCTCTTGTTTTACCCTGATTCTGTAGCAGGACTGCAGGGGAGAGTCTGGGAGCCTTCCTTCCAGCGGAACTGTGAGGGAAAATGGCGCTTGTGTGCTGAGGAGATAGGCTCCGCCCCCTTCACGGCGGCCTTTTCTCCCGCTTTTTTTAGGATAACTGGCAGGGGTGAAATGCATCCATATAGCCCAGGAGCTATATGTGATGTATTTCTTTAGCCATATAAGGTTTAAACATGTTTTATTGCGTCTCAGGGCACTCCCCCCCAGCGCCCTGCACCCTCAGTGACCGGAGTGTGAAGTGTGCTGAGAGCAATGGCGCACAGCTGCAGTGCTGTGCGCTACCTTATCTGAAGACAGGAACGTCTTCTGCCGCCGATTTCTCCGGACCTCTTCGCTCTTCTGGCTCTGTAAGGGGGCCGGCGGCGAGGCTCCGGGACCCATCCAGGCTGAACCTGTGATCGTCCCTCTGGAGCTAATGTCCAGTAGCCAAGAAGCCCAATCCACTCTGCACGCAGGTGAGTTCGCTTCTTCTCCCCTTAGTCCCACGATGCAGTGAGCCTGTTGCCAGCAGGACTCACTGAAAATAAAAAACCTATTTAAACTTTTACTTCTAAGCAGCTCAGGAGAGCCACCTAGCATGCACCCTTCTCGTTCGGGCACAAAAATCTAACTGAGGCTTGGAGGAGGGTCATAGGGGGAGGAGCCAGTGCACATCAGCTAGTCTAAAGCTTTTACTTTTTGTGCCCAGTCTCCTGCGGAGCCGCTATTCCCCATGGTCCTTACGAAAGTCCCAGCATCCACTAGGACGTCAGAGAAAGTAAATATACCCCTTAGTCCCCCAAATCTCACGTGCTCCTCAGCATACAGTTTATCCTTCTATGGATTGCGGTTAACATGCCGTCTGTCGAGATCCCGACAGCCGCAATACCGGCGCAATAGGGCTATTCTCACTTGTGGGTGTCCACAACACCCATAGAGTGGGAATAGATCCTGAGGCGAGCCACTGAGCCCACAACGGGACTCTTAGTGCTCATCCTGCTGCCGGCATTCTGGCGGATGGTAAGCCGCTGACGGAATATTGACAGCCGGCATCCCGTCCGCCGGCAAATGGTATGTATTCCCCTTCTACTGCTAGAATAATGTTAGGTTTTGTGTGTTGTAGTGACTATAGATAGAGTGTAAGCCCCATTAAGGCAGGGACTGGTGTGAATGATTACTCTATGTAAAGCCTTTCTTAATTGAGTGCTTTGTATAAAGGCCAATAATTCTAATACTCCTGCTCTAAACCTACTCTACAGGACTTTTACCAAATTATTTCTGCACAGTTAGGTCCATATTTATTTGGACACTGACACAATTTGCATAATTTTGGCTCTGTATGCCACCATAATGGATGTGAAATTAAAACAATGGAGATGCAATTGAAATGCAAACTGTCAACTTAAATTCAAGGTGCTGAACAAAAAGATCATATAAAACATTTAGGAATTGCAACCATTTTTATACCCATCCAAGATTTACGCTACTGACGTTCAAATTTATGTTAGAATTTTTATAGGTGTCTTGTTAATTTGGAGTGCCATGGTTTACATCTAGGTCTACATGGTGTGTGATTGGAAGCTGGGGTTACTTCATCGGGGGCTATTTCTGTCTGGTTCAGGTGTGATACAGCCGTCTCAGCAGAAGTGAAAAAGCAGAAAAAGGTGAGAGCAGTTGTTGCAGAGGTGGAAAATGAATTGTGTTAACACTAACTAGAAAATTAATTGTGTTAATATTTCTGCGGGTTTGAGGAGGATTGGAGGACTTCAGTGACAATGAGTTTGAAGTAATGGAGGAGAGCATGCAGGTGAGAAGGTTGTGCTGTGAGAGAGGGAAAGAAGTGTTCGTGAATGCAGAAACGGAGCATAGTCTGGTGAAACAAGATCAAGGCGGTGGCCCTCCTAATAAGTAGAGGAGTCAGTCCATTGAGAGAAGCAGAGAGAGGAGGTAAGAGAGTAGCAGATTTCAGACTATCAATCACAATACTGAAATCACCCATGATGATGGTGGTGGTGTCAGAGGATAGCAAGTAAAGGAGCCAAGCAGAAAAATCTTCCAGAAATTGTTTTGGTTGCTCAGATGGGCGATAGGTGGCTGCAACACGCAGAGAGAAAGGAGAGTAAATCCTGATAGAATGAACTTCAAATGATGTGAATGTGACTGATGGAACCTGTGATAGAACTGTGTATGTGAAGGATCGGGATAGTAATATTCCAACCCCACCTCCTTTATTGTTGCTAGGCCTGGTGAGGTGCGTGAAGTGGAGACCCCGCGTGTCAGTGCTGCAGGAGAGGCTATGTCTTCCTTGAAGATCACATTAAGAGCCTGATCAGTAGATGGGGAATGTAATCAAAATATCGACATCTAAAAGATCAAGAGTTATGTTGGCATTTCATAGTCTGCATAAACCGGCAGCGGAGGGTTAGGGTAGGGATGCGGGAGAGGAGGATAGGGGTTTGACATACTCATTGCTTAAAGGCCCTGGATCCACCATAAGTCATTATCAAATGGCTGCCGGACTCGTCAAACCAGGCAGATCATTAATTGAACACCAGGGACGTTTTGTTGACATTCAAATCATGTTGGTATTTCATGTGTTGACATGATGAATGTTGGCATTGTGAATATATCAACATGTGTATGACCACGTTGACATTCTCATGTCGACACTGTGAATGTCTGCAAACTATACCACACCTATAGATTGTATACCAAGGAATTACAAAGGTTCACCCCTTCACCCAGTTATGGACATCCACATGTAATTTTTAGTGAGTTCTTTTGGTGGCCGAATCCTGTGGTATAGTACAGTATATTGCTGCATAAGGGACACATTCTTAACTGTGGTGCCATGTGTGAGCAGTTACATTACCCAGAACACTAGCATAGTTTTTGTGGCCATGGCAGCATATAGTGTCCTTCCAAGATATGATTATTAGTCTGTTGCAGACAGCACTGCAATGATGGGGACTGTAAGCAAAGGGATGGATTGGGGGCAACTGCTGTTTTTTCGTGTGCAGTTTATTTATATTATGTAAGTATAAAGATTTTGGAAACACTCTGTTGTATGTGTGAGCATGAGAAGTACAAACAGCACTACTATCACTCTCTATGAACACTGAACAGACCTGAGTACACTTGTCTACATGTGACTGCGTGAAATGCGGTGGACCAGGAATTATGTCATAATAGGTTCTCATAGAGCAACTATAATATGGAGTCACCTACTGTCAGATTAGACAGTCTGGTTTCCCATTCCTCTTCATTCAGGGAGGATTTTCAAAGTAATGCAGTGCTGACCCAACAATACTGTACTGTAGTTCTTTACTTGTCAAGCACTGAATCACTTGCATGAATGTAATATGACGTTTATGTTGCTTGAGAACAAACAAATTGAGAGGGTAAAAGCTCATCATAAACTATTCTCTTTATGGTTCTGCAATTAGTCCTGCGCTGTTGGCCCATTGCAGTACATTTATATAAACATTAACGCAAACTATACACCTAATTACATTATCACACCAACAGTTACATACTTTGTGTACACCTTCATTTTACATTTATACTTTTCAGCAACTAACACAAAATTACATTCATGGAGTAACTGCAACAGGTCTTTTACTTTACCATAAAACAATGTACAATGATTCCATTGTGATTGTTTTTATTATGTTTAACAAAACTTTTTTCAGACTGTGGATATGTACAATATTACACATACATTTTACAAAGGGACTGCCCCACAATCAAGACAATTGTCCCTATTTGCAAGGGTTTTGGAGGTATTTCAACACCTAAATATTGTGAAGTGTGCTGTAGAGATGTTTATTATGGAGCATTATATCTTCTCACTGCCATCACAAAACATATATTAAAATAATAAAATCAGCTAATTACCTTTGATGTCTAAAACAAGATTTGGCTTTGAGCAGCTGTAGATCCTGCCATCAGGTTTGACGCTCCAACGCATGCTTGTTCCGCTCTGTTCTAGACTCAAGCTAAGCTTGCAACCTGCCGTAATCAGTGTCCCTGCACTAGCAAGGCTACAGTCTTCAGCAATCTGTGGGATAAAAGGACTAGTCAGATGGGATCACTTAAGGCAAGAAAGGTTCAGACACATGATCACAGGAAATGTGTTACTTCTTTCTAAGAATTACTAGGTTTCAGGTAAACTTCCATTACTAACAAATGAATGAAATACTATGGTAACCACTTATTTGGCTAATATATATATTTTTTTTACAAAACATTTTCAGAAATGGTCTTTATGAATGAATTAGGTTAAGATATAACATAGCCAACACCATTTTGCACCCAAAATATATTTTATTTACGATTTCCCCCCATAAATTTGATGGTTGCGATATCGGACCATCACAAACCTTCTTTTTTCCGGCGGCTGTAGAGAGGAGCATGGGCAAGAGGTAGGCAGAGAAGGTAAGGCTTCTATTACTAATGTCTGCAGCCGCGGGTTGGTGGGTACTGCTGGGCTGCCTGATCAGAAGTGATCAGGGGCAAGGCGGCAACTGGGAGGAGGGAAATAGGAAGCAGAGAGGATGGGAGGGCCCACTGTGAGCAGCAGCTTCTGGAAAAAGATCTTCCAGCAGCCGCACAGTGGGCTTTTCGACTGGTCGCATTAGATGCGACCATGTCAGGGAAAGCCTAGCCAGGTAAGTGGTTAAAGAACTACAGTTGTGTCCTCTCTCATTGTCGCGGAGGTCATGTTAAACAGTCCTTTTAATTGTGCCTAGTTGTGAGTGCGTTTACTAACGCTGTGCTTCTTTTTTCCTGGAAAACACTGTAACATAGCATTTCGTATGCAGATACAGCTGCACACAGAATACAGGCAGTAAATGTACTGCAATTAGCCTCTGCCGCTGGTAGAGCGGGTTTGTTAGCAAGTATTATGCTAACAAAACTGAAAATATTCTTTGTTATTATTATTATCCTTTATTTATATGGCGCCACAAGGGTTCCGCAGCGCCCAATTACAGAGTACATAAACAAATAATCAAACAGGAAAACAGCAACTTACAATTGACGACAATATAGGACAAGTACAGGGTAAATAAACATAGCTACATCAGCAGATGACACTGGAATAAGTATCAGGTGGCAGAAGACTGCTGGATTTGGTGCAGCTGAAGATTATTAAAGTAAGAAAAGGGTAAGCACATGAGGGAAGAGGGCCCTGCTCGTGAGAGCTTACATTCTAAAGGGGAGGGGTAGACAGACAGGGATGAGACAGATGGGGTACATAGAGAGCGTGGAACAGAGGTTTAGGATGAGATTTGGCTGGGTTTGGTGAAGAAGTGGGTCTTGAGAGCCCGTTTGAAGTTTTGTAGAGAGGTGGAGAGTCTGAGGGGGAGAGGTAGGGAATTCCAGAGAAGTGGTGCAGCACGTGAAAACTCTTGGAGGTAGGAGTGGGAGGAAGTAATCCGTAGGCAGGAGAGTCGGCGAGCATTAGCAGAGCGAAGAGGACGGGTGGGAGTGTAAAGCGAGATAAGATCAGAGATGTGGATGGGAGAGGAGTGGGTGAGTGCTTTGTAAGCAAGTGTGAGAAGCTTGAAATGGATTCTGAAAGGGAAGGGGAGCCAGTGAAGGTCTAGTAAGAGAGGAGAGGTGGACGTAGTGCGTTTGGTGAGGAAAATGAGCCGGGCAGCAGCATTGAGTATAGATTGGAGTGGAGAGAGGTATTTGTCAGGAATGCCAGTCAGGAGGAGATTACAGTAGTCCAGTCTGGAGATGACCAGTGAGTGGATAAGAGTCTTAGTAGCATCCTGGGTCAGAAAGGGTCTGATCCTGGAAATATTTTTTAGATGAAAACGGCAGGTTTGTGAGAGGTGCTGAATGTGTGGTTTGAAGGAGAGGGAGAAGTCAAGGATTACTCCAAGACAGCGCACTTGGGGGGTAGAGGAGATAGTAGTGCCATCAATAGATAATGAGATTGTAGGAGGTGAGGTTATGCGGGAGGGAGGGAAGATGATCAGCTCGGTCTTAGACATGTTAAGTTTAAGAAAGCGCTGGGACATCCAGGAAGAGATAGCAGAGAGACAGTTGGAGATACGAGTGAGGAGAGTAGGGGAGAGGTCTGGAGAGGAAAGATAGATTTGAGTGTCATCAGCATAGAGATGATATTGGAAACCAAAAGAACTAATGAGCTTACCTAATGAGGACGTATAGAGAGAGAAGAGAAAAGGACCAAGGACAGAACCTTGGGGTACCCCTACAGTTAGTGGAAGTGAGGGGGAGGTGGAGTCATGAGAGGAGACAGAGAATGAACGGTCAGAAAGGTAGGACGACAACCAAGAGAGGGCAGTGTCACGCAGACCAATGGAGTTAAGGATTTGCAGTAGGAGAGGATGGTCCACAGTGTCAAAAGCAGCAGAGAGATCAAGTAGAATAAGTAGAGAGTACTGTCCCTTAGATTTAGCAGCATGGAGGTCATTGCATACTTTTGTAAGGGTAGTTTCAGTGGAGTGGAGAGGACGGAAGCCAGACTGGAATGGGTCAAGCAGTGAGTGTGAGGAAAGAAAGGAAGTAAGGCGGTTGTAGACAATACGCTCAAGGAGTTTGGAGGCAAAAGGGAGGAGAGAGATGGGTCGGTAGTTGGAGAGAGTGTTTGGATCAAGGGTAGGTTTTTTAAGAATAGGAGAGATGAGTGCGTGCTTGAAGGCAGAGGGGACAGTGCCTGATGAGAGGGAGAGATTGAGAAGGTGGGAAAGATGGGAACAAGCAGAAGAAGAGAGGTAGCAGAGGAGGCGGGAGGGGATAGGGTCAAGTGGGGAGGTGGTGAGGGGACAGGAACGAATGAGGGCCATGACTTCCTCTCCAGATGAATGGGAGAAAGATGACAAAGTTGGTGCGAGGGATGGGGAGGGTTGGTAAGGGATGGGAGAAGGCTGGTTACTGATGGTCTGGTGTGATGTCCTGACGTATGGAGTCAATTTTGGATGTGAAGTAAGTGGCAAAGTCAAGAGCAGAGAGTGAGGAAGGGAGACGAGGTGGAGGTGGACAGAGGAGTGAGTTGAGAGTGGTAAAGAGGCGCCGGGGGTTGGAAGACTGGGAGGAGATGAGGTTCTTGAAGTATGACTGTTTAGCAAGAGAAAGGGCAGCACTGAAGGATGAGAGCATAAGTTTGAAATGGAGGAAGTCTGCCTTAGAGCGTGATTTCCTCCAGTGTCGCTCAGCAGTACGTGAGCATTTTTGCAGATATCTGGTGCATTTGGTGTGCCAGGGTTGAGGTGTTAATTTGCGAGGGTGAATAGTGGTTGGTGGAGCAACAGAGTCAAGAGCAGAAGTAAGGGAAGCATTGTATGTGGAAGTGGCTTGTTCAGGGCATGAGAGAGAGAGAATAGGAGAGAGAAGTGAGTCAAACAGGGAGGGAAGGAATGTGGTGTCAATAGCTTCAATGTTACGCTTAGTGATGGTAGCCTTAGGAGGTAGAGATGGGGAAGTCGAGAGAGATAGGTTAAAGGAGAGCAGGTGGTGGTCAGAGAGGGGAAATGGGGAGTTGGAAAAATCAGAAATATCACAGCGGTGAGTGAAGACCAGATCCAGTGAGCTCCCATTCACATGGGAGGGTGAGGAGGTCCACTGGGAGAGACCAAGTGAAGAGGTGAGGTTAAGGAGTTTAGAGGCAGGGGATTGTGTGGGGATGTCAATAGGGATGTTGAAATCACCTAGGATAATGGTGGGAATGTCAGAAGAGAGGAAGTGAGGAAGCCAGGAAGCAAAGTTGTTGATGAATTTGGAAGCAGTGCCGGGGGGGGGGGGGGGGGGGGGGGGGGTAAATGACAGCTACTCTAAGATGGACTGGTTGGAAGAGGCGTATGGCGTGGACCTCAAATGTAGAGAATATAAGGGATGGTTCTGGTGGTATGAGTTGGTAGGAGTAACTAGAAGGTAAAAGGACCCCAACACCACCCCCATGGCGACCCCCAGGTCGGGGTGTGTGTGTGAATGTGAGGCCCCCAGCAGAGAGAGCAGCAGCAGAAGTAGTGTCAGAGGGCGTAATCCAAGTTTCAGTAATGGCTAATAGGTGTAGGGAGTTGGAAATGAAAAGGTCATGAGTGGGGTCATGAGTTTGTTACAAACAGATCTGGCATTCCAGAGGGCACAGGATAGGGGGTATGAGTTTGTGGGAGAGATGTGAATGAGATTTTCAGGGTTGCTGTAGCGATGAGGTGGGATTAACTTTGAGGGCAGGGATGATGAGAGAGTAGTGATGGTACGGGTGCCTGAGCTAGGAGGGGAAACTGCAGGAGGTGGGCAGGGAGGGAGGTCAGTGTGATGTGGATGGGGGTGTGGGGAGGTGACAGGGAAGGGAGAGAGGGAGCAGGGCTGAGTTGTGGGGTAGCAGGACCATGGGGCAGAGGTGAATGAAAGTGGGGTAACAGGAAAGGTGGGGGAAGGAAACAGAGGGATGGAGGGGAGACAGAGGAGGGGAGAGAGGAGGAGGTGTAGGAGACTAGGGGGGAAGGATAAAGATACATTATTAGGTAGACACTGAGTGATGTGGGGAGTATAAGAAAGCCTTGACATAGTGTTAAGTAGGTAAATAGGTTGAGGGAAAGTGGAAGTAGGAGAGGAGACTGTAAGGGAATCCGAGCAGAAGAATTGCAGAAATGCAGGTGAGAAAAGCAGTGTAGGCTCAAGGGGTGTAGATTTAGTATGAAATGAGTCAAAAGCGTAGATAAAGTGGGTGCAGAAATGTATTTGGAGTGTAAGAAATGAAAGGATTGTGAGAGGTTTAAGAAGCAATGGTAAGGTAATTATGTTAGATTTTTTAAGTGTTTGCAGGTAAAATTGCATTGGTGCAGCTGTGCTTAAAAAACAAAATTACAATAATACAGATACAAGCATTTGTAGGTGAAATGGACGGTTTTTGAAATGTCCAAGTAAGGTTGTTCTGTGCTATTTAATCAGATGCAACAATCAGGAGGTGAGTGATCTGAGGAGTAAGTGACTCACATTTGTTATTAGTTCTTCAGTTTTATTTGATTTGTTTGATTGGTGTGCTCCTGTTTTCCTTCTTTTTCACTTCGATTGTTCAATTGATATGTTTAATGGAGAGCCATAAGGCCTTATCTGAATCAGACAACCCATGTTTATTTAAAGGGAAAAAAATTACTAATGCCGTGCATACACGCTACAATTACCTCGCCGATCCGCCCTTTATCAGCAAATCGCCCAGATAATTGTAGCATGTATATGGCTGACCAATCTGAAAATATCAAATCGGTCGCGCATTCTGAATCGTCCAGCATGTCCGCCCGATGCAATATTTTCTTACTGTCCGGTCACCGCATCGGGCAGTGTATGAAAGAGAAGAATTCTGTCTTTTTGATGTTTAGAGAATGGAGGCATGATAAATTTTTCAAACATGGACTACATAATGGAAAAAAAAAATCCCTTACCCGACACCTTAAGATTCCTTTTTGGTAAACCCATATCTGATCTTCAGCTCCTGTGTCCTCCATGACCTGTATCCTCAGGAGGTTAATATCATCCAGGTTTCCATTGGTTGACATGAGCATCCCATTACCCTTGTTCCGGAGCTTGAAGTACAGTCGTTTCTAATAAAAAGTTAAAATCAGCATTAACCGTTTTAAGTGAATAGTGAACGTGAAGTCATAGTTAATCAATGTGACAGCAATGTATCCATATCGTAATATATTGGGTCACATACAATAACGTTTGCTAATGTTATGGCAGCTGGTTTGGTGTTTGAAAAATATGTGTATTTCTACAAACAAAAACTGTTGAATAAGAAACGCAAATATTAAATTATATAATTAATGTTTAAATATATTTTCTATGTAATTTACTTTGTAAAATAATACAAATATTGGTTATTAAAGTAACAGTGTGAAAAAAGGCAGTTTGGAAACTAAATTTGTCTAAGTAGTTGATGTAGAATTCGGTCAGTGTTTTATGTTGATGGCAGAGTGTGAATGAAATAGATATAACGCTGCAGTAGAAGTTAGAGCTAAGCAATATGTAACATTATCAATAACTAGCTCTATTATGATTACTGTATTATTTATTGCTCTCTAAATACCTGTCGAAGGGGACGCAGAGATCCAACTTTATTCCATCCACTGAATTGTTGCCACTGTGCAATCTTGCTTGGCGATATTAATAGCTGCTGACCTCTGTAATTCGTGTATTCATAAAAGACCCATCTGAAAAAAAGGATTAGCTAATTAAGATCAAGTGCACTGAATAACCTAATATGTAACTGGAAAAATATCTGGACACGTGATTGATACATATGGTCGACTTCCAGTTAGAAATTGCAGCTGTATACAGCAAGACCTCTGTCTTCTAGGATCTCCCAGGAGACTCTACAGATTGCGTGTCAGGTACACCACTTTGCTTCTCTCTCACTGAGTATTGCAACTAGCGCCATCCTGCCCAGTAGACTCCCATATCAGGGTCCTGATTGGATAGCATAGACCAGCAGCAGATACTGTCTATGCTTCCAACCTGCAGATACAGCTTCCACCTTCTCATCACTCGTTCACTACGTTACCTACTGAAGTACTATGTCTTCCTATTCGGTTTTTTAATTTATTTTTTATTATCCTTGTACTTTGAACTGTCTTTGTACCTTGCAACCTCTCCTGTTTTCATCATTTGATAATCTCACCATTATGAGACCTTTCTTTGGTTTGGCGTTGTGTGTGTTGTATATTTCACCCCATGCTTTTTCTTCTTGCTCATCTACCTACAGGTACACACACACACACACCTTTTGTATGTAACCGTTTTGCTTTTTTTGTACCTTTTTAGGTCTTTCTTCTCTCATTGCATCATTACATCAACTATTAGGTGTACATGCCACCAGATACTCTATAACACTAGCATCCAATATTACTGGTATAGGTAAAATATTTCCTTCTTTAAAATTAGTTTACTGTGCAGGAATCTAAACCTTTTTGTAAGAGAGTCTGCAGGACAATGAACGAGCCATTAATACAAGGAGGACAACTGCAGATAACTTCAGAACACGACCTATCACAGACAGAAGACACTTTGGGCCGATGCAGTTGAATGCATGCGTGTTTGTGGAGCGTATCTTGCATGTTTTCGCACAGCACATGGGTAAGCAACCTTCAGCTCTCCAGCTGCCGTGGAACTACACTTCCCAGCATGTTCTGACACAACTTTAGCATGCCCCAATAGCAACGCTGTGGCAGAGCATGCTGATATGGGTAGTCTGGAGTGTCATACAATGCCTACTCCTGGCAAAGCACATGCTCAACCATACACAAACATGGGAGACGGAGAGTTGTACTCATTTCACACTCTTTTACACTGAAGAAGCACACCTGGGCTGTAACAGAATGTTCTCATGTAGACAAAGCTCTGTTAGGGTGTGATGACACATTTGTGAGCTATGCCGAGTTGGACATATATATATATGAACCAATAAATGAATTAATCAAAGCATAGCAGTTCCTCAGAATCTAGCAGCAATTCTTCAAGAGAATGCCCAAATATACATCACTAGTTACCAGCCTATCAAAATGACGGAACAACATACTAGCAATGTCAGCGTCGGCGGCCATGCGCACCCGAACGAAGCAACACTTGAATTGCTTCGTTGGGCGTCATCTAGTGGCTGCTGATATGCAAAACACTTGAATTCCCCCAATAGAGGTGAGGAGCAGCGTTAACATTTTATAGGATATGATAATACTGAGTAATGCGCACCAAACCAATTAGAACAAGTATTCCATCTGCCGGCTTCTGACCGGCGGTATATGTCTGTTTCCAGGCGTATGGTGTACACCAAGAACAGGCTGGAACAAATACGCACTCATGATGACAACGAGGAACAAAACAAGCATCCAGATAAGGTGTTGGCGCACTGTAATATGAGTGGAAGTCTGCATACAGGCAAATACATGCATTTATTTTTCTGTACACAATGCAGGAGTAAATATAGATATTATATATATGTATACACATATACATATTCTTTATATTTATTGCAAACCTATTTCCTGTGTGTGTAAACATTGAACATATATGAAAGTTGTTGAAGTGGATGAAAAAACTGCTAATTTCCACGTATTTTATAAACGTATTTTATATCATAACCAGAATAAATATTTTAGACATCTTCACAGTTAAAATCAGGCAGATAAACAGGCCTACATTGATTAATTCACGTGAATTCTACAGATTTGAGTAATTTGTATCCAAGCCCTCTGACTGGGACAGAAATGTAACGCGAGTCATATGTCTAAACTGATTTTAAGTATAGATTGGTAAACAGTCAGTATTTTGTTTGTGTGTCAATCATCCATTTAGGGTCTTATAAGTGTATAGTATAACAATCATATTGTAAAAATAATTAGGAGAGCAGGTTTAAATAAATATATAAATCCCCTCAGTTTCTATGTCCATTCTGTTGTAACACAAGTCATGCAAATAAACAATTTATTTCTGCTTCTAAGCATTAATTAGGACTACCTACCCCATATATTATTGTCATATTTTGAAAATGTGGAAATTCAGGTTCATTTCTGTGTGTGGTGAATTTAAATTTCTTAAAATGAACATGCAAATGTAACGTGAGTCACAAGGAAAGACACATACCTACAGTGTGTGTGTGGCTGATCTGTGTCCCACTCTGCATAATGCTTTCCCCAGCTTATGTGCTGTGAACAGACCACCAGAGAGGCTGCTAGTGAGCAGAGGAGTGACTCCTGCATTTCTCTCTCTCTGTGAAAGTGCAGCAGTCACTGGTGGTCATTCCGAGTTGATCGCAGCCAGCAACTTTTTGCTGCTGCTGCGATCAACTAGTCCACGCCTATGGGGGAGTGTATTTTAGCTTAGCAGGGCTGCGATCGCTTCTGCAGCCCTGCTAAGCTAAAAAAAAAATCAAGTAAAAGAAGACTAGCCCTGGACATACTTACCCTGTGCGATGATCTCTGCGATGCTGGAGCCGGCTTTGACGTCAGACATCCGCCCTCCGTTCTGTTGGATACGCCTGAGTTTTCTTCTCCACTCACGGAAAACGGTCTCCAACGGTCCGGTGACGCCCATGTATGCCTTCTTTCTGTCAATCTTCTTGCAGTCCACTCTGCAACCTCTTTCTTCGTTCTTCTGGACGTAATCCGGCGACCCCTGTCGCCGGGCAACGTTGCGCACGCGTAGTGCGGCCACCGCGCATGCCGGACCCGTTTGCACCGCAGCGATAAACCGCTGCGTGCGAACAGGTCGGAATGACCCCCACTGTACCGTGACAATGGAGTCCTCTCCTGAGTCCTGTATGATTCGGTGTTTGCTGTGACATGCAGAAATGTTTCTGTGCTTTACTATTATTGGGACCATTTGACCCTTGTCTCTTCATTACAGCTCAGCTTTATTTGTTTTGGACACTAACTTTAGGGTTAAACAACTTTTTATGAATTGAAGACAAAATCATGGTTACATACTGAAGACAAAAATGTATAAATAAAGTAAGCTGTGTGTATTCATATATCCAATGATGAAAGATTATTCAAAGAAAAACTGAAAACTGTGATATGGGGCTGCAGCAATCACTCATGGTAAAACGTGAAAGAGAAAAACTGAAACCATCTGTAACACAGAGCCAGCAGAAGATCCCACCATGCTAAATATAAAGTAATGTTACTCACATCCCCCCAAGGACCTCCAGAGATTGTATATCTGTAGAGTAGCCCATTGCCTGCAGATCCGTTGTTTCACTGCCAAGTATGACTCTTCTTCCTCTGTGGTTCTCTTTTCCATAAAGTACTAAATTTGGTTCCGAAAATTCCTGAAAGATGACAAACTTAATTTCTAACTAATCCCAAATGGGTGGTAAACATTCTACAGTACATGAAGCATTTTATATAATGGAGAAATCTAAAAATGCTCTTAATAAGGTGCCTATTAAAAATTCTTTAATGCGCATTGTAGAATCTGTTCTTGCTAAAATCAATTATTTTCTTTCAGTCAAGAAAATGTTTTGCCATTTATACTGCGTGCTGATTCCGTCAGCAAAAATTACATACAGCTGTAGTCTACAAAAATGCGTGTTTTTAGGACGTTGACAAAACACCATTCCTTCCCTTTTAGAGTAATCATCATTGCAAGTAATTCTAGAACAGAAAAGGAAAACCTAGCAGCAAACACTTTTACCATTACCAGCATCAAATAGCTTTTTAGCGGATATAAAGTAAAACCAGAATCTACATTTCTCTTTAACTTATGATAATTTAACTATATCAGGCCCATAAAAGCCCAGAAAAAGAACACAACTGTTAATTTACTATTTATATAACACATACTATGAATTTACCAAACTGTGGTTTTAATCTGAAAACTACAATACTGAAAGTTTCCGGTTGTATAAAGTATTTTTATAGCCTCATCCTAGTGTTACTGCAATAGTCTATATTTTCAATACCTCTAATTTGTACTAGTGTCTTCATAGACCTGTGCTCATTTTTACCTGAATAACTTGAGCTCATTCAAATCTTGGAGAGAGATAAACTAGAAAGAGCTAAAGTACCAATCAATCAGCTCCTTACTGCCATGTTACAGGCGGTGTTTGAAAAATGACACAAGCTGATTGGTTGGCGTTTTATCACTGACCAAGGTTTGATAAATCTCCCTTATAGTAGCACCATGGTTGTAGAACTTTTTTGCGAATTGTATATCAATTAGATGATGATATATACATAAATCCAATAGAGTACTTACATAGTTTATAATCTTCAAAGATTTAAGAACTATATCATTTGGACAACCCATTGCACATAAATTAGGGTATATTCCTTCTTCTAATACCCACAGGTTTCCTGAGAAATCTACCTTGTCATATGCAGCCCACCTAGGAAAGAACAGGGGTAGTCTTAATTAGGACAACAGTAATGGAAGATAGGATAAAAATGTTATCCAAAGGGAAATACACCAAACATACTTGTGACAGATTTACCAAGAAAAGGCCTAACAAATAAGACTGAATGTAAAAATCTATGAATACAGTTAGAGACTAAGCTCAAACTGTAAACCTCGGCGCTATGTTGATGTATATATTAAGCAAAAATAATCACAAAACATGGGTATTGCACTATAGAGCTGCTGAGCAAAAGCAGTTGGTTAAACTGAAATATATTGGATTGAAAACAAACAAAAGGATGCTCTGCGCTCTGATATCTTGTATTTAATTAATCAATTAATTAATTGATTAGGTGCAGTCTAGCAGGGTGAATAATTGACTCAATGCAATTCAATTTAAAAAGCAGATACTTTTATCACAGAATGTATACACAGTTAAAACACGATAGATAGATACATAGAAACAATTTAAATAAGAAAAGAAAAAAAGAAAGAAAAAAAGGAAACAGTAGTTGCAACTTCTTACAACCACACTGATTAACGATATTATATCTATCTCAGAGATAGAGTAAAGGAGCAGTATGCAATATGTAAATATTAATAAGAACAAAGCTCTCACTGGATTTAATTAAATAAAAGACAAACACTGGCGTCCCAGTGCGTCTTTATATAATATTGGTCCTCAAAATATTAGTTGTAATAAATGTGCCGTAATAATTACCACCGTGCTGGTTCCTGAGAATTAGTGCAGGGTCCTGTATAATTGCACGTGGTGAATATGATGTAATATTGCCACTTTTCAATAAGTGTGGAGCAGTCCCATTGATGTTATTAGGATTGTTGGTATGAAAAGCCGTCAGTCACATGCAAGGTGTTTAAATGAGGATCCTCACAGCGGAGGACGTGATCCGTATGACTGGCGGTATAGCTGCGGCCAGCCGGCACTATCTCACCTCTCCTCACGGCGGAGGACCGTGACAGTCTCGTTCACGGAGATGTTTCCCAGAGACAGTGATGTAGATATTTGCAGCAATCTTACCGCACTGTGTGGGGCAAGCTGAGTATGATTTGACGGCTGTAGTTTGAATATCAGCGAAATACGGCACCAATATGCTGGAGACCAAGTCCGTGCTGTATAGTATTCCTTCAGGAGAGCTTTGTATCGGAGAAAGGGGCGTCAACGCGTTTCGTCTCCTAGCAACCGGAGACTTCCTCAAGACACAGTGCGGTAAGATTGCTGCAAATATCTACATCACTGTCTCTGGGAAACATCTCCGTGAACGAGACTGTCACGGTCCTCCGCCGTGAGGAGAGGTGAGATAGTGCCGGCTGGCCGCAGCTATACCGCCAGTCATACGGATCACGTCCTCCGCTGTGAGGATCCTCATTTAAACACCTTGCATGTGACTGACGGCTTTTCATACCAACAATCCTAATAACATCAATGGGACTGCTCCACACTTATTGAAAAGTGGCAATATTACATCATATTCACCACGTGCAATTATACAGGACCCTGCACTAATTCTCAGGAACCAGCACGGTGGTAATTATTACGGCACATTTATTACAACTAATATTTTGAGGACCAATATTATATAAAGACGCACTGGGACACCAGTGTTTGTCTATTATTTAATTAAATCCAGTGAGAGCTTTGTTCTTATTAATATTTACATATTGCATACTGCTCCTTTACTCTATCTCCGAGATAGATATAATATCGTTAATCAGTGTGGTTGTAAGAAGTTGCAACTATTGTTTCCTTTTTTTCTTTCTTTTTTTCTTTTCTTATTTAAATTGTTTCTATGTATCTATCGTGTTTTAACTGTGTATACATTCTGTGATAAAAGTATCTGCTTTTTAAATTGAATTGCATTGAGTCAATTATTCACCCTGCTAGACTGCACCTAATCAATTAATTAATTGATTAATTAAATACAAGATATCAGAGCGCAGAGCATCCTTTTGTTTGTTTACTAACAAATAAGACAACAAAATAACAAATCTCACCAAATGCCATAACCTAAATCAGGCATACGTAATTACAGAAGTAAAAATAAGAATTTACTCACCGGTAATTCTATTTCTCGTAGTCCGTAGTGGATGCTGGGGACTCCGTAAGGACCATGGGAATAGCGGCTCCGCAGGAGACTGGGCACAACTATAAAGAAAGCTTTAGACTACTGGTGTGCACTGGCTCCTCCCACTATGACCCTCCTCCAGACTTCAGTTAGGATACTGTGCCCGGAAGAGCTGACACAATAAGGAAGGATTTTGAATCCCGGGTAAGACTCATACCAGCCACACCAATCACACCGTATAACTCGTGATACAATACCCAGTTAACAGTATGATAGCAACTGAGCCTCTCAACAGATGGCTCAACAATAACCCTTTAGTTAAGCAATAACTATATACAAGTATTGCAGACAATCCGCACTTGGGATGGGCGCCCAGCATCCACTACGGACTACAAGAAATAGAATTACCGGTGAGTAAATTCTTATTTTCTCTAACGTCCTAGTGGATGCTGGGGACTCCGTAAGGACCATGGGGATTATACCAAAGCTCCCAAACGGGCGGGAGAGTGCGGATGACTCTGCAGCACCGAATGGGCAAACTCTAGGGCTTTTACATGACAAAGCCGCCAATTCTGATACACGCCTGGCCGAAGCCAAGGCCAACAACATGACCACCTTCCACGTGAGATATTTCAAATCCACGGTTTTCAGTGGCTCAAACCAATGTGACTTTAGGAAATCCAACACCACGTTGAGATCCCAAGGTGCCACTGGAGGCACAAAAGGGGGCTGAATATGCAGCACTCCCTTAACAAAAGTCTGAACTTCAGGTAGTGAAGCCAGTTCTCTCTGGAAGAAAATCGATAGAGCCGAAATCTGGACCTTAATGGAACCCAATTTAAGGCCCATAGTCACCCCTGACTGTAGGAAGTGCAGGAAACGGCCCAGCTGAAATTCCTCCGTTGGGGCCTTCCTGGCCTCACACCACGCAACATATTTTCGCCATATGCGGTGATAATGGTTTGCGGTTACTTCTTTCCTAGCTTTAATCAGCGTAGGAATGACTTCCTCCGGAATGCCCTTTTCCTTCAGGATCCGGTGTTCAACCGCCATGCCGTCAAACGCAGCCGCAGTAAGTCTTGGAACAGACAGGGCCCCTGCTGCAGCAGGTCTTGTCTGAGCGGTAGAGGCCATGGGTCCTCTGACATCATTTCTTGAAGTTCCGGGTACCAAGCTCTTCTTGGCCAATCCGGAACAATGAGTATAGTTCTTACTCCTCTTCTCCTTATTATCCTCAGTACCTTTGGTATGAGAGGAAGAGGAGGGAACACATAAACCGACCGGTACACCCACGGTGTCACTAGGGCGTCCACAGCTATCGCCTGCGGGTCTCTCGACCTGGCGCAATACTTTTCTAGCTTTTTGTTTAGACGGGACGCCATCATGTCCACCTGTGGCCTTTTCCAACGGTTTACAATCATTTGAAAGACTTCTGGATGAAGTCCCCACTCTCCCGGGTGGAGGTCGTGCCTGCTGAGGAAGTCTGCTTCCCAGTTGTCCACTCCCGGAATGAACACTGCTGACAGTGCTAACACGTGATTTTCCGCCCATCGGAGAATCCTTGTGGCTTCTGCCATTGCCGTCCTGCTTCTCGTGCCGCCCTGTCGATTTACATGGGCGACCGCCGTGATGTTGTCTGACTGGATCAGTACCGGCTGGTTTTGAAGCAGGGGTTTTGCCTGACTTAGGGCATTGTAAATGGCCCTCAGTTCCAGAATATTTATGTGCAGGGAAGTCTCCTGACTTGACCATAGTCCTTGGAAGTTTCTTCCCTGTGTGACTGCCCCCCAGCCTCGAAGGCTGGCATCCGTGGTCACCAGGACCCAGTCCTGTATGCCGAATCTGCGGCCCTCTTGAAGATGAGCACTCTGCAGCCACCACAGCAGAGACACCCTTGTCCTTGGAGACAGGGTTATCAGCCGATGCATCTGAAGATGCGATCCGGACCACTTGTCCAACAGGTCCCACTGAAAGGTTCTTGCATGAAACCTGCCGAATGGAATCGCTTCGTAGGAAGCTACCATCTTTCCCAGGATCCGCGTGCAGTGATACACCGACACCTGTTTTGGTTTTAGGAGGCCTCTGACTAGAGATGACAGCTCCTTGGCCTTCTCCTCCGGGAGAAACACTTTTTTCTGTTCTGTGTCCAGAACCATCCCCAGGAACAGTAGACGTGTCGTAGGGACCAGCTGTGACTTTGGAATGTTTAGAATCCAGCCGTGCTGTTGTAGCACCTCCCGAGATAGTGCTACCCCGACGAACAACTGCTCTCTGGACCTCGCCTTTATCAGGAGATCGTCCAAGTACGGGATAATTAAAACCCCCTTCTTTCGAAGGAGTATCATCATTTCGGCCATTACCTTGGTAAAGACCCTCGGAGCCGTGGATAGACCGAACGGCAACGTCTGGAATTGGTAATGACAATCCTGTACCACAAATCTGAGGTACTCCTGGTGAGGATGGTAAATGGGGACATGCAGGTATGCATCCTTGATGTCCAGTGATACCATGTAATCCCCCTCGTCCAGGCTTGCAATAACCGCCCTGAGCGATTCCATCTTGAACTTGAATTTTTTTATATATGTGTTCAAGGATTTCAAATTTAAAATGGGTCTCACCGAACCGTCCGGTTTCGGTACCACAAAAATTGTGGAATAGTAACCCCGTCCTTGTTGAAGTAGGGGTACCTTTATTATCACCTGTTGTGAATACAGCTTGTGAATAGCCTGTAACACTGCCTCCCTGCCTGAGGGAGTGGTTGGCAAGGCAGATTTGAGGAAACGGCGGGGGGGAGACGTCTCAAATTCCAGCTTGTACCCCTGAGATACTATCTGAAAAATCCAGGGATCCACCCGTGAGCGAGCCCACTGATTGCTGAAATATTTGAGACGGGCCCCCACCGTACCTGGCTCCGCCTGTGGAGCCCCAGCGTCATGCTGTGGACTTAGAGGAAGCGGGGGAGGACTTTTGCTCCTGGGAACTGGCTGTATTCTGCAGCTTTTTCCCCCTACCTCTGCCTCTGGGCAGAAAGGACGCGCCTTTAACCCGCTTGCCCCTATTGGGCCGAAAGGACTGTACCTGATAATACGGTGCTTTCTTTGGCTGTGAGGGAACATGGGGTAAAAATGTAGACTTCCCAGCTGTTGCTGTGGAAACTAGGTCCGAGAGACCATCCCCGAACAACTCCTCACCCTTATAAGGCAGAACTTCCATGTGCCTTTTGGAATCTGCATCACCTGTCCACTGCCGAGTCCATAACCCTCTCCTGGCAGAAATGGACATTGCACTAATTTTGGATGCCAGCCGGCAAATATCCCTCTGTGCATCCCTCATGTATAAAAGTGCGTCTTTTATATGCTCTACGGTTAGCAATATAGTGTCCCTGTCTAGGGTATCAATATTTTCTGACAGGGAATCTGACCATGCAGCTGCAGCACTGTACATCCATGCTGAAGCAATAGCTGGTCTCAGTATAACACCTGTGTGTGTATCTATAGATTTCAGGATAGCCTCCTGCTTCCTATCAGCAGATTCCTTCAGGGCGGCCGTATCCGGAGATGGTAGTGCCACCTTCTTTGACAAGCGTGTGAGCGCTTTATCCACTCTAGGGGATGTTTCCCAACGTGACCTATCCTCTGGCGGGAAAGGGTACGCCATTAGTAACCTCTTAGAAATTACCAGCTTCTTATCAGGGGAAGCCCACGCTTCTTCACACACTTCATTTAACTCCTCAGATGGAGGAAAAGCTACTGGTAGTTTTTTCTCTCCAAACATAATACCCTTTTTTGTGGTACCGGGGGTAACATCAGAAATGTGCAACACATTTTTCATTGCCTCAATCATGTAACGTGTGGCCCTACTGGAAGTTACATTAGTCTCATCGTCGTCGACACTGGAGTCAGTATCCGTGTCGACATCTGTGTCTGCCATCTGAGGTAGCGGGCGTTTTAGAGCCCCTGATGGCTTTTGAGACGCCTGGGCAGGCACAGGCTGAGAAGCCGGCTGTCCCACATTTGGTATGTCGTCAAACCTTTTATGCAAGGAGTCGACACTGTCGCATAATTCCTTCCACAGCACCATCCACTCAGGTGTCGACCCCGCAGGGGGTGACATCACATTTACAGGCATCTGCTCCGCCTCCACATAAGCCTCCTCATCAAACATGTCGACACAGCCGTACCGACACACCGCAAACACACAGGGAATGCTCTGACAGAGGACAGGACCCCACAAAGCCCTTTGGGGAGACAGAGAGAGAGTATGCCAGCACACACCAGAGCGCTATATAAGACAGGGATCCCATTATAAATGAGTGTTTTCCCTTATAGCTGCTTTTTATATATATATATATATATATATATATATCTATCCTGCGCCTAAATTTAGTGCCCCCCCTCTCTTTTTTACCCTTCTGTAGCTTGCAGACTGCAGGGGAGAGCCAGGGAGCTTCCTTCCAGCGGAGCTGTGAGGGAAAAATGGCGCCAGTGTGCTGAGGGAGATGGCCCCGCCCCTTTTCCGGCGGACTTCTCCCGCTTTTTCTGGAATACTGGCAGGGGTATTTTTACATCTATATAGCCTCTAGGACTATATATGATGTAGATTTGCCAGCCAAGGTGTCCTATATTGCCCTCAGGGCGCCCCCCCCCAGCGCCCTGCACCCATCAGTGACCGGAGTGTGAGGTGTACATGAGGAGCAATGGCGCACAGCTGCAGTGCTGTGCGCTACCTTGGTGAAGACCGAAGTCTTCTGCCGCCGATTTTCCGGACCTCTTCACGCTTCTGGCTCTGTAAGGGGGACGGCGGCGCGGCTCCGGGAACGAACACCAAGGTCGGGTCCTGCGGTCGATCCCTCTGGAGCTAATGGTGTCCAGTAGCCTAAGAAGCCCAAACTACCACCTGTTAGGTAGGTTCGCTTCTTCTCCCCTTAGTCCCTCGCTGCAGTGAGTCTGTTGCCAGCAGATCTCACTGTAAAATAAAAAACCTAAATATACTTTCTTTCTAGGAGCTCAGGAGAGCCCCTAGTGTGCATCCAGCTCAGCCGGGCACAAGAATCTAACTGAAGTCTGGAGGAGGGTCATAGTGGGAGGAGCCAGTGCACACCAGTAGTCTAAAGCTTTCTTTATAGTTGTGCCCAGTCTCCTGCGGAGCCGCTATTCCCATGGTCCTTACGGAGTCCCCAGCATCCACTAGGACGTTAGAGAAAAAGCCTATTAATTAATGTAATTTTCAGCAATTGGTTGTGAAACTTCAGTGTTGATAAAAAAAAAATCACTACATGTTGTCAGAAATAATTCATAAGATCATTTCACACTAGAGGTCTATTCATTTAGAGTCGGAATTTCCGACAAGTCGGAAATACGACTCTAATCCTACACACTCTATTCAATTGCGGGCATTTCAGACAGGTTTTTGGTCCGTTTTCGACAATGCCGATTCGACTTTTTTTAATGTCGAATTGGCATTGCCGAAAACGGGCCAAAAATCTGTCGGAAACGCCTGCAAATCTGACAAAAAAAAAGGGGATCCGCTGCTACTCCGCCGATCCACGTTTTCCGACAAAAATGGCACTAGAATTGAATAGGTTGAATCCAGATTCGACTTAAAAAAGTTGAAAAGTGCAGTTTTTCCTACTTGTCGGAAATACCGACACTAATTGGGGGAAATCAATTGGGGAAATAAATTAGCCACAGTAATTTATTGCACCCTAATTGAAGCTGCATTCAATTAGCCCCGTAGCCAGTGGTTAATGAAGATCCCCTCCCCCCAGAGTCAAATTCTATGCGTTAACGCCCATTAACACAGTAATTTACTGGGCGAGAAAAAGGGTCTCTAATTGAATAGCCCTGGACGTTAAAGCCAAAGGGTGTACCTCCCTTTTTCACACATGGTAAATTACTGCATCGAATACAATCCCCCCACCCCCCCCTATGGATATGCATACTTTACACTCTGGTATATAAGCACAGACAGAAATGGTAGAATGCAAAGAAAATCATTCAAGCATTGTAGCAGTTGAAATCCTTATTTCAAAACTGCATATTTAATAATATAAAATTATGGAGACATGGAAGGACTTTATATTAACACTTGATTGTGTACTTTAATACACCTCACACGCCTTAAGACAGCTTAGTATACAAAGATTAAAATGCAAAGCTAAGTATATGACAAAAACCAGCATAGAAAGAAAAATATGAAACAACAAATCATAATTTCCTGAGCAAACTCATCAGCTTATCCATAGATCAGTGACAAAACAGGGACAATGGGGGTGATTGGGATACAGAAATGTTTTTGTTAAATCAATGGAATGTCCTTACAAAGACTATTGGCATGACAGGACTTTGATTCAAATTGGAAATCTTTACTGCTGATGAAGCACCACAATCATTCTGCAACAATTATGCCACCTTTACATGTGGATAGAGCTGTGTAAATGTTTATATAGCAATACACAATATAACAGCAATAAAATAAAACGTGGACCCTTGATATCGCCAACACGTTTCAACAGAGCTTTCATTTACCCAATTATTCTGAAACTATACAATTATGCAGATATTTTGTTTTCTCTGTACAATTAAGGAGATAATGAGCTAAACATTAGATACAGTGTTTAGAGCTTACCTGCCTGAAGTAACCTTGCATGACATTACTTTAAATTCCTCCTCTAAATGATTGATATCTGCTGCAAATACTTGGCTTTGGCCTTGAAAATCTGGTTCTGAAAACAATTCAACCTTAAAGAGAGACATTTGCAAAAAAAGAGTAATTGACCATAATGTAGAAAGAAAAACCTTTTAGATGCAGGCAAATCAGACATTTGGTATTTTTAGCAGTAGCCAATGTGGTTCTAGCTTCAAAATGGAACAAGCCAGGGATGTCCTGGGCATACACTAAACCCAGAGAAAATCACACATGAGGGAACCATGTCACACAGGTGCCTCATTATTACTTTAGTAATGTAACAGTAGAGTTACTTAGTAGTCTGCATATTTTTAAGGACAGTAAACATTTTTTGAGTGTCATTTAGACCTGGATACATTTGCACTCTTTAGTGTACACAGGAAAATAAACATGCATAATGTTTAGGAGGAATCAATTTTAATTTGGAGTTGGGATGCAGTACATGCCAGCTCAACACTATATTGCAGCGCCAAAGTAAAGTTGGCCAGGACTCACAGATGTGTCCTCATACAGCATTACTGAAGTCATGCCAAACAGCTCCTCTGCGCGCCAGGTCCTCTGAGACTTGGCTAGCGTCGGGCAACTGAAAATGTGTCTGTGGCAATGCTCTGAATCTATGAATCTGCAAACAAAGTGCTACGAACCCTTGATAAAGGTCCTAAGAGGACCGAAATGTTGAACGGGCACCAGTGTCTCTGACTCATTATTCCAACACAGTCCCAAGAGTGCCGCCGACTCGGATTCTGTAGGAGGTCACATCTGTATATGCTGTATGCAGCCTGTAATTTCTCTCCATGCATCATAAATGTAAGAAATTGCATTTGTAGCCCTTGCATATGGATGTTTATACTGTATCTTTTAAACAGATTTTGCTACTTCTGTTAAATGAGGCTGAATATAAAAGTACAGCAGTGTCATGTACATGAAAATAGTATTATGACTTATTAAAAAATGGGAATGTTGTACTTTTTCTATAAAACATAATAAACACAAACACCCAATATATGTTGTTTACCGCTTTAAAAATCAAATGGAAATATTCTTTCCTGCAATAGTCTATAAGAAAAGGTTAAGTAAAGTGAATAGATGGTAAAAATGGGTAATTTTACGACTTTCAGCTGGGTTTCTATGCAATCAGCCACATCACTGCAGCACCACAGTTACATGTTATAAAGTTGGCTAGGGGGATGCATATATTTCTAGTTTACAATTACATGAAGACGTTCTTAAACAAAAATTTTGATGGATGTGTATGCATGTTGATGTAAACGGATAATGGGTATCTTAAAAAAATAAATAAGATTTTAAACCTACCGGTAAGTCTATTTCTCCTAGTCCGTAGAGGATGCTGGGGACTCCGTAAGGACCATGGGGTATAGACGGGCTCCGCAGGAGATAGGGCACCTAAAAAGAACTTTGACTATGGGTGTGCACTGGCTCCTCCCTCTATGCCCCTCCTCCAGACCCCAGTTAGAGAACTGTGCCCAGAGGAGATGGACAGTAAAAGGCAGGATTTAGCAATCCAAGGGCAAGATTCATACCAGCCCACACCAATCATACCATGTAACCTGGATCATACATAACCAGTTAACCATATGAACAACAACAGTAACGGTCCAAAACCGATTTCAACTGTAACATAACCCTTATGTAAGCAACAACTATATACAAGTCTTGCAGAGTTTCCGCACTGGGACGGGCGCCCAGCATCCTCTACGGACTAGGAGAAATAGATTTACCGGTAGGTTTAAAATCTTATTTTCTCTTACGTCCTAGAGGATGCTGGGGACTCCGTAAGGACCATGGGGTTTATACCAAAGCATCCAATCGGGCGGGAGAGTGCGTATGACTCTGCAGCACCGACTGAGCAAACGCTAGGTCCTCATCAGCCAGGGTATCAAACTTGTAGAATTTAGCAAAAGTGTTTGACCCCGACCAAGTCGCCGCTCGGCAAAGTTGTAATGCCGATACGCCTCGGGCAGCCGCCCAAGAAGAGCCCACCTTCCTAGTGGAATGGGCCTTAACCGAATTTGGTACCGGCAATCCAGCCGTAGAGTGAGCCTGCTGAATCGTATTACAGATCCAGCGAGCAATAGTCTGCTTCGAAGCAGGTGCGCCAATCTTATTGGCAGCATACAGGACAAACAGGGCCTCTGTTTTCCTAATTCTAGCCGTCCTGGCTACATAAATCTTTAAGGCCCTGACTACGTCCAGGGATCTGGAATCCTCCAGGTCACTTGTAGCCACAGGCACCACAATAGGTAGATTCACATGGAATGAAGAAACCACCTTAGGCAAAAATTGCGGACGTGTCCTCAATTCAGCTCGATCCACATGAAAAATCAAGTAAGGGCTTTTGTGTGACAAAGCCGCCAATTCTGATACTCGCCTTGCCGATGCCAAGGCCAACAACATGACCACCTTCCAAGTAAGAAATTTCAACTCAACGTTGTTAAGCGGTTCAAACCAGTGTGATTTTAGAAACTGCAACACCACGTTGAGGTCCCACGGTGCCACTGGAGGCACAAAAGGAGGCTGGATGTGTAGCACTCCCTTTACAAACGTCTGGACTTATGGAACAGAAGCCAATTCCTTCTGAAAGAAAATCGAGAGGGCCGAAATCTGAACCTTAACAGAGCCTAATTGCAGGCCCATATCCACTCCTGTCTGTAGGAAGTGGAGAAAACGACCCAGATGAAAATCTTCCGTAGGTGCATTCTTGGTCTCACACCAAGACACATACTTTCGCCAGATACGGTGATAATGCTTAACCGTCACCTCCTTCCTAGCCTTTATTAAAGTAGGGATGACCTCTTCCGGAATCCCCTTTTTCGCTAGGATTCGGCGTTCAACCGCCATGCCGTCAAACGTAACCGCGGTAAGTCCTGAAATACACAGGGCCCCTGTTGCAACAGGTCTTCCCTCTGAGGAAGAGGCCAGGGATATCCTGTGAGCATCTCTTGTAGATCCGAGTACCAGGCCCGAGGCCAGTCTGGGACAACGAGTATCGTCTGTACTCTTCTTTGCCTTATGATCCTCAACACTTTTGTGATGAGAGGAAGAGGAGGAAACACGTAGACCGATTTGAACACCCAAGGTGTTATCAGAGCGTCTACTGCCACTGAGGGTCCCGAGACCTGGCACAATACCTCCGAAGCTTTTTGTTGAGGCATGACGCCATCATGTCTATTTGAGGAGTTCCCCAAAGACGTGTTACGTCTGCAAAGACTTCTTGATGAAGTCCCCACTCTCCTGGATGGAGATCGTGTCTGCTGAGGAAGTCTGCTTCCCAGTTGTCCACTCCCAGAATGAAGACAGCCGACAGAGCGCTTACATGATTTTCCGCCCAGCGAAGAATCCTGGTGGTTTCCGCCATCGCGACTCTGCTTCTTGTCCCGCCTTGGCGGTTCACATGAGCCACTGCTGTGACATTGTCTGATTGAATCAGAACCGGTAGGTTTCGAAGAAGACTCTCCGCTTGTCGAAGGCCGTTGTAAATGGCCCTGAGTTCCAACACATTGATGTGTAGACAGGACTCCTGGTCTGACCAAAGTCCCTGAAAGTTTTTTCCCTGTGACCGCTCCCCATCCACGGAGGCTCGCATCCGTGGTAACCAGGATCCAGTCCTGAATCCCGAACCGGCGACCCTCCAGCAGGTGAGCACTTTGCAACCACCACAGGAGAGACACTCTGGCCCCTGGGGACAGAGTTATTTTCCGATGTAAGTGCAGATGGGACCCGGACCACTTGTCCAGAAGGTCCCACTGAAAAGTCCTTGCATGGAACCTTCCGAAGGGAATGGCCTCGTAGGCCGCCACCATTTTTCCCAGAACTAGAGTGCATTGGTGAACTGTCACCCTTTTCGGTTTTAGCAGTTCTCTGACCATGTTCTGGATGTCCTGGGCTTTCTCTATTGGGAGGAAGACCTTCATTTGTTCCGTATCCAGTATCATACCTAGGAACGGTAGTCGAGTTGTCGGAATCAACTGTGACTTCGGTAGATTTAGAATCCAACCTTGTTGCTGGAGCACTCTCAGAGAGAGTGCAACACTGCTCAGAAATTTCTCCCTTGATCTCGCTTTTATCAGGAGATCGTCCAAGTATGGGATAATTGTGACTCCATGCTTGCACAGGACCACCATCATCTCCGCCATTATATTGGTGAAAATCCTCGGGGCCGTGGAAAGTCCAAACGGCAACGTCTGAAATTGGTAATGACAATCCTGTACAGCGAATCTCAGGTATTCCTGATGGGGGGCATATATGGGGACATGAAGGTACGCATCCTTTATGTCCAGAGACACCATAAACTCCCCCTCCTCTATGTTGGCTATTATCGCTCTGAGTGATTCCATTTTGAATTTGAATCTTTTTATGTACAGGTTTAGGGATTTCAGATTCAAAATAGGTCTGACCGAACCGTCCGGTTTCGGGACCACAAATAGGGTTGAGTAGTAACCTCTTCCCTGCTGGTGCAGGGGAACCTTGATTATCACTTGCTGTATACACAGCGTTTGAATTGCAGCTAACACTACATCCCTTTCCGATGTGGAAGCTGGTAGGGCCGATTTGAAAAATTGGCGCGAGGGCACCTCGTCGAATTCTAGTTTGTACCCCTGGGAAACTATTTCCAACACCCAGGGATTCAGGTCTGATCTGACCCAAGCCTGACTGAAAAGTCGAAGACGTGCCCCCACCGATGCGGACTCCCTCAGGGGAGGCCCAGCGTCATGCTGTGGGTTTTGGAGCAGCCGGGGAGGACTTTTGTTCCTGGGCACCTGCCGAAGCAGGTGCTCTTTTGCCTCTGCCCTTACCTCTGACGAGGAAAGAGGATCCCCGACCTCTTTTGGACTTGTGCGACCGAAAGGACTGCATCTGATAGGGTGTTACTTTCTTTTGCTGTTGGGGAATATATGGTAAAAAATTTGATTTACCTGCTGTAGCTGTGGAAACCAGGTCCGTCAGCCCATCCCCAAACAATACATCACCCTTAAAGGGTAGTACTTCCATATGTTTTTTGGAATCCGCATCACCCGTCGATTTGCGAGTCCATAAGGATCTTCTCGCTGAGATAGACATGGCATTGGCCCTAGAAGTCAGCAATCCAATGTCCCTTTGAGCATCCCTCATAAATAAGACTGCGTCTTTTATCTGTCAGCTCATCTGTCCAAGCTGCAATTGCGCTACACACCCATGCCGACGCAATTGTCGGTCTTAGCACAGCCCCCGTATGAGAATAAATACACTTTAAGGTAGTTTCTTGCCTGCGATCTGCAGGGTCCTTAAGGGCCGCTGTGTCAGGAGACGGTAGCGCCACTTTCTTGGACAAGCGCGTCAGGGTCTTGTCCACAGTGGGGGATGATTCCCAAATCTCCCTGTCCTGCTTAGGGAAGGGGTATGCCATATAAATTCTTTTGGGGATCTGCGGTCTCTTTTCCGGAGTCTCCCAAGCTTTTCCAAAGAAATCATTTAATTCATGAGATGTGGGAAAATTAATAATCTGTTTCTTTTCCTTAAACATGTGTACCCTTTTGTCGGGGACCGAGGGTTCATCCTCAATATGCAACACATCCCTTATTGCCACAATCATACACTGAATGGTTTTAGTCACCCTAGGGTGCAATTTTACTTCGTCATAGTCGACACTGGAATCAGAGTCTGTGTCGGTAGTAGTGTCTTGTGTTAAGGGATGCTTTTGAGACCCCAACGGGCCCTGTGAGTCGGTCCAATCCGAGGATTGACCCCCTGATGTCCCCCCTAATTCAGCCTTATCAAGCCTTTTATGTAAAGATGCCACACTTGCATTCAACATATGCCACCTGTCCATCCAATCCGGAGTCGGCACAACCGACGGGGACACACCACTCATTTGCTCCACCGCCTCCTTGGAGAAGCCTTCCGCCTCAGACATGTCGACACACACGTACCGACACCCCACACACACAGGGATTAACCTATAAGGGGACAAAACCCCAACCAGGCCCTTTGGAGAGACAGAGAGAGAGTATACCAGCACACACCAGCGGTTAAAAACACTGGAATATATATACCAGATAGCGCTTTTTATATCTATATAGCCTTAATTCCCACTCACTGCGTTCCAAAGTGCCCCCCTCCTCTTTTTTCCAGCCTGTGAAGGTTCAGCAGGGGAGAGATCAGGGAGCCAGCTTTTCCTCATGCAGTTTCTGTGGAGAAAATGGCGCTGGTTAGTGCTGAGGATCAAGCCCCGTCCACCCGACGGCGGGCTTCGGTCCCAGTAAACTTATATAAAAAATGGCGGGGGATTTGTGGATGTACTGTGCCACAGCCTAATCCTGCTTATATTGCCACAAAATGAGGAATATTGCTGCCCAGGGCCCCTCCCCCCCCTGCACCCTTCAGTGCCTGCTTGTGTGTGAGTACTGGGAACAATGGCGCGCAGCTTACCTCATGAAGATCTGATGTCTTCTGCCGCCAGATGTCTTCTTGCCTTCTCATACTCACCTGGCTTCTATCTTCGGCATCTGTGAGGAGGACGGCGGCGCGGCTCCGGAACGAACCCCAGGTGAGACCTGTGTTCCGACTCCCTCTGAAGCTAATGGTGTCCAGTAGCCTAGAAGCAGTGCCCAACTTGACAAGCCAGCTCTGCTTCTCTCTCCTCTGTCCCACGATGCAGGGAGCCTGTTGCCAACAGGACTCCCTGAAAATAAAAAACCTAACAAAATTCTTTAAAACAGAAAACTCTGGAGAGCTCTCTGCATTGTACCCTTTCTTCTCTGGGCACAAGATCTAACTGAGGTCTGGAGGAGGGGCATAGAGGGAGGAGCCAGTGCACACCCATAGTCAAAGTTCTTTTTAGATGCCCTATTTCCTGCGGAGCCCGTCTATACCCCATGGTCCTTACGGAGTCCCCAGCATCCTCTAGGACGTAAGAGAAAATATAATAATAATAATAATAAAAAATAAAACTCTTAAAAAGACCCTTTATGTACAAATACTTACACAAAGTTGATTTGCAAACTTAAACACAAATATAATTACAAATGCTATAAATGCCAGGAAACCTGGCATGTGCAGGCCTAGCACACTTCATATCTCATTACAATAATATGGAGCCTGGTTGTTCTTGGACAGAAAACTCAGGTAATGAAGACTTGGAGATGTGATCCATACCTTATAATTTCCTCCGGGAGTTTCAATGCTTTCCTAATAGATATGAAGAAAAACATTTTAGGCCATCATATAAAATTAAATAATTTCAGAATACCCTTTTAAAAAGGTTTGAGTCTTATATACACAGAGTCTGCCATAACTGCATTCAAAAGCAGTCATTTGCTAAGCTCATGGCAGAACACAATGGTTTTCTACTAGTGCACCTGACAGTCTGCCCCATGCACAACAAGACATAACTAAAATTGTACCTCGATTACAGAGAGGGGGAAAGCTCTTTAGAAGATGCACAGCAGAAAAGTCAAATGTCTTCACCCTTTATAAGTGAATGTCTCAGTTCTCCCACAGCACTGCTCGGTTTAAACATAAGGCTCTATTGAAGAATGAGCCATAACCACTTAGCACTCGCTGAAAGGATTGTGACACCTGTTCAGCAAACATTGGTAAGATTAGCTTAGCGCTTTTTTTTTTTTTACATTACTGCTTATGCCATCTATAGATGGTTAGCGGTACAGATTCTAATGCTGGGAATGGTGACCCAGCAAAATCCTCTCCAGTTTCATTCAAAAAATTGGGGACTGCAGTATTGTTTGATAAATCATGCTGAAACTGTTGTGGATGAGAGTTCTAAAACGTGTACAGCTACAAATTGTGCATTTCATATCTTTCTAGCAATTTAAGATGGACTTACCAGAATTATTGGTTGGACCGAGGAAATCTTGCAATTCTTGCCTCCCCAGTCGCTAAAGTCATAGTACAGTCCCTTCTCCAGTATGTACTGCTTCCCGGTAAAGTCAGGGCTTTCATAAGCTACCCACCTATTTGTGCAAAAACATAAATAAAACTCAATTATATCACACTGTTAACAACACTCGACCAAGACCAAAAAAACGGTTGTAATCTATTGTATACGGCACTAAATCCAGAACATACAGGCGAAATGGAGGACACAATGTCCAAGGCATTCATTAGCAATGGACACAAGTAAACACAGAGTTGGAAAATGGGGATGTAATCCAATTGGTTCTGAGTGCAAGTACAAAGGCTAGTTGTATTGGGGTCACTGGAACCAGTCGGTTCCATTCTCATATCTATTTACATGCTTTAACCACTACTATAAGCATATATTTTCAGATCATTAGGTAAGAGGCCCTATTAAGTATTCTTTATCTCATAATTTAATCTGCATCTTTTAACTAGCCTTACTGTACTTCTAATTATTAACTAATATACCAAATAAGATCCAGTATAAATAATTACAAATTATTTTATTGCCAAGGTTATACAAGAAATTAACAAATGATAGCAAAATGACTCCATCAGGGGCCATTCTGTGCAATATATATTTGTAGTGGTGGAAGGCAGAAGCTGTCGGTCTGATAAACCATCTCTAGTTCAAATGAGTGATTGTGATTTGGGACTATGCAAATGAGCATCTGCTGACAAAAACCTCATCATATAGGTAGTTTAATATTATGTTTTGCTATGTGCACCTGTGCTACCAAAATAAATTATGAGCAGATGCTGGAAACAGAACTTAACCCATTAATGACTAGAGAGTTTATTACACCTTAGTGACTATTTCCAAGTTTATTTCTTCTATGTACCAGTGTAACAAAAATATTATACATGTGTCATTAATTGGATTATTTTGGTAGTTTATTATTACTATTAAATGTTGTTTTTTTGTGTATATACAGTTTTTTTTCCTTCACGGTTTTTGTCAAGTGAGAAACTATTTCTTATTAACTACTACAGCATGTTCCAACATTTAATAAAACATTAGAGATCAATTACTTTTGAGTTCATGTTAGAACATGATAACATAAACTCTAACACTGGGAGTGCCTTGGGGAACTTCCCTGCCTGCCAGCACTAATGGAGTCATTGCATACTGGATCTATCACTGACTGCTGTAAAATATGATTGACACCGAGTCCGATGGAGACTCCCTTTGTTATAGAAAAAATATAAAGTATATGTACATAAATAAAGTCATCTTTGTTTCTAGAATTAGATCTTCATCATACCTTGAACCTTTTTGGTATATATCAGTTCTGGAGAGCTAGTTGGGTGAATTTTCTAGGATTCGCTATTAAGGTGGGTACACACTAATAGATATATCTGCAGATCAATTGATCTGCAGATATATCTATGGACGGATCGGGCAGTATGTTGAGCATACACACTGCCCGATCCGTCGGGGACTGACGTCATGAACTGGGCCAGCTGTCAATCACCGCCGGCCGCCGCAGCATGTGTACGGGTGCTCGGCCGACCTCCCGTACACACACAGCGACGCGCCAATATATCGGTAGATATATTGGCCGTCGGCTGTGCTGCGGGGCCGACGCGATAAGTCTGTGAATGACGGAGTTCACAGACGTATCGGCCGTACACACTGACCGACGGACCCTCGATATATCGGCCGTTCAAGAGAACGGCCGATATATCGGCCAGTGTGTACGGGCCTTTAGTGTCAAAGTAACTTTGGGTAACCATGAGGAGGATTATATGTTTGTTTGTTTTTCTAAATATTCTTGTCTTAAAATAGTGTAATATAATTAAAATAAAACTATATCTATTTCACCGAGCTACCAAATGAAAGCCCTATCTGTCCTGTAAAAAAGACAATGTGAAATCTAGTACTGTGCATAAAAGTAACTGAAACCCTATAAGATATTTTGGTTATGAATGGGTTTAGCATCGTTTTATTTATTTACTCATAAAAGCATCATTTACATTGCAGTATTTGCAAAAGCAATAGCATAACAAAGCTTAAAATTTAATTGCATGTTTCATATTTGTTGCAAAAGTACAAAATAGTTGGCCATTATAGGCAGGCGGGTGTGGACTGCTACATGTGTTACCAACCAAGGAGGTGACACCAAAACCAAAATGCCAGCTCCTCTGCAGGACTAGGAGCTGAATGCTGCACTGTGTCATTTACTGTGCTGCTCCCAGTACCTGAGGAGGAGCCAGCAGTGTGAAAAGTGTCTCTGGAAGTGCTGGGAAAATCCCTCAGAGTGATGAAAATTTCCCTGCAAAGCCACAATCCCTTTTCAACTGCATGCACCTCATTCCGATTATCATACTGCTGAGTGCCACTGGTAATTGGAGGGCAGGTAGAAATACAAAATAATACTTATATCATTGTGATAGGTGGAAGGAGGCAGCCACAGCACCACCAGACCACCTGCTTTGAAAATGTTATTACTTCTATATTCTGGCTACACAGTCAGGAGCCATTTTTTTTTTACCTTACATCATTCATTAGTGTATCTGACACATTGTCATATCTCACCCAGAAAACATACACAGTCCAAGTCCAACCTGTGTGTATAATTCACAACCAAGCACAACTAACCTCAATTAAGGGAATATTAACAAAACAGATGTGCGGCCATCCCCTGAAAACTGCTGCTTTCCAGGTGGGCAGGCAGGTACAAATGTCACTGCAGATAGGAGCACAGCAAGAGGTAGTGATATATAGCAGCATTATAGGCTAACTAACTTTGTCTATTAGGGGCCTATTTAACAAGTAATATTTGCAGGGCATACACTAAAATCACAAATTTTTGGGTGGTACCATCAAATATTAATTACCACCCAGATTTATGTAGAGGGACCACAGAAGATATTGGAGATATCTGATGTGGTCCCACATTTTTCGATTGCAATGGCAGCCCTCTATAGGCTTCAACGGGAGCTGCAATTTGTGAGTTTTTCTAAGATGGCATTAGCCATTGGTGCCTAAAGGCTGTTTACTGCAAAATTTACTTAAATCCCTTTTCCATCTGACGATGCGGGTCGCAGCCGGGAGCCTGACATGGGTAATACCTGGCTGAGACCCGCATCGGTCCCTTTCCCATCAGCAGTCACCATCCCGGCGTATTGCCGGGTTGGTGACACTGCTGGTGACGTGGCAGCGCTGGGAGATCACATGATCTCCCAGCGCCGCACTTCCATACACAGTGTAAATGGGAGCAGTGTGCTTCAGTTTACACTACACCTTAGCCGGATCATTCCAGTGTCCTACCCAGGTAGCTACCCGGGTAGGATTCCTGGGTCACTTGATCCGGGATTTTCCTGAGGGAGCCGTTTCCACTAGCAAAAAACACGGGTAAATGCGCACCCCGTGCATTTACCCGTGTTTTTTGAGCTAGTGGAAAAGGGGTATATGCATTAGCGTAATTGCCACCCGAACAACAAAGCGATCATTTTACTTTACTCCTATCAGGGCCCCTTTCCCTGGACATGGTACATCCCTGCAATCTTTCAGTTCTTATACAGGTGAAAAGAAATTATAATTATTTTGTCTAAATCACGATAATTAATAAATATGCCCCTAAATACTGTAACGGAGTATGGGTAAAGTGTACTTATAATGTAGCAAAGCTTTTAAATCTACATTTCTAAATTAAAGCAGTAAATGTCAGTGGCTTTGGAGTAAAGACATTGTGTCTGCAACCTCTATATGACCTAGGCATTAACTAGAGCAGGCCTGGCCAACCTGTGGCTCTCCAGCTGTTGTGAAACTACAAGTCCCATCATGCTCTACCACAGTTTTGCTATTAAGGAATGCTAAAACTATGGCAGGGCATGCTGGGATGTGTAGTTTCACAGCAGCTGGAGAGCCACAAGGTATACCCTTACTATACTTTCATTGCAACTGCATATTTACTGCAGTCACATTCATTCCCGCTTCCCAAGGTTCCATGCCCATTCGCAAATCAGACTTGAGACAAAAAAAAAAAAAAGGATGCGGACTGCAGAAAGACACGCACGCACAGCTGATAAAAACTTACACTTGCGAGTGACTCTGAATCAAAGACCCACTGTCTGTTGGAAAGTTCCATAATGAAGTAACTGGGTGAATTGCTCCTACAGCTACATAAGCAGAAAGCGGGACACATGAACAGAGCACAACAAAAGGATGCAACTTATGACCAGCACCCAGGTCAGCCAATAAGCAATGTTTATTTGTGGAGCTATCCTAATAAATAACACATACAGGGCCTAATTCAGAGGTGGACGCAGCTGGAGGCATGGCTGTGCCTCTATGCTAATGCTGCATTTGATGGAAATCGTAGTCACCCACCGCCTGCTGTGCTGATCTGCCACTGTGCATAAAAAGTCCCACCATCAAATATTTCACAAGCACTATGGTGGTGCAGAATGTCTGACAGAATATGGCCACCTGTGTCAGTGCAACTGTGCCTTTAGACACAGTTGCTGGCCACAACAGGCCCGTGCCTGGCTAGCCACCCCATGTTACCCCCGAGGAATGCCCACCAAAACTGCCTCTCTGCGTCTGCCGGAGGTAACCATTGGGACGCATGTGCAGTGTGATTCAGATACATGTACAGACTGAAAACATTGGCCGCTTGGTCTGATCCTACAACTGCATCCACCTCTGAATCAGACTTCGGTAACTTAAGGCCTTGTGCTGATGAAAAATAATTTACAAAAAGACACGTTGCCTGCTCTACTTAAGAACATGCCAAGTGGATCAAATCGTCAAAATGAGGTCAAATGTCATAAGTTTAGTCCAAGGACTTTCTCGCAGTATCCAGGTAACTGATGGACGTTTCATTTACCACGTCAAGTAGACAATGAGAACAGAGTCATGTTTCAATAAATGGACTCCATACCTTCACCTCCCACTATTTTCATCTGACTCATTGTTCCATTTTGCTCTTTCATGACTATTTTTTCTCTTAAAATTAGTTTTGGAAATGTGGGTATCATCATCAAGCACCTTACTTGTGGAAAAGTAGAAGTTCTTTTACATAAACCATGTTCAATGAGCAGGATATCTGGGGGAGAGATTTGCCATTTGCCTCTACCTAATGTGCTCTGGTGTTATATCATGTTAAGTTCTCTTCTAAATACTCAAGCAACAAATATTTGAGTCTGTGGGCTGGGTGAGAATTTGTAAAGAAAAGGGATACTTACACTCCACTTACTACATTAATGGATTGCGTCTTCACACCAAATCCAGTTTCTTCCATGTTTGATATGATACCCAGGACATTGATGTTTGGTGCCTTTTCGTCAAGGTCCTTTTCACTGTACATTGTCATGTGTGGTGTTGAGAAGTCCTGGGGGGTAAAAGTAAAACAAATCCTTTTCCATTACAAGGCAAGCATGGTAAACAATAATATGTAAGTAACACTGCTCTAGTCAGCTCTAGTAAGCAACATAACATTTCAACAGGAACCTCATAGTACGGATAGAAAATGTATAAGTAGGGTCAAAACATTTACATTATTTTCTTTATACAAATCATTTCACATCACTTTTTATATTACATCTAGAGAGATAGTTGATAAGACAAAGGTAGAAAGAAAATGTGGTCATTCTGTAGACACTTTAATGACAAATTATTAGATTTTAAATTACATAAACAAGATAATCATTTACCAAGTGTAACATGTGGACATATAGCACAATTAGTTTTTCACAAGTGCTCATTGAGCTGCCTCATGCATACAGTTTATTCGGAAAGGATTCACAGCGCTTCACTTTTTCCACATTTTGTTATGTTACAGCCTTATTATTTTAGTAGACAAATGATAGCTACTATAGACTCTGGTTGCTTTCATTTTTAGAAGCTACCCCCTTGACTCATAGAACTGCAGCTGCTGCAAGCTAGAACACTGGAAGTTGTGCATGATATGTTTAAAAAAATAAAAATAAAAAATAATTTATTGAAACCCAGTACCATCAGGCATGTCCAAACTGCGGCCCTCCAGCTGTTGAGAACTATACATCCCAGCATGCCCTGACACAGCTTTAGCATTTTCTGACAGCAAAACTGTGAGGGGCCGCAGTTTAGACATGCCTGCAGTACATGTTTTGTAGGTCTTCTATTGCCAAGTGAAAATATTAAAGCCCATCCAGGCTTCGGGAACTAATCCAGGTTTGAATATGAACAGGTTCTTAGGCAAAACTCTAATTATTTTAAAGACACATGATTAAGAAAACAATATGCTAATACAGTGCATCCGGAATGTATTCACAGTGCTTCACTTTTTCCGCATTTTGTTATGTTACAGCCTTATGCCGAAATAGAATAAAAAAATTTTTTCCCTCAAAATTCTACACACAATACCCCATAATGACAACGTGAAAAAAGTTTTTTTTATATTTTTGCTAATTTATTAAAAATAAAAAAACTAAGAAATCACATGTACATAAGTATTCACAGCCTTTGCCATGAAGCTCAAAATTGAGCTCAGGTGCAACCTGTTTCCACTGATCATCCTTGAGATATTCCTACAGTTTAATTGGAGTCCATCTGTGGTAAATTCAGTTGATTGGACATGATTATGAAAGGCACACACCTGTCTATATAAAGGTCCCACACTTGACAGTGCATGTTTGAGCACAAACCAAGCATGAAGTCAAAGGAATTGTCTGTAGACCTCCGAGACAGGATTGTCTTGAGGCACAAATCTGGGAAAGGGTACAGAAAAATAGCTGCTGCTTTGAAGGTCCCAATTAGCACAGTGGCCTCCATCATCCGTAAATGGAAGAAGTTCGGAACCACCAGGACTCTTCCTAGAGCTGGCCGGCTGTCTAAACTGAGTGATTGGGGGAGAAAGGCCCTAGTCAGAGAGGTGATCAAGAACCCAATGGTCACTCTGTCAGAGCTACAGCATTCCTCTGTGGAGAGAGTAGAACCTTCCAGAAGGACGACCATCTCTGCAGCAATCCACCAATCAGGCCTGTATGGTAGAATGGCCAGATGGAAGCCACTCCTTAGTTAAAAGCATATGGCAGCCCGCCTGGATTTTGCCAAAATGCACCTAAAGGACTCTCAGACCATGAGAAACAAAATTCTCTGGTCTGATGGGACACAGATTGAACTCTTTGGCATGAATGCCAGGTGTCGAATTTGGAGGAAACCAGGCATCGCTCATCACCAGGCCAATACCATCCCTACAGTGAAGCATGGTGGTGGCAGCATCATGCTGTGGGGATGTTTTTCAGTGGCAGGAACTGGGAGACTAGTCAGGATAGAGGGAAAGATGAATGCAGCAATGTACAGAGACATCCTGGATCAAAACCTGCTCCAGAGCGCTCTTGACCTCAGACTGGGGTGATGGTTCATTTTTCAGCAGGACAACGACCCTAAGCACACAAAGAAATCAAAGGAGTGGCTTCAGGACAACTCTGTGAATGTCCTTAAGTGGCCCAGACAGGCCCAGACTTGAATCCGGTTGAACATCTCTGGAGATATCTGGAAATGGCTGTGCGCCAACGCTTCCCATCCAACCTGATGGAGCTTGAGAGGTGCTGCAAAAGAGGAATGGGCGAAACTGCCAAAATATAGGTGAGCCAAGCTTGTGGCATCATATTCAAAAAGACTTCAGGCTGTAATTGCTGTCAAAGGTGCATCGACAAAGTATTGAGCAAAGGCTGTGAATACTTAATTACATGTGATTTCTTCGTTTTTTATTTTAAAATAAATTTGCAAACTTTTTTTCACGTTGTCAAAAATGACTATTTCATTTTGGAATAAGGCTGTAACATAGCAAAATGTGGAAAAAGTGAAGCATTGTGAATACTTTCCGGATGCACTGTACATACAGATGTAGCCACGCTCATCTATCATCCGTGTGGCGTGTAGTGCAAAAAACTAGTTGCATTACGTTTGCCTGCGCATTGTCGCAGCGTGACATATTCAGTCACAGTGTAATGAATTGAGTCTCCAGTGGGAACGATACTGGTGTTTGTCCACCAGGTGTCGCTTTTGAAAACCACCATTGTGCATGTGTGAAGTCTCCATTGTAAAGTCAAACGATTCTTGTAGTTTAAGAACTACTTTTTTTTTAAGATGATCCCTACATTAACTAGAAATGTGAACACAGAAAAAGATTTCCTCAGCGTCTCTGGATGCACACCAAGAAAAGCATAGTTCAGAGTTCTACACAGCTCTCTAAAAAAATCATTAGAATCAGCAAGAGTTGGGACACATAGCACTAAAAAAAAAATAAAAAAAAAAAATGACAATGAGCGACATGGCTCTCTTGGCATAGTGGTATCGCCAATGGTTACCATGCCTGTAAGATAGGGTTCAATTGCCGCAAAGGACACACTTGTATTGTATATTTGTGTAAAAAGTAGCATGCACGTTTTTTTCAAATTTTCCCAAAACAAGCTGTCATGCTTCATATACAGACTGAGACATGCACACAAATTTACAGGCAAATTTAGAAAAAAAGCTGTACATGCTACTTTTTAGTGTGGCTTTTCAAATTACAAAACCTTATCTTTATGAAACTGAGTTTACTGGACTTCTTCCCAAGCCTCCCCATTGCTTTAATAGACAACCTCCCCCACCACAGTGACACTTGTGATTTCACGGACTGGGTGTACTGCTTAGTAAATGTCAGCATGGGCCATTCATTTACATACAGTTGTGTACCGGCCATGCTGTGTTTGTCATTTACTAAGCAGTACACCAGTAAGTGAAGTCACAAGTCTGGACTTGGGGGTGGGGGGAGGCTGCCTGGTAAAGCAATGGGAAGGCCCGTGAAGAAGTACAGTAAACTCTCATAAAGATAAGACTTTCGTAATTTGGAAAGTCACATTTGTATATTTGCGTTAAAAGTAGCATTCACAGCATTTTTCCTCATGTTGACTGTATATCTGTGTGCATGCTAGTCTGCATACAAAACACGACAGAACTTGTTATGGTAAATTAGAAAAAAGCTATGGATTCTACTTTTTACACAGATGTATAATACAAGTGTGGTTTTTCAGATTATGAGAGTCTTATCATTATGAGACTGAATTTATTGTACTTATTCCTAGACCTCCCCGTTGCTTTAATAGGCAGCCTCCCCACTCCCTGTGAGACTTGTTATTTCATGGACTGGGTGTACTGCTTAATAAATGACAAACACAACACGACTGGTACACATCTGTATGTAAATGAATGGCTCATGCTGGCTTTGGTTGGGGGAACCCGGAAGGCATCCTGATTTGTAAGGCATGTTAGCATTGTGCATGCATCGAGAGATCAAGAGATGCCTGGCATTAGTGATCCATCAGTTCCCGGGCAGAAACTAGAAACCCACTGACATGAGGTGGTTGCAACAGGCAAGATGCAATATATTAGTGGGAACATTAGTGTTTAATGTTATTAAGACAGCACTGTTATTTATGAATTATATTAATGGGGCAATATTAATTCATTGTTAACTGCGGTTTAAAATGGCAGCAAAATTATTTTATGCATATATAAATGGTGCCATATAATAAAATAATAAATGCTGCCTAGTGATAAAATATTTTTAAACACCAATCAACAATGAATTAATATTGCCCCATAACATAATTGATAAATATTGCTCTTAATAATAAAAAAAACAATTTTTCGAGCAATATAATAATAAAATAGTATTTGCCCATTAAGACTTATCACTGTTATCTGCCTCCTTAATCAATACATAATGATTGCCCTTATTTTAAGTGTATTGTGGTTCTTCTTCTGATTGGCCAGATAGATATGGCAGTTTTAGTCAAAACCCCCACAAAGCCGCTGTAAAACAGATGGTGGTTTATAAAACCACATTAAAACCACTGAACAGTAAATTTGGTGGCTTCATGATTGAATTTGATGGTAATGTGCAAGGGTTTCAAAACACTAGCAGACTGTAGTTTAGTAAATTTACCTTCAGGAGAAGAAAGTCATGGTAAGTTATATACCGTATATACTAGCAAAAGCAAAGAACACTTACAGATAAAATAGGACGTAATGACTGCAGCAATCCGTTGTAACCGCCCCATTGATTCCACTCCTCATAATCACCTTCCTCCAGAAAATACTGGTGACCTTCAAATTCAGGCTTCTCATAGCCAACCCATCTAATAAACAAAAGTCAATCAGTTGAAATAACAATAATTTAAACCAGTTTTAAGCCAGATTTCATTGCAAGGTTGATTACTTATGATGTCCTAAATTGTTATTGCATAAAAAACAGGACATCAACTCAAAGAAAGGGTAAAACGTGCCAAGACTCCAAAGTAAAATTACAATTAGGAAAATTATACTCACAACCCACTGAGAACTCTCATAGACCCAACAGTCGTAAAATGAAGTTCTGGCTCCTCTCCATTTCCTTCTAGTGTTTCTAAATTTGCAAAAGTCAATAATTCTTTTTCCAGCTCCACTTGTCTCCCTTCAAACATGGGTTTTTCAAATATAATTATCTGGTATATTAAAGAAAAAGGAGATACATAACCAGAGCTATCATTAATATGATGTCACATAAAAGAATACCAAAATATCAATAGTTATTCAGTAAATGTTAAAATCTGCTGTAGTAAATATATTTGTTTCCTTCAAATGCAGGAACCATACATGCCAGCCCTCAAAATTGTTACTGTTAAACATGTTATCACCTAGGATAGGGGTGGGCAAACTTAATCCTCAATGATTGCAAACAATTCATGCTTTCCAGACCACCTGTGAAGCTTTTAAAACGTGTCAGTAATGAACACACTTGTCCATTAGCAAGGAGGTCTGGAAAACATGAATTATTAATTAAGTGGCCAAGCAAGTACTAAGAGATTGTTACACAAGAAAGCTGGGACACCAGACTATATCAGCACAGGTTGTCTTTCTAATGGTGGCTGAAACAAGGACCACTTACAGATATACCTGTTATGAGCCGCTGCAGTGGCTCATTCCCCATTGCATTCTGTTTATGTATTTTATGTTATACTTCTGTTTCTGTTCCCCTTGGCTTTTATGGGGTGTCCGGAGTCCACCCTTAAGGAGGGGGTACTGTTATGAACCACAAGCAGTGGTTCATTCCTGTTTGCTTTCTGGTCATGAATTTTGTGTTATATTTCTGTTTGCATGCCAGGATTTCTCTTGTACTTGTTTAGAAAACTCTTGTTGACCACCTGTGGTGAGTCTGTGTAACTGCAGCCTGTTTTCTATGTGTTAAGCCACACCTGTCAGATAATTTGGTCATTATGTGGTGAGTCTGTGTACTGCAGCCTGGCTCTTCTCTGTGTAGCCTCACCTGCCAATATTTTGGCCATTACCTTGTGCCTGGCTTCCAGCTATCCTGATTGGGGCGTGCTGCCTTTATTACTCAGCTAGCCCTGCATCCAGAACCGGTGATAGAAGTTTGTTATTGTCCTGTATGTTCCAGTTCTTGGTTAGCTTCCAGCAAGCTTGTTCCTGGTCCCTGTCAGCAGCTTCCTGTGGAGCCTGTCTTCCTGCCTCTGGTGGGCTCCTGCATCCAGCTTGTGTACTCCAGTGTCCTGTGACCAGTTTCCAGAGTCCTGTCTGAGGGATTGTTTCCTGCTGTCCTCCGAGTTGCCTTCCAGTAAAGTGGTCTGATATCCGAAGCTCCTGGGTTCCGGACGTTTCCTGCGCAAACCTGTCGTGGTGTCGTGAGTAGCGGCTCTGCTGCACTTTATGGCTGAAGCTGTATTGTCTTTGTTTATTTTTGGTTGTGTCATTTTTGCGGAGGTTTCCGTATTGCTGTCCTCGCCTTATTACGACGGGTTCGTATTTGGCAGTTAGGTTGCATTACTTGATTTGCTGTTGTTCCAGGCGGCCATGCCGCACATAAACTACTTTGTTGTTTTTAGTATCCTTCTCTGTTTTAGTCGTGTCAGTCTTCGTTAGTTTTCCCCTTGTTCTCTCTGTGTCGGTTAATGCCTTGTCACCTATTAAGACCGGGGGGCATCGGAGTCTGGGCGGACCTAATTCGCCCATTCAAACGCGGCTGCCGTGGGCATAAGAAACCATAGTCTTGCAGGCGTTAATCGACCACTGGGAAGGACAACGGAGTCAGGGATTTTTGTTATATAGCTGTGTATCTCAGTCCAGTTGCAGCTTCACGCGTCTATACTTGGAACTCTCCTGGTGCCATCCAATCTCCTGGGTTCCAAGTACGCAGAACATAACAATGGCCTCATATATCTAGCCTCAAAACGCCACACAGCGCGAGGTGCCTGGTGCGAGTGAGCCACCAGATCCCGTTCCACTCTGCTAGAGTCGGATGTCTTTCTATTGCCAAAAATGCATCTTAGTCGCAATGCGATATGACTAGGACACCAGGAGAATGATTAAGTTGATATGAGACACTTGTAAACGGAATGTGTATGACTGAGTCTGTAGAGGGAGCAGAACGGAACTTGCACTAGAAAAAAGTTCTGGCTGCTACATTGTAGCACTTCGTATACAGTTTGAGATAGACACTCAGTCGCACACAGATATATACAGTACGTCTTGCATATCAAATTAATAATAGTCTATTGGCACCCTAGCCACATTGCGTTGTGACTGAAGAATTTTTTCAAAACAGATGCCTTGCGTTAGCAGATACTCATAGAACCTTGTGCACCAAATGGGGACGTTTTGCATGACTGCATCAGTGATGTATAAGGATACATCTGTATAAGAAGCATGAAATCAACTTAGCAGTGCTAGCAACTATTCTCTGTAGTTAAGACTGTTTATGAGATACTTTTAATACTAATGTCCCCTACTTGCATCATGATCACAGTTATTCATTGCTAGTTAAAAGCCTGTCAAAATGATGGACACCAAGGTCGGATTATGAGGGGGGTTGTTGCTACTCACACAGGAGCTGCGGGTTTTCTGAAATTCCTACCGCTGGGAGCTGGGGCTTTGTCATGCTGCGTGTGTGCGAGTTTGAGTAGTGTTAGGCTTTTATAAATAGATGCTGTATATCTGAAATGGGCAGGCTATAATGATGCTGCATTATATACACCAGTACCCACACATGTAAGTTCACCAGTCCTTGCACAGCTCCTGGCCAGTTTGGTGGTAGAAGACACTAGGAGCCACCAGCAGCTGGCCAGAAGATCTCTGCATGGCCTGTGCGAGGTGTGGGCACGCAGTATATATAAAGCAGCTGAGCCGGTTATCTGCCGCCCCCTCACACGCACCCCTACTCCTCCCAATCACTGCACTGTTCATCCCACACAAAGTCTCCCCACTTCCTGGCCGGATTGATTCACCTTCCTCCCCGCCGGTAAATGGGCACACGTTTTCCCAATGTCTCCGCTATGAGCGCTGCAGTACCGTGTGGTGGTTCCTCCATCAGTTTCCTGGTTACTGCTGCTACTTCTTGTCAAGTCCCAGGATGGCAAGTAACCTGGGGTTGTAGCATAGTATATGGAGGAGGGGATGCAAAGTATGTGGTATTTGGCAGGAGCAGTATATGGAGAAGGGGGGTGACCTGTATATAGATGGCAGTATATGGATGCAATGTTTATATTGGGAAAGTATCTTTAGGGGGGTACAGAATATGGGAGAGGATGGGGGTGCACTGTATATAGGTGCAGTATACATAAGGTGTATGCGAGTGTCCGTGTCCCAAACGAAGCTCTGTCGGGTGCCCTCCAGTGGCTGACTATTAAAAAAATGTGCATCTCTCTCCACTGTTCCTATTTACCACAGCCCCTTACCCCTCTCTCCCCCAGTACCTATCTGCCCCTACATCCCTTCTTTCCCCAGTCCCTATCTGCCCAACCCTTTGCTTTCTCTCTTTCTCCCCTAGTCCCTATTTGCTCTTACCCCACTCTCCACCCCCCCAGTCCCTATCTGCCCCTAACCCCACTCTCTCTCTCCCCAGCCCCCTCTTTCCGTATGCAGCAAATGTGAAACAGTCAGATCAGTATTATTAATATTAGCATCAGCATGTAAGGAGGCTGTAACATCTCCCTGCAGTATCACTTTCTGCTATGAGTCATTTGGTCCGTGTGGCGAAATCTAGTGGCCAACAGAGGTGAGGAGCAGCCTAAGCCTTTTATTATACAGGATAAAAACAGATTTGTACTTACTGATCTATATCTCATGCACACAAACATTATATATAAATAGATGCTGTATATCTGTATGTTTTTACATGATGTAATTTATGCCAACTGTAGCTAAAGTTACATAATTGACTGCCAAAATCTGAATATGAATGTTAAGTGCCAAAAGTCATGGGAAAGGTGCCTAGTATTGTGTATGATGCCCTCTAGCCCGTCGAATTGCAGCAACTCATCGATTTCACAAGTGGAAGACCTCTGGAGAGACCATGCCATCTAGATAGCTTCACACAGCTCCGTGATAATTGTAGCTGCAGGATCTTGAGTAAGAATATCCTCTCCACCATGTCCCATAAATGCTCAATTAAGTTCATTTCGGGCGAAAGTGCTGGACACACCATTCGTTGGAACGCTCCAGAACGCTCCTCGAAACAGTATTGGACAACTTGGGACCAATGACACAGTACATTATCATTCAATCGTTGTGGGGGTACATGAAGTCCATGAAGGACTGCAAATGGTCACCAAGCACTGCAATGTAGCGGTTACCGGTCAATTACACGTTCAAGCGGACCCAACCCATGTAATGTGAGCATACCACACTACACTATGGAACCATCACCAACCTGCACGGTGCTTTGTTGACTACTGGGGTCCATGGCCTCATGGGGTCTGCACCACACCTGAACTCTACCATCAGCCCAAAACAAGTGGAACCGTGACTCTTTGGGGCATCATAGTGTTAACAGGGGCACTCTAATGGTTCTTCTATTCCCATATCCCATGGAAGCTAAACAACACTGCACTGACCTGCTGGAGATGTGTCTGGTACATCATGCATTGAATGTGATTTAAGCCAGTGTTGCTTGTCTGTTACAACGGACAGTTTTGGCCACAAGCCACTGGTCATGGTCATTAAGCACCCATGGCCAGTCACTGCACTGTCCACAGTGGGTGGTAAAGCCTTCCATGAGGTTTTTTCCAGTACACACATAACATTGTAGATCAAGGAATGTTGAATGTCCACAAAACTTTATAAATTGAATGTCCCATCTGCCAGGCACCCACTATCATGCCCCGTTCAAACTCAAATATAACTCACGTTGCCTTGCCATGATGAGGAGCCTAGCCGGTGTTCAGAGGGACTCACAATATATCAGATTACAACTGATGGAGGTCTGGGCATTTCCAAGATGTCACAGTATGGTGGTGCAACCTTCCATCACCTTTACATACAGCTATCCCATAACTTTTGGCACTTCAATGTATATCCACATACCTATACCGTTGTATACATTTCATTCGTCATCTTACCTTTGGCTCATATGGTATTTCAACTTTGCGACTTCCCTGTAGAAAGAGCACATGAGCTGTTCAAATAATATTCAAATTATACTTTTGATAAGTGTAATATGTATATCTTAGCTTAATACAAAGTTTTAGCGAAGAATGGTACATATTAAATATAACATTTATTTTTGTTTAATGACTGAATAGTTACTTAAAAGGGTAATTTTAATATGTATATTATATTACAGTACATTGCACAGTATTTTAACACACTTCACTCTCTTTTTTTCTGTCTTCATCAAGTTTTCTTAAGATAATGTACATTTGTTGCTTACCTACAGTATGCTTGAAAAATTATATGACATTGAAATCTGCATATGATGAGGATATAGAGATAATTGGGAAGTCTTCCAGTTTGGCTGTGTATTCACTGATTTAGTAACTGCCCAGTATGTCAATAGAGAAAATAAGATTTTACTTACCGGTAAATCTATTTCTCGTAGTCCGTAGAGGATGCTGGGACTCCGTAAGGACCATGGGGAATAGACGGGCTCCGCAGGAGATAGGGCACTTTAAGAAAGCTTTGGACTCTGGGTGTGCACTGGCTCCTCCCTCAGTTAGGGAAACTGTGCCCAGAGGAGATGGACAGTACGAGGAAGGATTTTTGTAAATCTAAGGGCGAGATCCATACCAGCAACACCAATCACACCGTATAACTTGTGATAAACTACCCAGTTAACAGTATGAACAACAACATAGCCACGGTTCAACCGATAAACTATAACATAACCCTTATGTAAGCAATAACTATATACAAGTCTTGCAGAAGAAGTCCACACTTGGGACGGGCGCCCAGCATCCTCTACGGACTACGAGAAATAGATTTACCGGTAAGTAAAATCTTATTTTCTCTAACGTCCTTGAGGATGCTGGGACTCCGTAAGGACCATGGGGATTATACCAAAGCTCCCAAACGGGCGGGAGAGTGCGGATGACTCTGCAGCACCGATTGAGCAAACAGGTGGTCCTCCTCAGCCAGGGTATCAAACTTATAGTACTTTGCAAAGGTGTTAGACCCCGACCAAGTAGCTGCTCGGCACAACTGTAATGCCGAGACCCCTCGGGCAGCCGCCCAAGAAGAGCCCACTTTCCTAGTGGAATGGGCCTTAACCGATTTCGGTAACGGCAATCCTGCCGTAGAATGCGCCTGCTGAATCGTGTTACAGATCCAGCGAGCAATAGTCTGCTTTGAAACAGGAGCGCCAACCTTGTTGGCCGCATACAGAACAAACAGAGCTTCAGTCTTCCTGATTCTAGCCGTTCTGGTCACATAAATCTTCAAAGCCCTGACCACATCCAGGGACTCGGAATCCTCCAAGTCCCGTGTAGCCACAGGCACGACAATAGGTTGGTTCATATGAAAAGATGAGACCACCTTTGGCAGAAATTAGGACGAGTCCTCAACTCTGCCCTATCCACGTGAAAAACCAAGTATGGGCTTTTATGTGATAAAGCCGCCAATTCTGATACACGTCTAGCCGAAGCTAATGCCAACAACATGACCACTTTCCACGTGAGGTATTTCAACTCCACAGTTTTGAGTGGTTCAAACTAAGGTGACTTGAGGAAACGTAACACCACGTTAAGATCCCAAGGCGCCACCGGAGGCACAAAGGGAGGCTGAATATGCAGCACCCCCTTCACAAAAGTCTGTACTTCAGGAAGAGAGGCTAATTCTCTTTGAAAGAAAATGGATAAGGCCGAAATTTGGACCTTTATGGACCCTAATTTTAGGCCCAAAGTCACTCCTGTTTGAAGGAAGTGAAGCAGACGGCCCAAATGGAACTCCTCCGTAGGAACAGCTCTGGCCTCACACCAAGAAACATATTTCCGCCATATACGGTGATAATGTTTTAACGTCACGTCTTTCCTAGCCTTTATCAGGGTAGGAATGACTTCCTCCGGAATTCCTTTTTCCACTAGGATCCGGCGTTCAACCGCCATGCCGTCAAACGCAGCCGCGGTAAGTCTTGGAACAGACAGGGCCCCTGCCGCAGCAGGTCCTGCCTTAGAGGAAGAGGCCACGGATCTTCTGTGAGCAACTCTTGCAGCTCCGGATACCAAGTCCTCCGTGGCCAATCTGGAACAATTAGGATTGTTCTGACCCTGCTCATTCTTATTATTCTCAACACTTTGGGTATGAGAGGAAGAGGAGGAAACACATAGACCGATCTGAACACCCAAGGTGTCACCAGAGCGTCTACCGCTACCGCCTGAGGGTCCCTTGACCTGGCGCAATACCGCTTTAGCTTTTTGTTGAGACGGGATGCCATCATGTCGATTTGAGGCAGTCCCCATCGATCCGTGATCTGTGCGAAGACTTCTTGATGAAGTCCCCACTCTTCCGGATGCAGGTCGTGCCTGCTGAGGAAGTCCGCTTCCCAGTTGTCCACCCCCGGGATGAACACTGCTGATAGTGCGCTTACATGGCCTTCCGCCCAGCGTAGAATCCTGGTCGCTTCTGCCATGGCCACTCTGCTCCTTGTTCCGCCTTGCCGGTTTATATGAGCCACTGCCGTGACGTTGTCCGACTGAATCAGAACCGGTTTTCTCCGAAGCAATTCCTCCGCTTGACACAGGGTGTTGTATATGGCCCTCAACTCCAGGACGTTGATGTGGAGACAAGTCTCTAGGTTTGACCAAAGACCTTGGAAATTTCTTCCCAGTGTTACTGCTCCCCAGCCTCGGAGGCTTGCGTCCGTGGTCACCAGGACCCAGTCCTGAATGCTGAACCTGCGACCCTCTAGCAGGTGAGCACTGTTCAGCCACCACAGGAGAGATACCCTGGTCCTGAGAGACAGGGTGATCCTTTGATGCATTCGTAAATGGGACCCGGACCACTTGTCCAAGAGGTCCCATTGAAAGGTCCTCGCATGGAACCTCCCGAAAGGGATGGCCTCGTATGAAGCCACCATCTTCCCCAGGACCCGCGTGCAATGATGCACTGAAACCTTTTTTGGTTTTAATAGGTTCCTGACCATGGCTATGAGCTCCTGAACCTTTTCGATCGGAAGAAAAACCTTTTTCTGGTCTGTGTCTAGAATCAGGCCCAAAAAGGTCAGACGCGTTGTAGGGACTAGCTGGGACTTCGGTATATTGAGAATCCAGCCGTGTATCTGCAACGTCTTCATGGACAGAGACACGCTGTCCAGCAACTTCTCCCGAGATCTCGCCTTTATGAGGAGATCGTCCAAGTATGGGATAATTGTGACCCCCCTGCCTGCGCAGGAGCACCATCATTTCCGCCATTACCTTGGTGAAAATCCTCGGGGCCGTGGAAAGCCCAAACGGCAACGTCTGAAATTGGTAGTGACAGTCCTGCACTGCAAATCTCAGGAACGCCTGATGAGGGGGGAATATCGGAACATGAAGGTATGCATCCTTTATGTCCAGGTACACCATCCAATCCCCCCCCTCCAGGCTGGCGATGACCGCCCTGAGTGATTCCATCTTGAACTTGAACCTCTTCAAGTACAGGTTCAGAGATTTTAGGTTTAAAATGGGTCTGACCGAACCGTCCGGTTTCGGAACCACAAACAGGGTCGAGTAATATCCCTCTCCTTGCTGGAGATGAGGAACTGTGACAATCACCTGTTGAACATACAATTTTTGGATTGCCGCCAACACTAGCTCCCTCTCTGACGGGGAAGCCGGCAGAGCCGATTTGAAAAACCGGCGAGGAGGCAAGTTTTCGAATTCCAGCCTGTATCCCTGAGAAACAATCTCTAATGCCCAGGTATCCACCTGCGAGTGAACCCAGACGTGGCTGAAAAACCGAAGACGAGCCCCCACTAGATCTGCCTCCCCCCGGGAAGCCCCAGTGTCATGCGGTGGACTTTGCAGAGGCAGGGGAGGACTTTTGCTCTTGGGAACTAGCTGTGTGCAGCTTCTTTCCCCTACCTTTCCCTCTGGCAACAAAGGACGATCCTCGTACCTTTTTGTTTTTATTGGAACGAAAGGACTGCATTTGATAATGAGGTGCCTTTTTTGTATGCTGCGGGGGGACATAAGGTAAGAAATTCGACTTACCAGCCGTAGCCGTAGAGACAAGGTCCGAGAGGCCGTCTCCAAACAACTCCTCCCCTTTGTAAGACAAGGACTCCATATGCCGCTTTGAATCGGCATCTCCCGTCCACTGTCGGGTCCACAAGAGCCGCCTAGCAGAAATAGACATAGCATTTATTCTGGAGCTTAATAAACAAATGTCTCTCTGAGCATCTCTCATATACAAGGCAGCATCTCTGATATGCTCTATGGTCATTTGAATAGCATCCCTATCTAAGGTGTCAATCTCCGTAGATAAAGAATCTGCCCATGCCACAACCGCACTACAAACCCAGGCCGACGCCATAGCCGGTCTAGCAATAGTACCTGAATGAGTGTAAATGTGCTTCAAGGTAATTTCCTGCCTGCGGTCAGCAGGTTCCTTGAGGGAAGCCGTATCCTGAGAAGGCAGTGCCACCTTTTTGGACAAGCGTGTCAGCGCCTTGTCTACTTTAGGCGAAGATTCCCAGCGTATCCTATCAGTTTGTGGAAAAGGATACGCCATAAGAATCCTTTTGGGAACTTGTGGTCTCCTATCCGGAGATTCCCAAGCCTTTTCGCACAATTCACTTAGTTCAAATGAGGATGGAAAGGTGACTTCAGGCTTTTCCCCCTTATACCTGTGTACCCTCGTGTCAGGGACCGGGGGTTCTTCAGTAATATGCAAAACCTCTTTAATGGCAATAATCATGTACCGAATACCTTTTGCCACCTTCGGCTGTAATTTTGCATCTTCATAGTCGACACTAGAGTCAGTATCTGTGTCATCGATCTGGGATATGGTGCGCTTCTGAGACCCCGAAGGGCCTGGCGCCACAGGGACAGGCATGGACGGGCTACCTGACTGATCCCTAGCTTCTGCCTTGTCTAACCTTTTATGCAATAGATTAACATTTGCATTCAAGACATTCAGCATATCCACCCATTCCGGTGTCGGCATTGCCGACGGCGACATGACATTCAAGCACTCCCCCTCCACATTAAGCGAGCCTTCCTCGTCAAACATGTCGACACACGCGTACCGACACACTTCACACACACAGGGAACCCCTTTCTGAAGACAGTATCCCTGTCAAGGCCTTTTGGAGAGACAGAGAGAGAGTATGCCAGCACACACCCCAGCGCAATGATCCTGGAGACCAACACAAAATGTTTTTCCCCAGCAGCGCTGTATGATATGTTATCCGCCAATTATGTGCCCCCCCCCCCCCCTCTCTTTTAAACACCCCTTCACCGTGTGTAAGCAGGGGAGAGTCCGGGGAGCTTCCTCTCAGCGGTGCTGTGGAGAGAAAATGGCGCTGGTGAGTGCTGAGGGAGAAGCCCCGCACCCTCGGCGGCGGGCTTCTGTCCCACTCAAACTTACAAAAATATGGCGGGGGCTCTTTTATATACATGTACAGAGTCCACCTGTACATGTATATTGTCTTTTGCCATAAAAGGTGTTTATATTGCTGCCCAGGGTGCCCCCCCCTGCGCCCTGCACCCTTACAGTGACCGGAGTGTGTGAGGTGTATGGGAGCAATGACGCACAGCTGCAGTGCTGTGCGTTACCTCCGTGAAGCTGAAGGCTTCTGCCGCCTGACGACTTCTGTTCTTCTAGCTCTGTGAGGAGAACGGCGGCGCGGCTCCGGGGATGGACGCCCAGTAAGAACCTGCGTTCACCCCCTCTGGAGCTAATGGTGTCCAGTAGCCGAGGAAGCAGAGCCTATCTTAGACAAGAAGGTCTGCTCCTCTCTCCTCAGTCCCTCAATGCAGGGAGCCTGTTGCCAGCAGTGCTCCCTGTGAAAAAGTAGAAAAAGTAGAGAAAAAATCCAAACAAAAATGCTTTTATGCAGAGAACTCAGGAGAGCTCTCTGCAGTGCACCCATCCTGCTCTGGGCACAATGTAAAACTGAGGTCTGGAGGAGGGGCATAGAGGGAGGAGCCAGTGCACACCCAGAGTCCAAAGCTTTCTTAAAGTGCCCTATCTCCTGCGGAGCCCGTCTATTCCCCATGTTCCTTACGGAGTCCCAGCATCCTCAAGGACGTTAGAGAAATATCTGTAGCTACTTTTAGAAAATTGAAGACTTAATGTGGTTGATTCAATCAGCTGAAGGTTTACCTGTGGCTAATTGCTCTGCCCTGAGCTGTGCAAGTGGTGCACTTAACGTGGATGTCTCCTCAAAGACTCAGGAGCGCAAGGTAACCCACAGATTTGGGCACTCAACACATAATCTATAATCTAGCTGCAGATTTACTGCATGATGAAAATATGTATAATTGAATAGCTCCAGGCGGTAAAACCGGCACATTAAAAGCTGAAAATGTTTATGGCAAGTACACTTTAAGGTAAATGTCAATGCAAACAAGGGATGAAATAGTCCTATACATATACAAACATATCACGGTAAGGAAGGTGTCAACAGTCAGAAAACTGATTTAAAAGATTGCACTTACCCTTTTGCAACCTTTACTAAATACCATGGAAGGGTGGGGGAAGGTATAGCTTTTATATGTGCCTTTCAGGCACATTTGAGATTTACGTGGGCGGATTTACAAGAATTTTGTTCACAATAACACTATACGTACATACTAGGTGATTCATCGCGCCCTACGGCCCTCACACCGTTGTGAGGGGCTACGCCCCCAAAACCCTTGCACGCCCTAGTGGCATGCAATATTTTTATTACATGGAGTATTACCTCCAATCATAATTGTGTGAGTGGTTAAAAATGGCACAGACAAAGGGCGTGTGATGGTTAAGGGGTCGTAGCCCCTTGCAATGGTGTGGACAGCGCACGCAGGGCCTGATGAATCACCTAATAGGTGCTGTGGTTAGGGGAGTGGCAGGTGCGGGGGGAGACGTGAATGGGGTCCGGGGGTGCAGCGGGTGGGGGGAGAGGCGGATGCGGGGGTGCTACGGGTGGGGGAGGGGCAGGTGTGTGGGTGCCACGGGTGGAGGAGAGGATCCGGAGCCACCGCGGGTGGTGGAGGGGGTGTGTGGGGGTGAAGCGGATGGGGCCCAGAAGTACCTCGAGTGGGGGAGGGGTGGATAATGCTTCTCCTCCTGGAAGCAGCTAAGCTGCTGTCCTCCCTTTGGCAGTGGCTCTCCCGGAGACTCGCACAGCAGCCAAGCAGCCAGTCACTATTGTTAGCGCCGATGTCCCAACGCGCCGCATTACAGGGAAGAAGATGCACTCAATAAACTACAGCTCCCAGTAGCCCTAAGCGCCAGAATGCTTGGGCGCTAAGGGCTGCTGGGCGCTGTACTTCATTTAGTGCATCTACTTCCCTGTAATGCGGCACGTTGGGGCACCGGCGCTAACAATAGTGACTTGCTGGCAGAACTGACTGACTGGCTGAATCAATGTAAAAGGTGAGAGTGCTGTGCAGTGTCAGTGACACTGAACACCGACTGCACTGCACAGCACTGTCATCTTTTACATTGATTCAGCCAGTCATTACGCTCCGCAATATCACCCACTCTATCCGTTACATTAGCCATCTAGGGGCTACCAGGCCGGCAGGCCAGGTGCTGTGTTGCGGAGTCAGGGCCTCTGGGGATCTGGGCGTGGCTGTGAGACACTTCTGTGACATCACGCGCAGAGGAGGCTCAGAGAGTATGCGGCGCAGGGAGGGCTATGAAAGCCTTCCGCTGCGCTGCTTTCATACACATCTATGCTGGTGCCCGCAGCAGCTTCTGTTCCACCTGCTCCGCGGCTAGGGAGTGGGGATTGTTGATGCTCGAGGGGGCAGGCGGACTGGCCACAGGACATAGGACGCTGCAGTAAAAGGAATCCCCCCCTCCCCTATCTACAGCACAGAGACTTGCTACAGATGCAGTGCCATACCCTCCACTGTACCTTTTTGGCAGATACAGTACCTTTTTTTTTTTTATGGTCTGTACTGATTTCTGGCTCTCCAAACTTCCATTGCAAGTATAAAAGGGGATGGCCACATCCCTTTACCTGTAATCATGCCCCCTTTTCGAATTTGTAGCGATTTTTAGGTGTAAATTGTTGGAGGGTATGTTGCTGCACATGCAGTGGGCCTATTTTGGGGTATGGAGCTGGAGCTGCAGTCCCATTGTTAATCCCACTCTGGGAACACACAGCAGCCAAAGGGCAGAGCCTCCCATTGGATGTAACTGGGTGAGAAACGCCCTCCCACACTATCAGCTGTGGACTGGATGTGATAGACCTGCTGCTAACCCAATGAGAGCTCCTAGCCACGCCCAGCGTTAGACACACAGTCACAGATCTGGGCTATTATACAGGAGATATATGTAAACAAAATATATATGTATGCATGTATGTATGTTTGTTCTTCATCCTACATGTCAGGGTTTCAACTAAGAAAAAATTCATCCTTTTTGGGGCCAAGGGGATTGTGGTCCCGGTTGGACTTACTGTTTGTGTATGCTGGGCAAATCTTTGACACAGGGGAGCATATGTAATAAGGTCCGAGTTTGTCGTAGGTGTGGGATGCCGGCTGATCTCAGAGGTTTCTTTTAAAGCGGCAATCATTTACAAGGCAAAACCAAGCCTAGTAAAATGATTGCTGCTTTAAAAAACCCTCAGATCGGCTGGCATCCTGCACCTCCCGCAAACTGGGACCCTATTACATATACCCTGTTCAGGGCCTTCCACTGGATGGATTTGATGGAAAAATTTAATGAACTGTAATAACCGACAGAAATAACCATAATTCAATTACCTAAAATAACTGACAGAAATGAAGTTGGGAAGACAAAAAATGTAGCGTACCTAAAAGCCTACAAATAGCAACATTGATAACAGAAGGAAAACAATACTAAGCAGTCACCTCATGGGTGTGTTGGAAGAGCTACTAAGCTATTCATTATTTTTAATATATTGACGGTTACATCCAACTCATTAGGCTCAATTCAATTCAGCGTCTAAGAATGAGCTCCCATATACAATTCAATTCAGCTCATTGTTATGTCACAGAAGGTCAGTTCTCGCGGACTAAACAGGGTGTTTTGTCATGAGAACCAGTATCCTCCAGGGCAGAAAACAGCAACGTGCCAGCACTCTTATTGGATTTCTGCTCGCACCCCTCCGGGGCTGCGAGAAGAAATCCTCTTGTCGGGCGTCACGTCGCGCAGACAAGAATAGCACCCGGAGCTAGTTCCCAGCGCTATTCAATCTGTGCTGCATTGAATCGAGCCCTTTGATAACTTAACTGGAAAATTTAAACCCAACGCTGGGTACTTTAGCTAATGTATTATAAGCGAACAATGACTAAATCCAAAAATATCAAATAGCAAAGTTTACAGTGCAATGATGTATGCCAATGTCATATGTTTACAGAATACTAAAAATATATAGTTCCTACTTAAGCATTAAGAAAGGAACAGGAAGCACAGTGTAGCGTGGCGAAACATCAGGCATACTTATTACATGTTTAAAACAATAGATGCCACTGTTTAGATTGTTATCAGAATTAATTATTTACTTCAAAGCACACCTATTAACCCTACTCAGTTAAGACGTTTCATATGTTAAATATGCAAACCATACATTTGCTTATAATTGATACTGGAGAGGAATGAATATTTTAAAAGGTCTATTTCCCATATTAGATGCCTTTACTATAAATATACTATAGTATATGATCCTTTTAGTGAAAAATTACTCTTTACTGATTTGTGGAACACTACACACATAATAAGCATACAGACCCAATATTTTTTTTTTAATCAAAAAAGAACCACCACATTCTCCCACATTACTAAATGTTATCTACTGTCCTTTCATTATCTCCAGTAGATATGACGTATTGATCTCACCATTTTCAAAGGTCTCATTGATCCGATGTATGCTTCCTGGGTATTCCAAAATGAAAGGTCAGGGTACTCTCTAGGCTCCAAAATATATGGTACTCCTTGGAATCCAGACTCTTCATAAACCAACCATCTGGAAACAGAACATGTTTTAAGTAACAGACACAAGTTATATATCCAACAATGATTCGGGACCTATTGCAACATTGATAAAATAATAATAGATTAATTGCAACAAGTAACAAAAGAGAGAGAGAAAAAAAAAAAGGCATAAAGAAAAATATATCAAACTTCGCAATAAAATCCTGTACTGATGATCAGGCAGCTACTAGTGTAAGATTTGATAAAAATCAGACACCAGGAGCAACAGAGTGCTGCACACTTGCAGGGTTTCTTTTTATTAAAAGCTTTAGGGAACTGTTTAATGTCAGATTCTTGAGATTCTTATTAGTTTCACTGCAGCTTACCATAGACAGAGGGGAATTTAGCAGCTAGCATACTGGATTGCATTACACAAATAACAGTAAATGGTACAGTGAGTTTCTAAAAAAAAAAAAAAAGAAGACAATAAAATGAAGATGAAAAGTATTATTATATGCAATTCTGCCTCTGTCTTTAGATCTTGATTGTCTATTTGCTATAAGGGAGTGTTGGATCATTAAGAACCAAGACTTTGGTCTGCAGTTGTGTACAATTACAGCAGGACACAGCAATCGCAGATAAAAGAATGTAGTAATATGAGAAAAGCCTTCTCCACACACAAATGCACCTGTTCCTTAGGTACTGACTGAACAGGTGCACAGTAGGCCCTGATTATATCTACAACAAATAGAGGAAGGAAGAACAAGGGATCATAATACATTATTACGGATGGTTTTATATTCAGTTAACAAAAACGAACAAAAGAAAAATCTGTGTGTGAACTTAATGTAACAAGTAAACCTCCTACTGCTGAGGGGTGTACCTTCCTCATGACAATGAACAATTCCAGACAACTTATACTATAAAATAACGACACGGAGACATGCATTTTGGCAGAAAGTTGTTAGCTATTTATTATATAATCTAATAAACTAGAGAAAAACCTGTAATAGAATGATATTAATATGCAAATTTAATAAAAGAGTATGGTGGCCAGAAAAAAGAACGGCTGAAAACCAATTGACAAACAACCCCCAGCTACTTAAATCTAAACCAATCATAATCACAAAACATGGGTATCCACTCAGACCCTCATCTTGACTACCCACCCTGAAGGGTGATGACACTGCCCCCTGAAGGGTGGTCCAGCAGATATAACAGTCAACGAAGGAGAGTGCACCTAAACAGCACCAAACCGACTGAAAACTGTGACTAACAACTCAAACACGAGAACCTGCCGCTCTTTTCCGCCAACAGCGAAAGTCTCTTCTTAAAGAGGCTTCGCACCGCCACCATACCCACAACCTAAACGACCCAAAGCCGAAAACAGATCCTCCAGGAAACACACCAACCCTTCCTCCGACAAGTGCACACCATCTGCCCGAAAAAGGTAATCGCAGCAATACTTGATCCTATCATGGCGAACCACCGCACCACCGTGAGCTAGAACCCACTTCGCCACTGCCGAATTCACCTTTCTAGTCTCATCAATAGGGCGACCATCCGGCACGCCAACACAACCTGGGAACTATAAAAGAAAAAACCAATGTGCAGTGAGGCCAGGCCACGGCAATACTAACCAAATCCTTCACCATAGAACATCTCAAATCTAACGATGTCCTCTTACCTAAATCATTGCCACCCAGGTGCACCACCAAAACCCTCGGGATACCATGCGCCCGAGCTTCACTCAACAGCCTATCCTTAAGGTCCTGCCACAACATTCCGTGCCAACCGAGCCAACGAATACCACGCGCCCGCGGAAAAAAAAGTGCCCCCTTAGAGGCCATAAACCTGGCTGCCCAGTACACATAAGAGAGTGTCCAACTACCCACACTGAAATTTCATCCTCCACCCAACCTAAAACGAAGGAAATGAATTAAAAGTAAGTTAGTAAAAACGGCCAAAATTAATTATTTCCTGCAATAAACCTGAAGGATCTGCCAAAAAGAAATTATTTTTTTTGGATACCACGGCCTGGCCGTGCAAACAAGCTTCAAGCCAATCGAAGCGAACATAAAGACGCAATGGGAGAGGGATAAAATAAATTAAAAGACAAACCTTAATGTTCCAAAAGAAGTGTAAGGGGGAAGGGGGTGGGGGAGGGGAGGGGGAAACTTAAAAAACCTGCCGAGGGACTTTCAATTGGAGTCCAATTAGCCGAATGAAAGAGATTAAATCGAATTCAGTCCGTCAGGTCAGGCAAAAAAGTGAAAAATAACTCCAGACCCCCACTGCCAGCAACGGCGAGTAGCTAATCCCTGAGTAGGATGAAACAGGGGATAACGCACTAACAAACTGGACATTGACATGCTTAAACAGTGAAACAAACAATTCACAAACAACTGCAAACCAATAACTCATAACACTGGGCGAATATAACGCTTGTAGCTGGCAGATTTCCAACGTCCTAACAATTGGGTCTCCCTGACGGAAAAGCCTGCCGCTGCGGCCGACGTAGCTGCTCCGATCCGAAATGAATGCGTGCAGAATGCTGCAGGTGAAAGGCCCACGCTGTCCAAACAGCGACCTAACATCCACCGAAATTGGTATCTCGTCAAAGGCAACCCGTCATAATGCAGCAGCCAGGACCCCCGCAAGGAGGGCCGAACTGCCGAGTAGCGAGCTGCCAGAAACACCGGGCAAATGCGATCATCCAAAGACGAGACCAACGTAACCCATCGACCTCTACCCAACTGATCCGTCTTAGAGCGACGCAGCCTACACAGCAAGGACCTCTCATCCACAACAACATCCTCCCGAAGCATGGGCGAATCTTTCCATTTTGACGGCGCCACCAACTCCGAAATTCGAAAAGCCCCATGATACGCCATGGAAAAAGCCAATTCAAATAACAAAGTCTCGAAACTTGAAGCAGCCACGCCGGCAACAGCTCCGATAATTGCTGGCAGAAGAGACGCATCAATCGGGCGTCTCTTATCAGGCCGTGTTGGCGCCAACCGCGCCCAACCTTTCAGAGCCTTCGCAAGGAGAAAACTCTTTGTAACATCAGGGAGACCCTTCAGCTTAGTGAAAAATGAAATCCCCGCCAGGTACCGTGACACGACCGCTCTAGACCTACCAGTGACGAAGAGTTGCCAAATAAAAGAAAGCATCAACCGATGCCCACTCTTACCTTCACGCCCCTGTCCACGGGCAAACTCTTCCCATTCACTCCAAACCTGGCTGTAAGCCTTGAGCGTACTCGGAGCTAATGACCGCATCGCTAATTCCTCCAGGCCGGCCCAATCACCTGCCAAACATAATCGGGACAGCGGATTCCAAAAGCATCAGCCTCAGGTGCCAAAACCCGAAATCTCTCCCACTGCCCCCGGGACAAAACGTCGGCAATTCCATTATCTTTTCCGGGAACATGCTGCGCGCGAAACCACACATTCCGCTTCAAACAAGCCAACACAAGCTGCGCAAGCACCCTCAACACCACAATCGATTTTGCCCTCTAACTGTTAATCGCATGCACCACGCCCAGATTATCACATCTGAACAAAATGCTCCGATCAGACAGACGCTCTCCCCACACCTCCAAGGCTACCATAATCGGGAAAAGCTCGAGCAGCAAAAGATCCTTAGTTAGACCCTTCCGAAACCACTCCTCAGGCCAAGAAGCCACGCACCAAGATCCCTCGAGGTAGCACCCAAACCCCGATGAACCCGCCGCATCAGTAAAAAGCTGCAACTCCGCATTGCGGACAACCGGAGCCAACCAGATCCGCACCCCATTGAACTCCTCCAAGAAAGCAGCCCAAACGGACAAATCTCGCTTAATCTCGGAAGACAAACGAATGAAATGATGCGGCCTGGAACACCCCGCCGTTGCCCTTTCCAACTTCCGGCAAAAAACCCTGCCCATCGGGATGACTCGACAAGCAAAGTTCAAAAGGCCCAACAAAGATTGAGCCTGCCGAAGCGTAACCTTGCGCGACGCTAAGAACTGCCCGATAACCTCGCGAAGCTTGGCAACCTTGGCCTGGGGAAGGCGACACGAACCTGCCCTCGTATCAATTTCGATACCCAAAAATGATAAGCACGAGACGGGCCCTTCAGTCTTATCCTCAGCCACTGGCACTCCGAAATGCTAAAACAGCGCTCTGATGCTAAATAACAATTCACCGCAACGCTCGGAATCTGCAGGCCCAACGCACAAGAAGTCATCAAGGTAATGCGCTACCCCGTGACCCCCAGTAGAAGACTCTACGCACCAATGTAAAAAGGTGCTGAACTTTTCGAAATATGTGCAGGAAACGGAACATCCCATTGGCAAACACTTGTCAATGAAATACTCCGACCCGAACTCCGACCCGATACGAAAACCCATAAGACGGAATGAGTCTGGATGTAAAGGAAGTAACCTAAATGCTGATTCCACATCAATCTTAGCCAACAGGGCCCCTGGGCCGTAAGTCCGCACAATACCAAGACCCTCGTCAAACGACTGGTACACCACCGAACATAGCTCAGGGGGTATCCCATCATTGACGGATGACCCCGATGGGTAAGACAAATGCTGAATGAGCCTAAAGGAACCCGGAGTCTTCTTAGGGACCACCCCCACCGGAGAAATAACCTTATCCTCCATAGGGGGCAGAGCAAACGGACCAGCCATTCTGCCCAACCGAACTTCCTTCTCAACTTTTTCACGTAAAACCAATGGAAAAGCGCGAGCTGACTGAAGATTCCTCGGGGCCCGTACTCGCACCTCGCCCACAACCGGCAGGCGGAAACCAAACTGAAAACCTTTTAACAAAAACTCTGCAACCTCCTGATCTGGATACCATCTGAGCCACTTGGCCATAGTATCCAACCTAACTGATGTCGGAGCCCTACTGCGCACCCCCGCCGCCGCCGGGCTTCCCTGTACCTGCTTTCCCTGCTCTCGGTGCCTGACGACTTCCTCGAAAACAGTTAGAGGCCGGATGAAACCCACTGCAGCGCAAGCATAAGTGTCGAAAACGACACTTGCGGCCTAACGAGCACGACGCATTATTGTACGCAAAACATTTCCCTTTCGCAAGTGACTGCCCAAACCCTCGACCAGCAGCCCCCACCTTCCGACCAGACGCAGCCTCCGCACCAGCCCCCTGTGAAGGAAGGCCAGCCTGCTGCCCATCATCCCCCGTACTCCGGGGCTCCTTCAAATCTTGAGTAGCCCGATTGACGTCCATCCACACTTCAACGTCCTTACACCCGAAATCGATGATCCGCAAGCAATCCTGCTTGCGCCGAAACTTCTCATCGTATGTCCGCCATTCCGATCTCCTGGACGTTCGCTGCATATCGTGAATAAGATGTAAGTACCGGATGATGTTAATATGCTCATCCGGCCTATCCTCCAAATAAGCGGCGGCAAACACGCAAAATCCAGCCAGCCAGTTATCATACGACCGAAAAGCATCAACGCCTATGCCCCCTTTAGCTCTCGCCGCCTTAAACTCCTTTTTCGCATATTCAGTCAGCACGAAAATATCCACATACTCACCTTTACTAATCTTCCTACGGCAGCTATCCCGCAGGCCCCTCAACACCGCCGTATAATCGCAGTGTACCACTCCCGGCAGATTGCGACGCTTCTTAGCTCTGCACTAATTCTCACTCAGCCGCTTGCGCCTCTTCCGACGCTCGTGCTGAACGGCCGCTCTTTTTGCGTACTTTACCGCACGCTTTTTCGCTCTCGTCGCACTGCTAGCCTTTGACGCCTGCGACGATAAGGACGACGAAGCGGAAGTACTTCCCGAAACAGAAGAGAAGGAGGAGGCCGACTCCCCCTCGCCAATAGAAAGATACGACACCCCACCTGACGCCTCCGACTGTGCCGACTCTGCTGCTTCCGCTGCATAAACATCAAAATCTTCGTCGTCTTCACCATCCATCTCACCACGTCCATCTGGAAAAGAAGACCCAACACGGGCCGAGGCCCCGGGAGCAAGCGACCTGGCAGGAGCAACGGCAGCCCGCGCAACGCGCCTGCTGACCGCCCCACTGCGCAGCGGCGTCCCCCAAATCCTGGCAGGCACGCGCGATCCGCCCCACCTGCGAACCCGGCGTAACAGCAGAAGCCCCTCTGCTGTGCCGCGCGGAGGAAAGCCCGGCAGCATCAGCGGACACGGCCGCCACCAGCGGAGCCAAAGCAGCCGCCACCGATGACAGCGCGGATGCCAGGTCCTCTGCGCCACCCTGCTCCTCCACAACATCCCGGTGCCTTAGAGGCAACGAGGAGGACCCCCCAGCCAGAGCATCGCCCCCCCCGCGCAGGAAGCCCGCGGCTCCGCCCTCTATTCCTAGCCCTACCCACCGGAGGCTCCAACCCTCCCGCAGCATGGCCACCGCCCCCCAAAATAGCCCCGACCGCTGAACCCCCGGAATTCATGACGGGAGCTACCAGGGGACTGCTCCCTGAAGCTCCCCCAATCACCACCATCAGCAGCCTCATCAGGGAAAACATCCCTGTAATTACTGATTTGCGCGCCCCCGCGCGCCCTTGATCTCTGCACTCCCCGCCGCCCCCGGCCGAGAACAGACTCCGGCTCAGCGGGAAGCGGCAGGGGAGAGACGCTACAACGAGCACCTGTTGCGCGCTCCCGTGCGCCAGCAGCTTCTTCCGGACGCGAGCGCGCACCCGCACCTCACAGACATCAGGGGAGAAAGCCGCGGCCTGAGGGACGGCCACAGCTCCTCCCCGCCGCCCACGGCCGGCAACCGAATCCAGTGGCGGCAGGGGAGAAACAGCCCCCTCGCGCGACAGCCACAGCAGAGAGTGCAGGCCCCGTGGAAACCCCGCTACTACCGTCACCTGAACGGTAACGGGCGGGGGGAACGAGAGGCGGCGGCCATGCTAAGCAGGATCAGAGAAACTCTACAGCTAATAAAGTGGGAGGGAGGAACACACGCAGGGTGCCTACCACACACTAAAGGGATTAGACCAGCTAAAACATCTAAAACACACTGGCCTAAACACTTGCCCAAACCCACAAAACACACTCACCAGTCTGAAGGCAAAATGAAAAGACCAGGAACAACACAAATCCACCCCAATTCCATCACTAACACCACCCATGACTATTCCTGATTGGCTGTAAAAAAATCATGCCATCCAGATCCACCCCCAGCCCAGGAGGTTTAACTCTCTCCATTCCAAAGATTGTCATTCTGTTTTCCTTATTAAAATAACAAAAATGACTAATATGTTTAAAGCATACTTGCCTACCTGACCCTCTCCATGAGGGAGAAAATGCTCTGTTCCTGGACTTTCCTGGTAATGTATGATTGCCATCACCTGTGGTGAAACACCTTTCTTAGAAATGAACTAACTCACCACAGGTGATGGCAATCATACATTACCAGGAAAGTCCAGGAACAGAGCATTTTCTCCCTCATGGAGAGGGTCAGGTAGGCAAGTATGGTTTAAAGCCTTATTTATGAAACCTTTCACCAGTTGCAGGAATACATTACAGAGGGTCCAGTAAAATTATACCCACGTCATAAATCTCCAAAAAACAAAAACCTTACAGAGTGCTTGCCTTCCAACAAACAGTACTCCTCCAGATAAGCAGCAAACGTTTACAAGACAAAACCAACCAGGTTTTGCCTTGTAAATGTTTGCTGCTTTAAAAAAAAAAAGTACTAGTTTGGCAGGAGTCTCTGAGCTCCAGCCGTCTCACAAGCCATTGTATCGGGCCCTTAGCTTACCATTTTTTACACAAAATAAACCTTCATCTTACCTCTTATTTTTATAGGAAATTATTACTCTGACAGTTTCCATAACAAGGTACAGGCTTTAGGAATGTGACCTAAAGAAATGATATTAAAGCTGCATATGTGGCAGACACCCAGGACCTAGTTACTTACATGGTAGTGCAGCTTAGAACCAGAGTGCTTCGCTTTTTTTTTGGGGGGGGGGGGGGGGGAAGGAGGGTTTGACTTCTCTCAGACTTTAATTATTTACCAAAAAGGCTGTGTTGGCAGGTTTCTTGGCTGAGAATTTCATGCATGGTTTTGGCACCATACCGTAAAGTAATTTTCATCCTCATATCCGATGTACAGTATGTACTGTTAAGGGGGGTACACACGGAGAGATCCGTGCTTAAAATCTAAGCAATCTTGCTAGATTGCTTAGATTTTAAGCACGGATCTGCCGTGTGTATGCCCTCCAGCGATAGTGATGCGCGGCCCCGCACATCGGTATCGCCGATGCTAGATTGAGCCTGCATGCAGGCTCAATCTAGCGAGTCGCTCACTTCACCGTTGTGTGAAGTGAGCGGCCCCCCGTCGGCTTTCCCCCTCGCTCAGCACATCGCGCTGTGCTGAGCGGGGTGAGAGATGTGTGCTGAGCGGTCTGTGTTAAGATCGCTCAGCACACATCTCTCCCGTGAGTACCCCCCTTTAGACTTATTCACTTTCCTTTCAGTTTCCCACAGCTACATACAGATGTAGACCTGCTCAACTTACAGCAATGTGGCATGCCGCATGGCGAGCCGGGGCTGGGACTATTCGCAGCCAGCGATCACTCTTAATTCCATTAGGAGTTAATGGAACGATTGCCAGCTGCGAATAGTTGCAGGCCAGATAAGTAGGGCTACATCTTTATAAGTTGCCAATGCTTCCATTTCCCACATGTCTGCTGTGGTCAGGGTAAACTTTTTAAAGTGATATTGTACCATTTTTATATTTACAGTTTGCTGCCCCGAGACTATTCGCGGGTGTGACTGGTTTGCTGCAATTAGTGTGCCTGTCAGCGGGCATGTTTGCATAGTCGCACCCGGGATTCATAGGAAATGCATTGTGCGATCGCTGGTGTGATTATTCAAACACGGGCTCATGTAGTCTCTGCCACAATGGGTGCACCCATTGTGGCAGAGACTACTACTATGGCAAACCAGTCACACCCGCGAATAGTCCCGAGTGCGATGAAGCTGAACATACCTGTACAACCCTTCTGCCTCATTCGTGCCACGGCTCTGTAAGGACAAACTGTCATTGCTGTGATATTTTTTATATATATATCTATTGACCATTCGATTGCCGACGAAGCCTGAAGAACCGGTAAGCAGTAACTTGGTAGATAAAGGAATTGTGTTTAGGAGTTATTTATTTCTAATACATTTTTTTTAATTGGGGTTTGTTTTTTCACAGCAGGATTAAGTGGTGCACTACAGGTCCCAGTGGGCCATGTTTGCCAGGGCAGCAAACTGTAAATATAAAAATGGTACAATATCACTTTAAAAAGTTTACCCTGACCACAGCAGACATGTGGGAAATGGAAGTATTGGCAACTTATAAAGATGTAGCCCTACCTATCTGGCCTGCAACTATTCGCAGCTGGCAATCGTTCCATTAATTCCTAATGGAATTAAGAGTGATCGCTGGCTGCGAATAGTCCCAGCCCCGGCTCGCCATGCGGCATGCCACATCGCTGTAAGTTGAGCAGGTCTACATCTGTATGTAGCTGTGGGAAACTGAAAGGAAAGTGAATAAGTCTAACAGTACATACTGTACATCGGATATGAGGGTGATAATTACTTTACGGTATGGTGCCGAAACCATGCATGAAATTCTCAGCCAAGAAACCTGCCAACACAGCCTTTTTGGTAAATAATTAACAAAGTCTGAGAGAAGTCAAACCCTCCTTCCCCCAAAAAGAAAGGCGAAGCACTCTGGTTCAAAGCTACGCTACCATGTAAGTAACAGGTCCTGGGCGTCTGCCACATATGCAGCTTTAATATAATTTCTTTAGGTCACATTCCTAAAACCTGTACCTTGTTATGGAAACTGTCAGAGTAATAATTTTATATAAAAATAAGAGGTAAGAGGAAGGTTTATTTTGTGTAAAAAATGGTAAGCTGCAACCTTAAACAATTTAAGTAGAAATGAATGTAGATACTTACATTCCGCAATGCACCTTAATGGAGCAAGTTCTCTGTAGTCTTCCATACACCTGCAATTCTTCTGTATCATCAAAATAGGACGTCATAATCCCTAAGCCTTCTGGGTCTGTGAACAGGTCGATTTGACAAATGCGGTAATCCTAATAAAATAAAATTGCTAAATTACTACTTTCAATGTTAATGCAGAACATAAAATGACACTGTATACATTCCAAACATACATAAACTAGTACCTGTTTCAGATATGAGTTATAGATATATTGAGGAATCCATACTATGCACCCTGTACCTGCATATTTGTACAGTTTAGTGTACGTAGTTACATTCTACAGAAAGGGTGTGGTCGCCAGATTCATCCACATTTTTCTTTTTGTGTAAAAATGAACATGACAAATGCATAAAAGAATCTACAGAATTAAATAATTTCTGCATCAAGAAGAGCAATGTTATAACTGTACATGGTTCAGTTGCACAATTTATGGGACATGTGTGCTTCCAGTATATAGTAAATTAGCAGGCTCCGTTCACTGGAACCCTGCCATTACCAATATTCAGCAAACACCCATTTTCCTCCATATGGCTTCTCCAGCCTGTACATGGTATATTCCATTCCTCAGGACACATGATCAGTTCATGTTTTCAAGGTCTCCTCACAGAATCACAAGTTAAATAAATAGAACCACCTGTGGATCTTTAAGTCAGTCAGCAACAAATTCACCTGTGCTCCAGCAAGAGGATATGGAAATCATGCACTGTTGGAGGTTGATTCAATGAACTTGCCCCCACAAGTCCGGGCAAGTATGTGTGGCTACATGCCGCACTTATGGTACTTCCGCAGCCCTAATAGATACTACCTACTCCTTCTACTCCTACTCTACAATGTAATTATGTGTTTAAAAAGTAATTGCTTTCAACATTTTTGCTTGGCTATAGATATGGCATTAAAACTTTTGTGCATTGTTCCTCCTCTAGTGACTGGGGGAAACCAGTAGAGAAATCAGAGTACAATTTAGTGGACATAGTTGCCCCTACCTCCAGCAATTATCAGGTATTATGCTTTGTGTGACTCAGGCATGATCCCAGATAACTAGACCAATCAGCCCTGTTTCCTTCTGCGATAACACATGGGTGCAGGAACTTCTCTCGGATCCCATGTGTTATCGCCCAAAAATGGGTAATTTACCGCATGGTAAAAAAAAGGCTATATTTGGACAGCCTGATAATACCAATCGGGCTACAATCACAATATAAGCCAGTTTTTACTATGCAGTAATTTACCACCGGCAATAGGACCCCCTCCTATTTATCACAAAATGAATTTGGGAAGCAGGACTGCTGCTGGCACAGCTGTAATCCTTTGTGAAGGATCCTTTCATAATTTCCAACTTTGCTGAAGTGGCCACTGGGGGAAAAAGTTTGCAACCTGTCCTGAACCTAATTAAGGACACTTAGGGGTTGTTTTTGATGCTAAAGAGGGTGCACCTTGTAAAAACCATGGTGCACTGCAGGTGACGCAAATGTAAAATGTGCAGAGAGATTTAAGATGGGCATACATTATACAATTATCTGACAGACCTGCTATCCAATCTGGATGGTTGTAATGAAAATCTGGTAATAGATGGGAACAAATGACAAATCGACCACTTGCTCCCAAACACTGAAAAACAGACAAAAATAGCTGTTGTGGTTGCTAGGGGCATAGGGGGACATGTACTAAGCAGTGATAAAAGTGGAGAAGTGAGCCAGTGGAGAAGTTGCCCAAGGCAACCAATCAGCATTGATGTAACATTTCTAATTTGCATACTTTAAAAGTATACAGAGCAGCCGATTGGTTGCCATGGGCAACTTCTCCACTGGCTCCCTTTTCCACTTTTATCACTGCTTAGTACATGTCCCCCATAGACTGGTTTGATGGGCTGCACATCAATTCTGATGATATCGCTAGAGTCCTGCAGCATGCTAATGAAAGATGGAACATGATCTTTCATTAAAATCACCCCAGTGTGTATGGGCAATCCGGGCTTTCACTCCAGTGTGTACCCAGTTTTAGATCGGAGAAGGATGTGTCAAAACTAAGGGGGTCATTCCGAGTTGATCGCTAGCTGCCGTTGTTCACAGCGCAGCGATCAGGCTAAAAAGCAACATTTCTGTGCATGCGTATGGGCCGCAATGCGCACGCGCGTCTTTCGGGTACAAAGCCCGTTGTGGTTGTGCACAGGTTTTAGCGAAGTTTTCAGTCGCACTGATGGCCGCAAGAAGATTGACAGGAAGGGGGCGTTTCTGGGTGTCAACTGACCATTTTCAGGGAGTGTTTGCAAAAACGCAGGCGTATCTGAAAAAACGCAGGCGTGGCTGGGCATTCGCTGGGCGGGTGTATGACGTCAAATCCGGACACGAATAGGCTGAAGTGATCGCAAGCGCTGAGTAGGTTCAGAGCTACTCTGAAACGGCACAAACTGATTTTGCAGAGCTCGGCAGCACATGCGTTCGCACTTCTGCTAAGCTAAAATACACTCCCCAGTGGGCGGCGGCATAGCATTTGCACGGCTGCTAAAACTAGCTAGCGAGCGATCAACTCGGAATGACCCCCTAAATTGCGGTGTAAAAAGAAAGCTGTCTATCATTTGTGGGTATATACACAGTTGAGTCACATTATTGACCACCTGCTGATAGTCAGAGTAACCACCGTGTGCAGCACGGACAGCAGCTAGAGGGGCTGAACAGTCATTTCAGACACACGTCTGGTAGCCCCCAGGTTCATTTTGATGGGGAGCTGCTCCACTGTAGCGTGTTGGTTGGCCCTCACGCTCTTGTGTAGCGAATGTTCCCCTCCTTACTTCAATGGCACGTGGTTATTCGCAATGGTGCCATTTGTCCAGTCATGACACACCTTCACTACAGCACCACGCAAACAGTTCATAAACTGCGCTGATTCAGAAATACTGCCACTCTTGGTCCAAAAGCCGATAATCACCCCTCTTTGAAACACAGATAAATCACCCCTTTTACCCATGACAGCAACAAGTGATGTGTGCAGACGGCCTATCCCACACCTTATATACACCAAGACACAAGACGTACTTCATAGGCTACACGCTGCCGAAGTCAAATGTAGGAGGCAGTCATATTAATGTTAATCAACGGTGTATGTATTTGTACCCCTTATATTGCAGCATGGTTTGTCCAGGTACACAGTAATGCGGGCCATACGTTTATGGCCCAATTTCCCATTCTGCAGCTCCTAATCTAATGGTGGGCATCGATGATAAGCGATCTGCAAAAAATAAGATTTTACTTACCGATAAATCTATTTCTCATAGTCCGTAGTGGATGCTGGGGACTCCGTCAGGACCATGGGGAATAGCGGCTCCGCAGGAGACAGGGCACAAAAGCAAGCTTTTAGGATCACATGGTGTGTACTGGCTCCTCCCCCTATGACCCTCCTCCAAGCCTCAGTTAGGTACTGTGCCCGGACGAGCGTACACAATAAGGAAGGATCTTGAATCCCGGGTAAGACTCATACCAGCCACACCAATCACACCGTACAACTTGTGATTTGAACCCAGTTAACAGTATGATAACAATGAAGTAGCCTCTAAAAAAGATGGCTCACAACAATAATAACCCGATTTTTTTTTTTTTTAACAATAACTATGTACAAGTAATGCAGACAATCCGCACTTGGGATGGGCGCCCAGCATCCACTACGGACTATGAGAAATAGATTTATCGGTAAGTAAAATCTTATTTTCTCTAACGTCCTAGTGGATGCTGGGGACTCCGTCAGGACCATGGGGATTATACCAAAGCTCCCAAACGGGCGGGAGAGTGCGGATGACTCTGCAGCACCGAATGAGAGAACTCCAGGTCCTCCTCAGCCAGGGTATCAAATTTGTAGAATTTAGCAAACGTGTTTGCCCCTGACCAAGTAGCTGCTCGGCAAAGTTGTAAAGCCGAGACCCCTCGGGCAGCCGCCCAATATGAGCCCACCTTCCTTGTGGAATGGGCATTTACAGATTTTGGCTGTGGCAGGCCTGCCACAGAATGTGCAAGCTGAATTGTACTACAAATCCAACGAGCAATAGTCTGCTTAGAAGCAGGAGCACCCAGCTTTTTGGGTGCCTACAATATAAACAGCAAGTCAGACTTTCTGACTCCAGCCGTCCTGGAATTATATATATATATATATATATTTTCAGGGCCCTGACAACGTCTAGCAACTTGGAGTCCTCCAAGTCCCTAGTAGCCGCAGGCACCACAATAGGTTGTTTCAGGTGAAACGCTGACACCACCTTAGGAAGAAACTGGGGACGAGTCCGCAGTTCTGCCCTGTCCGAATGGAAAATCAAATATGGGCTTTTGTAAGACAAAGCCGCCAATTTTGACAATCGCCTGGCCGAGGCCAGGGCCAACAGCATGGTCACTTTCCATGTGAGATATTTCAAATCCACAGATTTGAGTGGTTCAAACCAATATGATTTGAGGTATACAGAAATGGGTTCTCTGCGCACTGAGGTGTTAATCTGAGGCGGGCTGTGCTGCTGGTAATGAGGGGTGTACCACCCCCCCTTAAATGGTAAGTATACAGATGTGGATAAAACCACAGGGAACCAGCGCTCAAACCCTATTTGTAGTGGTGAATGATACGGTTATAAAGTGAAGCTAAAATCAATAATGAAAAAGCAGGTAATATACTTAAGGTTGTTTATTCTAAGATGCTGAGATACTTTCTTTCCCAACAGGTATAAATTCGGTTTAAAAGTCAATCAGTGATTGGGGCACGCTCCTGGTTTGAGCTTAAATTCTGAAGTGCAAGGTTCAATTGAAAGAACAAATGCTGTAATCTTTGCAAAGTCGAGAAAAAGAAAAAGAAAAATGCCACAAAAAAATATTAATGATAATATGTACTAAAGTCCAAACGGTTTACAAGTCTATACAGACAGCGGCGTCCCGCTAATCTGTGCTCTGAAGTGAAGGATTCTCTTGTGAAGTGATGAACAGTTGACAGCGGTAGTGTATGCTTTGGTTAGAGTGGAGAATAAGGACCCTGGACTGGCGCTATTCCTCCTGCAGCACGTCCCACAGTAGAGCGCCCGAATCAGGCCCGCTCTGTGGGGCCGCTGACCTGGGGTGTGCGCCTGTCACAGAGGCGAAGTGGACCCGGCCGGGGCTCTCCGAGCGGCTGGCCGCGCCTCTCCTCCTCCTACAGGGACTTACCTTCTCCCTTCCCCTCCGCCTTCCACTCTCCTCTGTCTCGGGCTTCTTCCGTCGCCTGGCAACCGGTTGCTTCCGGAACTCCGGATCACGTGACCGGATGGTTTGCGGAAAGGATTAGCAGTACTGTCCTTCTTTGTAGTGAATATTCGTCCTCAGTCCAATGTAGTATAGATGGGTAGCTCCAACGCGTTTCGACCTGTTAGGGTCTTCCTCTGGGAGTCGAGGAAGACCCTAACAGGTCGAAACGCGTTGGAGCTACCCATCTATACTACATTGGACTGAGGACGAATATTCACTACAAAGAAGGACAGTACTGCTAATCCTTTCCGCAAACCATCCGGTCACGTGATCCGGAGTTCCGGAAGCAACCGGTTGCCAGGCGACGGAAGAAGCCCGAGACAGAGGAGAGTGGAAGGCGGAGGGGAAGGGAGAAGGTAAGTCCCTGTAGGAGGAGGAGAGGCGCGGCCAGCCGCTCGGAGAGCCCCGGCCGGGTCCACTTCGCCTCTGTGACAGGCGCACACCCCAGGTCAGCGGCCCCACAGAGCGGGCCTGATTCGGGCGCTCTACTGTGGGACGTGCTGCAGGAGGAATAGCGCCAGTCCAGGGTCCTTATTCTCCACTCTAACCAAAGCATACACTACCGCTGTCAACTGTTCATCACTTCACAAGAGAATCCTTCACTTCAGAGCACAGATTAGCGGGACGCCGCTGTCTGTATAGACTTGTAAACCGTTTGGACTTTAGTACATATTATCATTAATATTTTTTTGTGGCATTTTTCTTTTTCTCGACTTTACAAAGATTACAGCATTTGTTCTTTCAATTGAACCTTGCACTTCAGAATTTAAGCTCAAACCAGGAGCGTGCCCCAATCACTGATTGACTTTTAAACCGAATTTATACCTGTTGGGAAAGAAAGTATCTCAGCATCTTAGAATAAACAACCTTAAGTATATTACCTGCTTTTTCATTATTGATTTTAGCTTCACTTTATAACCGTATCATTCACCACTACAAATAGGGTTTGAGCGCTGGTTCCCTGTGGTTTTATCCACATCTGTATACTTACCAATATGATTTGAGGAATCCCAACACTACGTTGAGATCCCACGGTGCCACTGGAGGCACACAAGGGCTGTATATGCAATACTCCCTTGACAAACGTCTGGACTTCAGGAACTGAAGCCAATTCTTTCTGGAAGAAAATCTATAGGGCCGAAACTTGAACCTTAATGGACCCCAATTTGAGGCTCATAGACACTCCTGTTTGCAGGAAGTGCAGAAATCGACCTAGTTGAATTTTTTTCGTGGGGCCTTCCTGGCCTCACCCACGCAACATATTTTTACCACATGTGGTGATAACGTTGTGCGGTCACCTCCTTCCTGGCTTTGACCAGGGTAGGTATGACCTCTTCCGGAATGCCTTTTCCCTTAGGATCCGGCGTTCAAACCGCCATGCCGTCAAACGCAGTCGCGGTAAGTCTTGGAACAGACAAGGTCCCTGCTGGAGCAGGTCCTTTCTTAAGGCCGATGCCACGGTTCCTCTTGGAACAGACATGGTACTTGCTGAAAGCAAATCCCTTCTTAACTCCCGAGGCCATTAGTCCTCTGTGAGCATCTCTTGAAGTTCCGGTTACCAAGTCCCTCTTGGCCAATCCGGAGCCACGAGTATAGTTCTTACTCCTCTATGTCTTATAATTCTCAATACCTTGGTTATGAGAAGCAGAGGAGGGAACACATACACCGACTGTTACACCCACGGTGTTACCAGGACGTCCACAGCTATCGCCTGAAGGTCTCGTGACCTGGCGCAATACCTGTCCCATTTTTAATACGGGCGGGACGCCATCATGTCCACCTTTGGTCTTTCCCAACGGTTCACAATCATGCGGAAAACTTCCCGATGAAGTTCCCACTCTCCCGGGTGGAGGTCGTGCTGAGGAAGTCTGCTTCCCAGTCGTCCACTCCCGGAATGAACACTGCTGACAGTGCTATCACATGATTTTCCGCCTAGCGAAAAATCCTTGCAGTTTTGCCACTGCCCTCCTGCTTCTTGTGCCGCCCTTTCTGTTTACGTGGGCGACTGCCGTGATGTTATCCCACTGGATCAATACCGGCTGACCTTGAAGCAGAGGTCTTGCTAAGCTTAGAGCATTATAAATTTGCTCTTAGCTCCAGTATATTTATGTGGAGAGAATTCTCCAGACTTGATCACACTCCTTGTGTGACTGCTCCCCAGCCTCTCAGGCTGGCCTCCGTGGTCACGAGCATCCAATCCTGAATGCCGAATCTGCGGCCCTCTAGAAGATGAGCACTCTGTAATCACCACAGGAGAGACACCCTTGTCCTTGGATATAGGGTTATCCGCTGATGCATCTGAAGATGCGATCCGGACCATTTGTCCAGCAGATCCCACTGAAGAGTTCTTGCGTGAAATCTGCCGAATGGAAGCGCTTCGTAATAAGCCACCATTTTTACCAGGACTCTTGTGCAATGATGCACTGACACTTTTCCTGGTTTTAGGAGGATCCCGATTAGCTCGGATAACTCCCTGGCTTTCTCCTCTGGGAGAAACACCTTTTCCTGGACTGTGTCCAGAATCATCCCTAGGACCAGCAGACGTGTCGTCGGAACAACTGCGGTTTTGGAATATTTAGAATCCACCCGTGCTGTCGTAGAACTACTTGAGATAGTGCTACTCCGACATCCAACTGTTCTCTGGACCTTGTTCTTATCAGGAGGTCGTCCATTTTCTTTGAAGACGAATCCTCCTTTCGGTCATTACCTTGGTAAGGACCCGGGGTGCCTTGGACAATCCAACGGCATCGTCTTGAAACTGATAGTGACAGTTCTGTACCACGAACCTGAGGTACCCTTGGTGAGAAAAGGCAAATTTTGGGACATGGAGGTAAGCATCCCTGATGTCCCGGGACACCATATAGTCCCCTTGTTCTTTGCTATCACTGCTCTGAGTGACTCCATCTGGATTTGAACCCTTGTAAGTGTTCAAATTTTTCAGATTTAGAATAGGTCTCACCTAGCCTTCAGTACCACCATATAGTGTGGAGTAATACCCCTTTCCTTGTTGTCGGAGGGGTAATTTTATTATCACCTGCTGGGAATACAGCTTGTGAATTGTTTTCAATACTGCCTCCCTGTCGGAGGGAGACCTTGGTACAGCAGACTACAGGAACCTGCGAGGGGGGAAACCTCTCGACATTCCAATCTGTACCCCTTGGATACTACTTGTAGGATCCAGGGGTCCTGTACGGTCCCAGCGTCATGCTGAGAACTTGGTAGAAGCGGTGGAGGGCTTCTGTTCCTGGGAATGGGCTGCCTGCTGCAGTCTTCTTCCCTTTCCTCTATCCCTGGGCAGATATGACTCTTATAGGGACGAAAGGACTGAGGCTGAAAAGACGGTGTCTTTTTCTGCAGAGATGTGACTTAGGGTAAAAAACGGTGGATTTTCCAGCAGTTGCCCTGGCCACCAGGTCCCATGGACCGACCCCAAATAACTCCTCCCCTTTATACGGCAATACATCTTTGTGCCGTTTGGAATCTGCATCACCTGACCACTGTCGTGTCCATAAACATCTTCTTGCAGATATGGACATCGCATTTACTCTTGATGCCAGAGTGCAAATATCCCTCTGCGCATCTCGCATATATAGAAATGCATCCTTTAAATGCTCTATAGTCAATAAAATACTGTCCCTGTCAAAGGTATCAATATTTTTAGTCAGGGAATCCGACCAAGCCACCTCAGCTCTGCACATCCAGGCTGAGGCGATCGCTGGTCGCAGTATAACACCAGCATGTGTGTGTATACTTTTTAGGATATTTTTCAGCCTCCTATCAGCTGGCTCCTTAAGTACGGCCCTATCCGTAGATGGTACCGCCACTTGTTCTGATAAGCGTGTGAGCGCCTTATCCACCCTGAGGGGTGTTTCCCACCGCGCCTTAACTTCTGGCGGGAAAGGGTATACCGCCAATAATTTTCTATCGGGGGAAACCCACGCATCATCACACACTTCATTTAATTTATCTGATTCAGGAAAAACTACAGGTAGTTTTTTCAGCTCACACATAATACCCTTTTTTGTGGTACTTGGAGTATCAGAAATATGTAACACCTCCTTCATTGCCCTTAACGTGTGGCCCTAAAAGAAAATAAGTTTGTTTCTTCACCGTCGACACTGAAATCAGTGTCCGTGTCTGGGTCTGTGTCGACCGACTGAGGTAAATGGGCATTTTACAGCCCCTGACGGTGTTTGAGACGCCTGGACAGATACTAATTTGTTCGCCGGCCCTCTCATGTCGTCAACCGGCTTGCAGCGTGTTGACATTGTCACGTAATTTCCATAAATAAGCCATCCATTCCGGTGTCGACTCCCTAGAGAGTGACATCACCATTACAGGCAATTTGCTCCGCCTCCTCACCAATATTTTCCTCATACATGTCGACACACACGTACCGACATACAGCACACACATAGGGAATGCTCTGATAGAGGACAGGACCCACTAGCCCTTTGGGGAGACAGAGGGAGAGTTTGCCAGCACACACCAAAACGCTATAATTATCCAGGGACAACCTTTATATAAGTGTTCCTCCCTTATAGCATTTTAATATATATACATATCGCCAAATCAGTGCCCCCCCTCTCTGTTTTAACCCTGTTTCTGTAGTGCAGTGCAGGGGAGAGCATGGAAGCCTTCCCACCAGCCTTTCTGTGAGGGAAAATGGCGCTGTGTGCTGAGGAGAATAGGCCCCGCCCCCTTTTCGGCTGGCTTCTTCTCCGGAGTTTTAGATATCTGGCAGGGGTTAAATACATCCATATAGCCTCAAGGGCTATATGTGATGTATTTTTCGCCATACAGGTATTATACATTGCTGCCCAGGGCGCCCCCCCCCAGCGCCCTGCACCCTCCGTGACCGCTGTGTGAAGTGTGCTGACAACAATGGCGCACAGCTGCAGTGCTGTGCGCTACCTGATGAAGACTGAGAGTCTTCTGCCGCCTGGTTCCGGACCTCTTCATCTTCAGCGTCTGCAAGGGGGGTCGGCGGCGCGGCTCCGGGACGAACCCCAGGGCGAGCCCTGTGTTCCGACTCCCTCTGGAGCTATGTCCAGTAGCCTAAGAATCCAATCCATCCTGCACGCAGGTGAGTTGAAAATCTCTCCCCTAAGTCCCTCGATGCAGTGAGCCTGTTGCCAGCAGGACTCACTGAAAATAAAGAACCTAAAAACTTTTTCTAAGTAACTCTTTAAGAGAGCCACCTAGATTGCACCCTTCTCGGCCGGGCACAAAAACCTAACTGAGGCTTGGAGGAGGGTCATAGGGGGAGGAGCCAGTACACACCATGTGATCCTAAAAGCTTGCTTTTGTGCCCTGTCTCCTGCGGAGCCGCTATTCCCCATGGTCCTGACGGAGTCCCCAGCATCCACTAGGACGTTAGAGAAAACAGCATGTTAAAACTCCCAGATTTGCTGATCCTGATCATTTTTTGGTCAGAATTAGTGAATCTAAGATTCCAACATGTTAGATTTCCCTGATCCAAATACCCAGGCATTGGGAGAATGGGGAATTGCCCCTATAGCTGGGTCCATTTACTTGCTCTTTTTTTGCTATATTTTAAACTCAGAAACACGCCCAGTATGTGGCCATGACAACACGGATCTGCAGCACTTGGAAATGGGTTAACAAAGTAGGAAAGTGTGATTCAAGAGATCTGCTACATTGTCATCAAGCTAACTTTGATAATTGTATGAATCAGCTCCTTATTATGTTCTGTACTTCAGGCACTCTGCCATTTCTGAAATACTGTATTTGCTTGAGTGTATTATTTGTTTGCCTTGTCACCACGATAATTCTGTCCGTGGACTCCAAATGTATGTTTTTTTTTCTTTTTAAATAAAGCCATCACCTCAAATTAAAAATGTGCTGTCACATTTACTATATTCCCACTACAAGATGCAAAAATACATGTTGTATCATGAAAAATGTCCTAATGCCCTATTAAAAAAGGTATTTGATGTATTGTCAAGTATATTTGCTTTTTTATTTCCTCTTTTTTGAGTCCCTCATCTATGGTCAAATTAGATTAATACTATTCTTATTTATCAATAATATGAAAAAATATATAATTATTTAATTTCCATGTTCATTTTTTTTTTTTTCATTCCTCAACACTCTTGAAAAAAATAAGTTACATTAACAGGCCGAGACTTTTATCACCAATCATTCACTGTAGCCGTCTGTGATTTCACTTTCTGCTTGCTGATGTTATTGGGTATAGAATACAACATGTGCACATTTGTTATTACCATAAGTAACTGCTTAGTTCTGTGTCTGGTTACATTACAGAATTGTAAATTAGATATTATGGGGTCAAAGCAATTAGCTGCAAATTACTTGCGGCCACAAGGAAATATGTTGATATGTTGCACTTACGGTACTTCCAGACTCACAGATTATTCTTTGCTGCGTACAAAAATCCATGAATCCAGAGCGAGATTGGGCCACGAGTTATGGTGCCGTTGGTGGCGTTTCCGCGCATTACAATGGCAACTGGCCCCCTTGTGTCTAATTAAATCAACCCCTATGTGGGAGTTTACTATTTTTGTTCTATTCAAACGTGGAGCACCTACTGGTTTAGAAGCTTGCAGGGCCTTCTTACCCCTTTGTCAGTCTCTTAGCACTCAGTCTTGTTTTATTACTGGGCTTGTTCTCTAAGGTAAACCACTATGGAGTATGTTGCTGATATAAATAAATGTAATTTTTAAAAAAATGTCATCTCAACCAAAATAACAAAATATAAAAGTCTCACTGGAATATACAAAAAAGATAGAATTCACCCTTCATTGTTTTTACAAAAATATCTTACATATTGTGCAATGCTAAATCATCAAGTGGTTAAAACAGTGAACCAGCTGAAAAAACGTAACTAACCCAAAAACAGTGCCCAGTAAATGAAAGAATGTGTTTTCTCTGACGTCCTAAGTGGATGCTGGGACTCCGTAAGGACCATGGGGAATAGCGGCTCCGCAGGAGACTGGGCACAACTAAAGAAAGCTTTAGGACTACCTGGTGGGCACTGGCTCCTCCCTCTATGACCCTCCTCCAGACCTCAGTTAGAATCTTGTGCCCGGCTAAGCTGGATGCACACTAGGGGCTCTCCTGAGCTCCTAGAAAAAGAAAGTTTATTTTAGGTTTTTTATTTTCAGTGAGATCTGCTGGCAACAGACTCACTGCTACGAGGGACTAAGGGGAGAGAAGCGAACCTACCTGCTTGCAGCTAGCTTGGGCTTCTAGGCTACTGGACACCATTAGCTCCAGAGGGATCAAACACAGGGCCCGACCTCGATCGTCCGGTCCCGGAGCCGCGCCGCCGTCCCCCTTACAGAGCCAGAAGCAAGAAGACAGTCCTGGAAATCGGCGGCAGAAGACTTCGGTCTTCATCAAGGTAGCGCACAGCACTACAGCTGTGCGCCATTGCTTCCCATGCACACCTCACACTCCGGTCACTGATGGGTGCAGGGCGCTGGGGGGGGGGGGGGGCCCTGGGCTGCAATATTAAGTACCTTGGCTGGCAAAACTACACATAATATAGTCATAGAGACTATATATGTGTAAAATCCCCTGCCAGATATACCTACAAAAAAGCGGGAGAAGTCCGCCGAAAAAGGGGCGGGGCTATCTCCCTCAGCACACTGGCGCCATTTTCCCTCACAGCTCCGCTGGAAGGATCGCTCCCAGGCTCTCCCCTGCAGTTTCCAGACTACATAGGGTAAAAAAAAAAGAGGGGGGGGCACTAAATTTAGGCGCAATATTGTGTATACAAGCAGCTATTGGGAAAATCACTCAGTTACAGTGTTAATCCCTGTGTTATATAGCGCTCTGGTGTGTGCTGGCATACTCTCTCTCTGTCTCCCCAAATGGGTTTGGGGGGTCCTGTCCTCCGTCAGAGCATTCCCTGTGTGTGTGCGGTGTGTCGGTACGGCTGTGTCGACATGTTTGATGAGGAGGCTTATGTGGAGGCGGAGCAGTTGCTGATAAATGTGATGTCACCCCCTGCGGGGCCGACACCTGAGTGGATGGACTTGTGGAAGGAATTACGTGAAAGTGTCAACTCCTTACATAAAAGGTTTGACGACATAGCAGATGTGGGACAACCGGCTTCTCTGCTCGTGCCTGCCCAACTGTCTCAATAGCCATCAGGGGCTCTAAAACGCCCGCTACCTCAGATGGCAGACACAGATGTCAACACGGATACTGAATCCAGTGTCGACGACGATGAGACTAATGTAACTTCCAATAGGGCCACACGTTACATGATTGAGGCAATGAAAAATGTGTTGCACATTTCTGATGTTACCCCAGGTACCACAAAAAAGGGTATTATGTTTGGGGAGAAAAAACTGCCAGTGGTTTTTCCCCCATCTGAGGAATTAAATGAAGTGTGTGAAGAAGCGTGGGCTTCCCCCGATAAGAAACTGGTAATTTCTAAAAGGTTACTAATGGCGTACCCTTTCCCGCCAGAGGATAGGTCACGTTGGGAAACATCCCCTAGGGTGGATAAAGCGCTCACACGCCTGTCAAAGAAGGTGGCACTACTGTCTCCGGATACGGCCGCCCTAAAGAAGCCTGCTGATAGGAAGCAGGAGGCTATCCTGAAGTCTGTGTATACACACTCGAGTATTATATTGAGACCGGCTATTGCTTCAGCATGGATGTGCAGTGCTGCAGCTGCGTGGTCAGATTCCCTGTCAGAAAATATTGATACCCTAGACAGGGACACTATATTGCTAACCGTAGAGCATATAAAAGACGCAGTCTTATACATGAGAGATGCACAGAGGGATATTTGCCGGCTGGCATCTAAAATAAGTGCAATGTCCATTTCTGCCAGGAGAGGATTATGGACTCGGCAGTGGACAGGTGATGCAGATTCTAAAAGGCACATGGAAGTTTTGCCTTATAAAGGTGAGGAGTTGTTTGGGGAATGTCTCTCGGACCTCGTTTCCACAGCCACAGCTGGGAAGTCAGCATTTTTACCCCATGTTCCCTCACAGCCAAAGAAAGCACCGTATTATCAGGTACAGTCCTTTCGGCCCCAGAAAGGCAAGCGGGTTAAAGGCGCGTCCTTTCTGCCCAGAGGTAGAGGGAAAAAGCTGCAGCATACAGCCAGTTCCCAGGAGCAAAAGTCCTCCCCCGCTTCCTCCAAGTCCACCGCATGACGCTGGGGCTCCACAGGCGGAGCCAGGTACGGTGGGGGCCCGTCTCAAAAACTTCAGCAATCAGTGGGCTTGCTCACGGGTGGATCCCTGGATCCTTCAAGTGGTATCTCAGGGGTTCAAGCTGGAATTCGAGACGTCTCCCCCCCGCCGTTTCCTCAAATCTGCCTTGCCAACAACTCCCTCAGGCAGGGAGGCAGTGCTAGAGGCAATTCAAAAGCTGTATTCCCAGCAGGTGATAGTCAAGGTGCCCCTCCTTCAACAAGGACGGAGTTACTATTCCACAATGTTTGTGGTACCGAAACCGGACGGTTCGGTGAGACCCATTTTAAATTTGAAATCCTTGTACACATATATAAAAAAATTCAAGTTCAAGATGGAATCGCTCAGGGCGGTTATTTCAAGCCTGGACGAGGGGGATTACATGGTATCACTGGACATCAAGGATGCTTACCTGCATGTCCCCATTTACCATCCTCACCAGGAGTACCTCAGATTTGTGGTACAGGATTGTCATTACCAATTCCAGACGTTGCCGTTTGGTCTGTCCACGGCACCGAGGGTATTTACCAAGGTAATGGCCGAAATGATGATACTCCTTCGAAAAAAGGGAGTTTTAATTATCCCGTACTTGGACGATCTCCTGATAAAGGCGAGGTCCAGGGAGCAGTTGTTGGTCGGGGTAGCACTATCTCGGGAGGTGCTACAACAGCACGGTTGGATTCTAAATATTCCAAAGTCACAGCTGGTCCCTACGACACGTCTACTGTTCCTGGGGATGGTTCTGGACACAGAACAGAAAAAAGTGTTTCTCCCGGAGGAGAAAGCCAAGGAGCTGTCATCTCTAGTCAGAGGCCTCCTGAAACCAAAACAGGTGTCGGTGCATCACTGCACGCGAGTCCTGGGAAAAATGGTAGCTTCCTACGAAGCAATTCCATTCGGCAGGTTCCATGCAAGGACTTTTCAGTGGGACCTGTTGGACAAGTGGTCCGGATCGCATCTTCAGATGCATCGGCTGATAACCCTGTCTCCAAGGACCAGGGTGTCTCTGCTGTGGTGGCTGCAAAGTGCTCATCTTCAAGAGGGCCGCAGGTTCGGCATACAGGACTGGGTCCTGGTGACCACGGATGCCAGCCTTCGAGGCTGGGGGGCAGTCACACAGGGAAGAAACTTCCAAGGACTATGGTCGAGTCAGGAGACTTCCCTACACATAAATATTCTGGAACTGAGGGCCATTTACAATGCCCTAAGTCAGGCAAAACCCCTGCTTCAAAACCAGCCGGTACTGATCCAGTCAGACAACATCACGGCAGTCGCCCATGTAAACCGACAGGGCGGCACAAGAAGCAGGACGGTGATGGCAGAAGCCACAAGGATTCTCCGATGGGCGGAAAATCACGTGTTAGCACTGTCAGCAGTGTTCATTCCGGGAGTGGACAACTGGGAAGCAGACTTCCTCAGCAGGCACGACCTCCACCCGGGAGAGTGGGGACTTCATCCAGAAGTGTTCCAACTGATTGTAAACCGTTGGGAAAGGCCACAGGTGGACATGATGGCGTCCCGCCTCAACAAAAAGCTAGAAAGATATTGCGCCAGGTCAAGAGACCCTCAGGCGATAGCTGTGGACGTTCTAGTGACACCGTGGGTGTACCGGTCGGTTTATGTGTTCCCTCCTCTTCCTCTCATACCCAAGGTACTGAGGATAATAAGGAGAAGAGGAGTAAGAACTATACTCATTGTTCCGGATTGGCCAAGAAGAGCTTGGTACCCGGAACTTCAAGAAATGATCTCAGAGGACATGGCCTCTGCCGCTCAGACAGGACCTGCTGCAGCAGGGGCCCTGTCTGTTCCAAGACTTACCGCGGCTGCGTTTGACGGCATGGCGGTTGAACACCGGATCCTGAAGGAAAAGGGCATTCCGGAGGAAGTCATTCCTACGCTGATTAAAGCTAGGAAAGAAGTGACCGCAAACCATTATCACCGCATTTGGCGAAAATATGTTGCGTGGTGTGAGGCCAGGAAGGCCCCAACGGAGGAATTTCAGCTGGGCCGTTTTCTGCACTTCCTACAGTCAGGGGTGACTATGGGCCTAAAATTGGGTTCCATTAAGGTCCAGATTTCGGCTCTATCGATTTTCTTCCAGAGAGAACTGGCTTCGCTACCTGAAGTTCAGACTTTTGTTAAGGGAGTGCTGCATATTCAGCCCCCTTTTGTGCCTCCAGTGGCACCTTGGGATCTCAACGTGGTGTTGGATTTCCTAAAGTCACATTAGTTTGAGCCACTTAAAACCGTGGAATTAAAATATCTCACGTGGAAAGTGGTCATGCTGTTGGCCTTGGCTTCGGCCAGGCGTGTGTCAGAATTGGCGGCTTTGTCATGTAAAAGCCCTTATCTGATTTTCCATATGGATAGGGCAGAATTGAGGACTCGTCCCCAGTTTCTCCCTAAGGTGGTATCAGCCTTTCATTTGAACCAACCTATCGTGGTGCCTGCGGCTACTAAAGACTTGGAGGCTTCCAAGTTGTTGGACGTAGTCAGGGCCCTGAAAATTTATGTTTCCAGGACGGCTAGTGTCAGGAAAACTGACTCGCTATTTATCCTGTATGCACCCAACAAGCTGGGTGCTCCTGCTTCAAAGCAGACTATTGTTCGCTGGATCTGTAGTACGATTCAGCTTGCACATTCTGCGGCTGGACTGCCGCATCCTAAATCAGAGAAAGCCCATTCCACGAGGAAGGTGGGCTCTTCTTGGGCGGCTGCCCGAGGGGTCTCGGCTTTACAACTTTGCCGAGCAGCTACTTGGTCGGGGTCAAACACATTTGCTAAATTCTACAAGTTTGACACCCTGGCTGAGGAGGACCTAGAGTTTGCCCATTCGGTGCTGCAGAGTCATCCGCACTCTCCCGCCCGTTTGGGAGCTTTGGTATAATCCCCATGGTCCTTACGGAGTCCCAGCATCCACTTAGGACGTCAGAGAAAATAATAAGATTTTACTCACCGGTAAATCTATTTCTCGTAGTCCGTAGTGGATGCTGGGGACTCCGTAAGGACCATGGGGATTAGCGGCTCCGCAGGAGACTGGGCACAACTAAAGAAAGCTTTAGGACTACCTGGTGTGCACTGGCTCCTCCCACTAAGACCCTCCTCCAGACCTCAGTTAGGATACTGTGCCCGGAAGAGCTGACACAATAAGGAAGGATTTTGAATCCCGGGTAAGACTCATACCAGCCACACCAATCACACCGTATAACTCGTGATACTATACCCAGTTAACAGTATGATAACAACGGAGCCTCTCAACAGATGGCTCAACAATAACCCTTTAGTTAGGCAATAACTATATACAAGTATTGCAGACAATCCGCACTTGGGATGGGCGCCCAGCATCCACTACGGACTACGAGAAATAGATTTACCGGTGAGTAAAATCTTATTTTCTCTAACGTCCTAAGTAGATGCTGGGGACTCCGTAAGGACCATGGGGATTATACCAAAGCTCCCAAACGGGCGGGAGAGTGCGGATGACTCTGCAGCACCGAATGAGAAAACTCTAGGTCCTCCTCAGCCAGGGTATCAAACTTGTAGACTCTTGCAAAAGTGTTTGAACCCGACCAAGTAACAGCTCGGCAAAATTGTAAAGCCGAGACCCCTCGGGCAGCCGCCCAAGAAGAGCCCCTTTCCTCGTGGAATGGGCTTTTACAGATTCAGGGTGCGGCAGTCCAGCCGCAGAATGTGCAAGTTGAATCGTGCTACAGATCCAGCGAGCAACCGTCTGCTTAGAAGCAGGAGCACCCAGCTTGTTGGGTGCATACAGGAGAAATAGCGAGTCAGTTTTCCTGACTCCAGCTGTCCTGGAAACATATACTTTTCAGGGCCCTGACTACATCCAGTAACTTGGAATCCTCCAAGTCCCAAGTAGCCGCAGGCACCACAATAGGTTGGTTCACATGAAAAACTGATACCACCTTAGGAAGGAATTGGGAACGAGTCCTCAATTCCGCCTTATCCATATAAAAAACAGATAAAGGCTTTTGTATGACAAAGCCGCCAATTCTGATACACGCCTGGCCGACGCCAAGGCCCACTTTCCACGTGAGGTATTATAGCTCCACGGATTTAAGTGGCTCAACCCAATGCGACTTCAGGAAATCCAACACTACGTTGAGATCCCATGGTGCCACTGGAGGCACAAACGGGGGCTGACTATGCAGCACTCCCTTAACAAAAGTCTGAACTTCAGGCAGTGAAGCCAGTTCAATTTTGGAAGAAAATCGATAGAGCCAAAATCTGGATCTTAATGGAACCCAATTTTAGGCCCATAGTCACCTCTGACTGTAGGAAGTGCAGAAATCGACCTAGCTTAAATTTCTCCTTTGGGGCCTTCCTGGCCTCACAGTACGCAACATATTTTCGCCATATGCGGTGATAATGGTTTGCGTTCACTTCTTTCCTAGCTTTAAATAGCGTAGGGATAACTTCCTCCGGAATTCACTTTTCCTTCAGGATCCGGCGTTCAACCGCCATGCCGTCAACGCAGCCGCGGTACGTCTTGGAACAGACAGGCCCCCTGCTGCAGCAGGTCCTGTCTGAGCGGCAGAGGCCATAGGTCCTCAGATAATTTCTTGGAGTTCTGGTTACCAAGCTCTTCTTGGCCAACCCGGAACAATGAGTATATTTCTTACTCCTCTCCTTCTTATTATTCTCATTACCCTGGGTAAGAGAGGCAGAGAAGGGAACACATACACAGACTGGTAAACCCACGGTGTTACCAGAGCGTCCACAGCTATCGCCTGAGGGTCCTTGACCTGGCGCAATATCTTTGTAACTTTTAGTTGAGGCGGGACGCCATCATGTCCACCTGTGGCCTTTCCCAACGGTGTACAATCATTTGGAAGACTTCTGGATGAAGTCCCCACTCTCCCGGGTGGAGGTCGTGTCTTCTGAGAAAGTCTGCTTCTCAGTTGTCCACTCCGGGAATGAACACTGCTGACAGTGCTAACACATGATTTTCCGCCCATCGGAGAATCCTTGTGGCTTCTGCCATCGCCATCCTGCTTCTTGTGCCGCCCTGTCGGTTTACATGAGCGACCGCCGTGATGTTGTCTGACTGGATCAGCACCGGCCGGTGTTGAAGCAGGGGTCTAGCCTGACTTAGGGCATTGTAAATGGCCCTCAGTTCCAGAATATTTATGTGTAGGGAAGTCTCCTGACTTTTCCATAGCCTTGGAAGTTCCTTCCCTGTGTGACTGCCCCCCAGCCTCGAAGGCTGGCATCCGTGGTCACCAGGACCCAGTCCTGTATGCCGAATCTGCGGCCCCCTAGAAGATGAGCACTCTGCAGCCACCACAACAGCGACACCCTGACCCTTGGAGACAGGGTTATCCGCCGATGCATCTGAAGATGCGACCCGGACCACTTGTCCAACAGATCCCACTGGAAAATCCTTGCATGGGACTTGGCGAATGGAATTTCTTCGTAAGAAGCTACCATCTTTCCCAGGGCTCGCGTGCATTGATGCACCGACACCTGTATACGTATTAGGAGGTCTCTGTCTAGAGACAACAACTCCTTGGACTTCTCCGGGAGAAAACCTTTTTATCCTGTTCTGTGTCCAGAACCATACCCAGGAACAGTAGACGCGTCGTAGGAACCAGCTGCGTCTTTGGAATATTCAGAAACCAGCCGTGCTGTTGTAGCACTTCCCGAGATAGTGCTACTCCGACGAACAACTGCTCCCTGGACCTCGCCTTTATAAGGAGATCGTCCAAGTACGGGATAATTATTTCGGCCATTACCTTGGTAAATACCTCGGTGCCGGGGACAGACCAACGGCAACGTCTGGAATTGGTAATGACAATCCTGTACCACAATATTGAGGTACTCCTGGTGAAGAGGGTAAATAGGGACATGCAGGTAATCATCCTTGATGTCCAGTGATACCATGAAATTCTCCAGGCTTGCAATAATCGCCCTGAGCGATTCCATTTTGAACTTGAACCTTCGTATATAAGTGTTCAAGGCTTTCCATTTTAGAATGGGTCTCACCGAACAGTCTGGTTTCGGTACCACAACATTTTGGAATAGTAACCCCGGCCTTGTTGAAGGAGGGGTACCTTGATTTCACCTGCTGGAAGTACAGCTTGTGAATTGCCGCCAGTACTACCTTTCTCCGAGGGCAGCAGGCAAGGCTGATGTGAGGTAACGGCGAGGGGGAGTCGCCTCGAACTCCAGCCTGTATATCTGTGATACTATTTGCAGAACCTAGAGATCCACCTGTGGGCAAGCCCACTGGTCCCTGAAGTACCCGAGACGCGCCCCTACCGCACCTGTCTCCACCTGTAGAGCCCCAGCGTCATGCGGTGGACTCAGAGGAAGCGGGGGAAGATTTTTGATCCTGGAAACTGGCTGCTGGTGCAGCTTTTTTCCTTCTTCCCTTGTCTCTGTGCAGAAAGGAAGCGCCCTTGACCCGCTTGCTTTTCTGAAGCCGAAAGGACTGTACCTGAAAATACGGTGCTTTCTTAGGCTGTGAGGAAAACTGAGGTAAAATTGTTTTATTCCCAGCTGTTGCTGTGGATACGAGGTCCCAGAGACCATCCCCAAACAATTCCTCACCCTTATAAGGCAGAAACTCCATGTGCCTTTTACAGGCAGCATCACCTGTCCACTGCCGGGTTTCTAATACCCTCCTGACAGAATGGACATTGCATTAATTCTGGATGCCAGCCGGCAAATATCCCTCTGTGCATCCTTTATATATAAGACAACGTCTTAAATATGCTCAATGTTAGCAAAATATTATCCCTGTCTTAGCGTATTAATATTATCTGACAGGGTATCAGACCACGCTGCAGCAGCACTATTTATGCTGAGGCAATTGCAGGTTTCAGTATATAACCTGAGTGTGTAAATACAGACTTCAGGATCGCCTCCTGCTTTTTATCAGCAGGTTCCTTCAAGGTGGCCGTATCCTAAGACGGCAGTGCCACCTTTTGACAAACGTGTGAGCGCCTTATCCACCCTAAGGGATATCTCCCAACGTGACCTATCCTCTGGCGGGAAAGGGTACGCCATCAGTAACTTTTTAGAAATTACCAGTTTCTTATCGGGGGAAACCACGCTTCTTTACACACTTCATTCATTCATCTGATGGGGGAACAAAACACTGGCTGCTTTTTCTCCCCAAAAATAAAACCCCTTTTATGTGGTACTTGGGTTCATGTCAGAAAATGCGTAACACATTTTTCATTGCCGAGATCATGCAACGGATGTTCCTAGTGGATTGTGTATATGTCTCAACCTTGTCGACACTGGAGTCAGACTCCGTGTCGACATCTGTGTCTGCCATCTGAGGTAACGGGCGTTTTTTGAGCCCCTGATGGCCTTTGAGACGCCTGGGCAGGCGTGGGCTGAGAAGCCGGCTGTCCCACAGCTGTTACGTCATCCAGCCTTTTATGTAAGGAGTTGACACTGTCGGTTAATACCTTCCACCTATCCATCCACTCTGGTGTCGGCCCCACAGGGGGCGACATCCCATTTATCGGCCTCTGCTCCGCCTCCACGTAACCTTCCTCATCCAACATGTCGACACAGCCGTACCGACACACCGCACACACACAGGGAATGCTCTGACTGAGGACAGGACCCCACAAAGTCCTTTGGGGAGACCGAGAGAGAGTATGCCAGCACACACCAGAGCGCTATATAATGCAGGGATTAACACTATAACTGAGTGATTTTTCCCCAAATAGCTGCTTGTATACATATATTGCGCCTAAATTTAGTGCCCCCCTCTCTTTTTAACCCTTTGAGCCTGAAAACTACAGGGGAGAGCCTGGGGAGCTGTCTTCCAGCTGCACTGTGAAGAGAAAATGGCGCCAGTGTGCTGAGGGAGAAGCCCCGCCCCTTTTTCGGCGGACTTTCTCCCGCTTTTTCTGGAATACTGGCAGGGGTAATTTTACATCTATATAGCCTCTAGGACTATATATGATGTAGATTTGCCAGCCAAGGTGTCATATATTGCCCTCAGGGCGCCCCCCCCCCCCCCCAGCGCCCTGCACCCATCAGTGACCGGAGTGTGAGGTGTACATGAGGAGCAATGGCGCACAGCTGCAGTGCTGTGCGCTACCTTGGTGAAGACCGAAGTCTTCTGCCGCCGATTTTCCGGACTCTTCATGCTTCTGGCTCTGTAAGGGGGACGGCGGCGCGGCTCCGGGAACGAACACCAAGGTCGGGTCCTGCGGTCGATCCCTCTGGAGCTAATGGTGTCCAGTAGCCTAAGAAGCCCAAACTACCACCTGTTAGGTAGGTTCGCTTCTTCTCCCCTTAGTCCCTCGCTGCAGTGAGTCTGTTGCCAGCAGATCTCACTGTAAAATAAAAAACCTAAATATACTTTCTTTCTAGGAGCTCAGGAGAGCCCCTAGTGTGCATCCAGCTCAGCCGGGCACAAGAATCTAACTGAGGTCTGGAGGAGGGTCTTGGTGGGAGAAGCCAGTGCACACCAGGTAGTCCTAAAGCTTTCTTTAGTTGTGCCCAGTCTCCTGCGGAGCCGCTAATCCCCATGGTCCTTACGGAGTCCCCAGCATCCACTTAGGACGTTAGAGAAAAGATTTTACTCACCGGTAAATCTATTTCTCGTAGTCCGTAGTGGATGCTGGGCGCCCATCCCAAGTGCGGATTGTCTGCAATACTTGTATATAGTTATTGTGTAACTAAAGGGTTATTGTTGAGCCATCTGTTGAGAGGCTCAGTTATTATTCATACTGTTAACTGGGTATAGTATCACGAGTTATACGGTGTGATTGGTGTGGCTGGTATGAGTCTTACCCGGGATTCAAAATCCTTCCTTATTGTGTCAGCTCTTCCGGGCACAGTATCCTAACTGAGGTCTGGAGGAGGGTCATAGAGGGAGGAGCCAGTGCACACCAGGTAGTCCTAAAGCTTTCTTTAGTTGTGCCCAGTCTCCTGCGGAGCCGCTATTCCCCATGGTCCTTACGTAGTCCCAGCATCCACTACGGACTACGAGAAATAGATTTACCGGTGAGTAAAAATAAGAATTTACTTACCGATAATTCTATTTCTCGTAGTCCGTAGTGGATGCTGGGACTTCCGTAAGGACCATGGGGAATAGCGGCTCCGCAGGAGACTGGGCACAAAAGTAAAAGCTTTAGACTAGCTGGTGTGCACTGGCTCCTCCCCCTATGACCCTCCTCCAAGCCTCAGTTAGGATACTGTGCCCGGACGAGCGTACATAATAAGGAAGGATTTTGAATCCCGGGTAAGACTCATACCAGCCACACCAATCACACCGTACAACCTGTGATCTGAACCCAGTTAACAGTATGATAAACGTAGGAGCCTCTGAAAAGATGGCTCACAACAATAAACAACCCGATTTTTTTGTAACAATAACTATATACAAGTATTGCAGACAATCCGCACTTGGGATGGGCGCCCAGCATCCACTACGGACTACGAGAAATAGAATTATCGGTAAGTAAATTCTTATTTTCTCTGACGTCCTAGTGGATGCTGGGACTTCCGTAAGGACCATGGGGATTATACCAAAGCTCCCAAACGGGCGGGAGAGTGCGGATGACTCTGCAGCACCGAATGAGAGAACTCAAGGTCCTCCTCAGCCAGGGTATCAAATTTGTAGAATTTAGCAAACGTGTTTGCCCCTGACCAAGTAGCTGCTCGGCAAAGTTGTAAAGCCGAGACCCCTCGGGCAGCCGCCCAAGATGAGCCCACCTTCCTTGTGGAATGGGCTTTAACAGATTTTGGCTGTGGCAGGCCTGCCACAGAATGTGCAAGCTGAATTGTATTACAAATCCAACGAGCAAACGTCTGCTTAGAAGCAGGAGCACCCAGTTTGTTGGGTGCATACAGTATAAACAGCGAGTCAGATTTTCTGACTCCAGCCGTCCTGGAAACATATATTTTCAGGGCCCTGACTACGTCCAGCAACTTGGAGTCCTCCAAGTCCCTAGTAGCCGCAGGTACCACAATAGGTTGGTTCATGTGAAACGCTGAAACCACCTTAGGGAGAAATTGAGGACGAGTCCTCAATTCCGCCCTATCCGAATGAAATATCAGGTAAGGGCTTTTATAGGATAAAGCCGCCAATTCTGATACGCGCCTGGCTGAAGCCAGGGCTAACAGCATTACCACTTTCCATGTGAGATATTTTAAATCCACTGTGGCAAGTGGTTCGAACCAATGTGATTTTAGGAATCCCAAAACCACCTTGAGATCCCAGGGTGCCACTGGAGGCACAAAGGGAGGCTGTATATGCAGTACCCCCTTTACAAAAGTCTGGACTTCAGGAACTGAAGCCAGTTCCTTCTGGAAGAAGATCGACAGGGCCGAAATTTGAACCTTAATGGATCCTAATTTTAGGCCCATAGACAATCCTGCTTGCAGGAAATGCAGGAAACGACCCAGTTGAAATTCCTCTGTAGGGGCCTTCTTGGCCTCACACCACGCAACATATTTCCGCCAAATGCGGTGATAATGTTTTGCGGTTACATCCTTCCTGGCTTTGATCAGGGTAGGGATGACTTCATCTGGAATGCCTTTTTCCTTCAGGATCCGGAGTTCAACCACCATGCCGTCAAACGCAGCCGCGGTAAGTCTTCGAACAGGCAAGGTCCCTGCTGAATCAGGTCCTTTCTTAGAGGTAGAGGCCACGGGTCCTCCGTGAGCATCTCTTGCAGCTCCGGGTACCAAGTTCTTCTTGGCCAATCCGGAGCCACGAGTATAGTTCTTACTCCTCTCCTTCTTATGATTCTCAGTACTTTTGGTATGAGAGGCAGAGGAGGGAACACATACACCGACTGGAACACCCACGGTGTTACCAGAGCGTCCACCGCTATTGCCTGAGGGTCCCTTGACCTGGCGCAATATCTGTCCAGTTTCTTGTTGAGACGGGACGCCATCATGTCCACCTTTGGTTTTTCCTAACGGTTTACAATCACTTGGAAGACTTCTGGATGAAGTCCCCACTCCCCCGGGTGGAGGTCGTGTCTGCTGAGGAAGTCTGCTTCCCAGTTGTCCACTCCCGGAATGAACACTGCTGACAGTGCTATCACATGATTTTCCGCCCAGCGGAGAATCCTTGCAGCTTTTGCCATTGCCCTCCTGCTTCTTGTGCCGCCCTGTCTGTTTACGTGGGCGACAGCCGTGATGTTGTCCGACTGGATCAATACCGGTTGACCCTGAAGCAGAGGCCTTGCTTGACTTAGGGCATTGTAAATGGCCCTTAGTTCTAGGATATTTATGTGAAGAGACGTTTCCATGCTTGACCACAAGCCCTGGAAATTTTTTCCCTGTGTGACTGCTCCCCAGCCTCTCAGGCTGGCATCTGTGGTCACCAGCATCCAATCCTGAATGCCGAATCTGCGGCCCTCTAGAAGATGAGCCCTCTGTAACCACCACAGGAGAGACACCCTTGTCCTTGGAGATAGGGTTATCCGCTGATGCATCTGAAGATGCGATCCGGACCATTTGTCCAGCAGATCCCACTGAAAAGTTCTTGCATGGAATCTTCCGAATGGAATCGCTTCGTAAGAAGCCACCATTTTTCCCAGGACTCTCGTGCATTGATGCACTGACACTTGTCCTGGTTTTAGGAGGTTCCTGACTAGCTCGGATAACTCCCTGGCCTTCTCCTCCGGGAGAAAAACCTTTTTCTGGACTGTGTCCAGAATCATCCCTAGGAACAGTAGACGTGTTGTTGGAATCAGCTGTGATTTTGGAATATTTAGAATCCACCCGTGCTGACGTAGCACTACCTGAGATAGTGCTACTCCGACCTCTAACTGTTCCCTGGACCTTGCCCTTATCAGGAGATCGTCCAAGTAAGGGATAATTAATACGCCTTCTCTTCGAAGAAGAATCATCATTTCGGCCATTACCTTGGTAAAGACCCGTGGTGCCGTGGACAATCCAAACGGCAGCGTCTGAAACTGATAATGACAGTTTTGTATCACAAACCTGAGGTACCCTTGGTGAGAAGGGTAGATTGGGACATGGAGATAAGCATCTTTGATGTCTAGAGATACCATATAGTCCCCTTCCTCCAGGTTCGCTATCACTGCTCTGAGTGACTCCATCTTAAATTTGAACCTTTTTATGTAAGTGTTCAAAGATTTTAGATTTAAAATTGGTCTCACCGAGCCGTCCGGCTTCGGTACCACAAACAGCGTGGAATAATACCCCTTTCCCTGTTGTAGGAGGGGTACCTTGATTATCACCTGCTGGGAATACAGCTTGTGAATAGCTTCCAATACTGCCTCCCTGTCGGAGGGAGACGTTGGTAGAGCAGACTTCAGGAACCGGCGAGGGGGAGACGTCTCGAATTCCAATTTGTACCCCTGTGATACTACCTGCAGGATCCAGGGGTCCACTTGCGAGTGAGCCCACTGCGCGCTGAATTTCTTGAGACGACCCCCCACCGTGCCTGAGTCCGCATGTAGAGCCCCAGCGTCATGCTGAAGACTTGGCAGAAGCGGGGGAGGGCTTCTGCTCCTGGGAAGAGGCTGCCTGGTGTAGTCTTTTTCCCCTTCCTCTGCCCCGGGGCAGAAATGAGCGGCCTTTTTCCCGCTTGCCCTTATAGGGACGAAAGGACTGAGTTTGAAAAGACGGTGTCTTTTTCTGCTGAGAGGTGACCTGGGGTAAAAAGGTGGATTTTCCAGCCGTTGCCGTGGCCACCAGGTCCGAAAGACCGACCCCAAATAACTCCTCCCCTTTATACGGCAATACTTCCATATGTCGCTTGGAATCCGCATCACCTGACCACTGTCGCGTCCATAACGTTCTTCTGGCAGAAATGGACATCGCACTCACTCTAGATGCCAGGGTGCAAATATCCCTCTGTGCATCTCGCATATATAGTAATGCATCCTTTAAATGCTCTATAGTTAATAATATACTGTCCCTATCCAGGGTATCAATATTTTCAGTCAGGGAATCCGACCAAGCCACTCCAGCGCTGCACATCCAGGCTGAGGCGATTGCTGGTCGCAGTATAACACCGGTATGTGTGTATATACCTTTTAGGATATTTTCCAGCCTTCTATCAGCTGGTTCCTTGAGGGCGGCCGTATCAGGAGACGGTAACGCCACTTGTTTTGATAAGCGTGTGAGCGCCTTATCTACCCTAGGGGGTGTTTCCCAACGTGCCCTAACCTCTGGCGGGAAAGGGTATAGTGCCAATAATTTATTAGAAATCAGCAGTTTTTTATCGGGGGAAACCCACGCTTTATCACACACCTCATTTAATTCATCTGATTCAGGAAAAACTACTGGTAGTTTTTTCACACCCCACATAATACCCTTTTTTGTGGTACTTGTAGTGTCAGAAATGTTCAATGCCTCCTTCATTGCCGTGATCATGTAACGTGTGGCCCTACTGGACATTACGTTTGTCTCCTCACCGTCGACACTGGATTCAGTATCCGTGTCTGGGTCTGTGTCGACCATCTGAGGTAACGGGCGTTTTAGCGCTCCTGACGGTGTCTGAGACGCCTGAACAGGCACTAATTGGTTTGCCGGCTGTCTCATGTCGTCAACAGTTTTTTGCAAAGTGCTGACATTGTCACGTAATTCTTTAAATACGACCATCCAATCAGGTGTCGACTCCCTAGGGGGTGACATCACTAACACAGGCAATTGCTCTGCTTCCACATCATTTTCCTCCTCATACATGTCGACACAATCGTACCGACACCCAGCACACACACAGGGAATGCTCTGATAGAGGACAGGACCCCACGAGCCCTTTGGGGAGACAGAGGGAGAGTTTGCCAGCACACACCAGAGAGCTATATATATACAGGGATAACCTTATATAAGTGTTTCTCCCTTTATAGCTGCTGTTTTATATTTGCTGCCAATAGTGCCCCCCCTCTCTTGTTTTACCCTGATTCTTGTAGCAGGACTGCAGGGGAGAGTCAGGGAGCCGTCCTTCCAGCGGAGCTGTGAAAGAAAATGGCGCTTGTGTGCGGAGGAGAAAGGCTCCGCCCCCTTCACGGCGGCCTTTTCTCCCGCTTTTTTCAGGAAAACTGGCAGGGGTTAAATGCATCCATATAGCCCAGGAGCTATATGTGATGCATTTCTTTAGCCATATAAGGTTTTTATAGTGTTTTATTGCGTCTCAGGGCGCTCCCCCCCAGCGCCCTGCACCCTCAGTGACCGGAGTGTGAAGTGTGCTGAGAGCAATGGCGCACAGCTGCAGTGCTGTGCGCTACCTTATTTGAAGACAGGAACGTCTTCTGCCGCCGCTTTCTCCGGACCTCTTCGCTCTTCTGGCTCTGTAAGGGGGCCGGCGGCGCGGCTCCGGGACCCATCCAGGCTGAACCTGTGATCGTCCCTCTGGAGCTAATGTCCAGTAGCCTAAGAAGCCCAATCCACTCTGCACGCAGGTGAGTTCGCTTCTTCTCCCCTTAGTCCCACGATGCAGTGAGCCTGTTGCCAGCAGGACTCACTGAAAATAAAAAACCTATTTAAACTTTTACTTCTAAGCAGCTCAGGAGAGCCACCTAGCCTGCACCCTTCTCGTTCGGGCACAAAAATCTAACTGAGGCTTGGAGGAGGGTCATAGGGGGAGGAGCCAGTGCACACCAGCTAGTCTAAAGCTTTTACTTTTGTGCCCAGTCTCCTGCGGAGCCGCTATTCCCCATGGTCCTTACGGAAGTCCCAGCATCCACTAGGACGTCAGAGAAATCTTATTTTAAGAAAAGAAAATACTATTTATACACCCACCATAATTACACTACATGCTTCAATTGCCAGGTTCTCTTGCACTAACTTTAGCCACTTAAATGACTATTCCCCCCCCCCCCTGCCCCCCCCAAAAAACGCTCAGAAATCGTCTTTTCTTTAATGAGTGAATTAGGTTAATAACATGAATTTAACCCTATCCAAAATGATTTTAGTTGAAAAAGAAAAAAAAGTTTTGTTTTTGAAAAATATTTTTTTCCAAAACAACAGAACTTTGATCGGTAACATCGCGATCATCAGAATATATTACATAGTTTTTAGAGCCCGGGCAGCTGCCAGGTATACAGGGGGGGCTTGGAGGCGATGAGTTACACTTACCAGCAGCCGCTGGGGGTGGGCGATCCTGCCGTGCTGACTGATCAGCAATGATCGGCAGCACGGCAACACTGGGGGCTGGGTGCTGGAAGGCAGAGGGACCTTCCAGGCCCTCTGACAGCAGCAGCGAGGGAACTGTCTCTTCCCTGCCGCTGTTAACACTGTTTATCTAACTGGTCGCATCCTGTGCGACCAAGTCAGAGAAAGCACTTGCAGGCATGGTCGCATTTCATTCTTTTAGATAACCAAGGCAAAATGATAGGCAAATAAATATTCATATATCACAAAATAAGACACTAGGGGGTGTATTCAATAACTGTCGGAAGCTGCAGTCTTGTCGGAAAGACAGCAGCTTCCGACAGAAATAGGTCGGAAGGGGTTCTGACCTATTCATTAGAGGCCGTTTTTCCCGACAAGTGGGGAATTCACGACTTGTCGGAATGCAAGTGGATCAGCAGAATAGCTTCTGATCCGCGTGATTCTGTTGGAAACAGGGCCAAATCCAATACGTTTTGGCACCCTTTCCGACAAACTCAATCCGACTTGAAAACAAAACAGGATTGAGGTGAGGAGACTGGGAGCGGTGCGGCGTGCTACGGGGATGAGAGGTACCTTGCCTGGCCGTCCTCCGGCCAGGCACCTCTCTCCCTGCAGCGCCTCCCCCGCCGCAAGCTCCCCCCACCGGCCACCAGTCTCAGCTACCCCCGCCGCCGTCTGCACCCCCTGCCGCCGATGTCAGCGCACCTGGCAGCGGCAGTACAGGACCCCGGGTACGACCAAATCAGATAGTCAGATTTGGCCGTCTATTGAATAGGGGTTGCTGGATCCATTCCGACAAATGCATGTCGGAATGGATCCGAATCTTGTTGAATACACCCATAAGGGGAAGATGTACTAAGCAGTGAAAAAAGTGGAGAAGTGAACCAGTGGAGAAGTTGCCCATGGCAAGCAAACAGCTGCTCTGTATAATTTGATAGTATGCAAATGATAAATGTTACTTAAATGCTGATTAGTTGCCATGGGTAACTTCTTCACTGCTTCACTTTTCAACACTTTTCACTGATTAGTACATCTCCTCCTAAGGGCTATATGCTAACCTGATCGTACAGGCATAGCTGTCTTAACAGCAGTGTAGGCCCCTGGGCACAGTAATGCACTGGGGCCCCTACCCATCCTCCAGCAGTAGGGGTGGGGGGTGCTGTCAGCGGCAGCTTTGATGTCCCGCAGGGGATAGGGGGGGTTCTATCTATTGCTCAGCATGTAGGACCTGGAGAAATAATTTCTGCTAATTACTCCTTTACTGCACAGATGGGGCAGGAAGGAGAACACTAAACTGTAGAAGGGGGTATTGGGCTGAATGAAGGGGCCCTGATACATGATTTCCAGGGTGGTAGGGGGGTGTTTAAAACGTAGGGGAGGGGTTGATAATGGAATGGGATTAATATTCATCATTTTCTGGTGGGAGGCAGCTTGCTTTACTGCAGATATCGCCGGTTCCTGGAAATAGATTTCTTAGCTTTAATGGGATTCAAAAACTAGAGAGTCCCACCTTTCAGGAGGGACTTGGGGATCAGCGTTCAGGAGCCAGAGCAATCCACCGACGAAAATATAAAACTGCATACCAGGCGTGTGGAGCTGGAGCAGGGACCAACTGCTTGAAGGCTGATATCTCTGGTTCTGGGCATAGTAGAGACAAGCTGCCAGTATCCACCAAAAGGGGAGAGTCACAGCTTTCGGAGAATACTCTCAGAAAAACTCTATGTTAGACAGAACCTGAGATATCTGGCTGGGAAGAACAATTAACAGGCATAGATAGGGACCATTGCTTTGAAGTCGGATATCTCTGGTTCCCCAGGGCCGATTTTAAAAAATCTGGTACCCCTGGAAAGAGGGGCCCCTCAGCTATTAGCCTAGTGCCCTTTTACTCCTGGGGCCCTTGGGCAAGAGCCCATACGAAAAGACAGCCCTGCGTACAGGTGAATCCACAGCATATCTTGTATTCACACTATGCATGCTCAGGAACTGGGCTTACGCATTTAAATTGCATCTACACTAATGACTGGAGAGGCATGTCAACAGAACTGTGGGAAATGCAGAATTAGGGTAAGTGTACATATACATATTTACAGATATATCATTTGCACAAAGTACGTGTATATGCTGGTGCAAGCGCCCAAAGATGAAATTTTCTGTTCACACAATGCAGTGGGATCTGCAGTTGATTTATGAACACCAGGGCCTTTCTCTGGTCTTGTGTTACAAACTGTCCTTCTCCCACGCAACCCTGAAATGTCCAGCACTGTTAAGTGAACGGCCACATGCTCCGATGAGCCTACATCTACATCAAGCTATGGGTAAAGCAAATTGACATTTAAAGATAATGGTGTAACCAAAGGCTGATATGACTGGATGGAGCCCATACAGCATAACGTGGCATATGTTCTCCATGTTATCATGTACTATACATTCTAGCTCATGCTACATCTGTAGTGCCCACAGCTAAAATGTCAACATCTCCTTCAGCTCTTATTATGTACAGTAGCTTTATACAAAACTCTCTCAGCTCTGCCGCAGCTTGTCACTGCCTTGTCATACAAGTGAGGTCACTGTAATTTACGCCACTAGTGCCAATAGCTGGTGGTGCTGGGAATTGGAGGAGAAACTGATGGAGAGATCTGCAGGTAAACAAAACTAAAAGCCTTCATTAGGCAATATGCCCTTTATCCTTCTGCATTTATTTTATTTGTTACATTCATCTGATTTGAAATGTTTTACTAGAATAGGCTAGATAATCCGCTAGTTATAGGAAATTAAATGCATGTTGTTTGCAGGCAGTTTAGTTCAATAAAGTAAACACCTATAATGTAAAAGTATTGCCAATCAAATGCACCATATTAGTAAAGCTAAATATATACAAAATATATATTTTATCACTATACAATAATAAAGTACATGCATTCCCTTATAATATTTACCTTTACCACATGTCTCAAAGATCCAATCACTACTGGTGAAAGAGAATTTTCTTCCTCTGAACCATCTGCCCAAGGATTACTGACTTCTAGGTCACCTTCCTCCAATGGAATGCTTCGCCCTTCAAAGTTAGGTTGTTCATAAAGTATCCAACTATGGAAAAACAGTACATGGTCATTACTTTGCATAGGGGTATATGCAATTGCGGTCTAATTGCCGCAAAAGTCGAAAAACGGGGCATTTTCGACAAAAAAAACATGTTGAATTGGATTCGACAATGCAATACAGTACTTTTCGACAAAATAACGGACGTTTCAGATTCGACTTTTTGCAATTCGACATTTTTAAAATTCGACATGTCAGCAGGGGTAAAAATAAGATTTTACTTACCGATAAATCTATTTCTCGTAGTCCGTAGTGGATGCTGGGGACTCCGTCAGGACCATGGGGAATAGCGGCTCCGCAGGAGACAGGGCACAAAAGCAAGCTTTTAGGATCACATGGTGTGTACTGGCTCCTCCCCCTATGACCCTCCTCCAAGCCTCAGTTAGGTACTGTGCCCGGACGAGCGTACACAATAAGGAAGGATCTTGAATCCCGGGTAAGACTCATACCAGCCACACCAATCACACCGTACAACTTGTGATCTGAACCCAGTTAACAGTATGATAACAATGAAGTAGCCTCTAAAAAGATGGCTCACCACAATAATAACCCGATTTTTGTAGCAATAACTATGTACAAGTAATGCAGACAATCCGCACTTGGGATGGGCGCCCAGCATCCACTACGGACTACGAGAAATAGATTTATCGGTAAGTAAAATCTTATTTTCTCTAACGTCCTAGTGGATGCTGGGGACTCCGTCAGGACCATGGGGATTATACCAAAGCTCCCAAACGGGCGGGAGAGTGCGGATGACTCTGCAGCACCGAATGAGAGAACTCCAGGTCCTCCTCAGCCAGGGTACCTTCTTTGTGGAATGGGCATTTACAGATTTTGACTGTGGCAGGCCTGCCACAGAATGTGCAAGCTGAATTGTACTACAAATCCAACGAGCAATAGTCTGCTTAGAAGCAGGAGCACCCAGCTTTTTGGGTGCATACAATATAAACAGCAAGTCAGACTTTCTGACTCCAGCCGTCCTGGAAATATATATATATATATATCTACATATTTTTAGGGCCCCGACAACGTCTAGCAACTTGGAGTCCTCCAAGTCCCTAGTAGCCGCAGGCACCACAATATGTTGTTTCAGGTGAAACACTGACACCACCTTAGGAAAAAACTGGGGACGAGTCCGCAGTTCTACCCTGTCGGAATGGAAAATCAAATATGGGCTTTTTTAAGACCAAGCCACCCATTCTGACAGTCGCCTGGCCGAAACCAGGGCCACATCATGGTCACTTTCCATGTGAGATATTTCAAATCCACAGATTTGAGCGGTTCAAACCAATATGATTTGAGGAATCCCAACACTACGTTGAGATCCCACGGTGCCACTGGAGGCACACAAGGGGCTGTATATGTAATACTCCCTTGACAAACGTCTGGACTTCAGGAACTGAAGCCAATTTTTTCTGGAAGAAAATCTCCAGGGCCGAAACTTGAACCTTAATGGACCCCAATTTGAGGCCCATAGACACTCCTGTTTGCAGGAAGCGCAGAAATCGACCCAGTTGAAATTCCTTCGTGGGGCCTTTCTGGCCTCACCCACGCAACATATTTTCACCACATGTGGTGATAACGTTGTGCGGTCCCCTCCTTCCTGGCTTTGACCAGGGTAGGTATGACCTCTTCCGGAATGCCTTTTCCCTTAGGATCCGGCGTTCAACCGCCATGCCGTCAAACGCAGCCGCGGTAAGTCTTGGAACAGACAAGGTCCCTGCTGGAGCAGGTCCTTTCTTAGAGGCAGATGTCACAGTTCCTCTTGGAACAGACATGGTTCTTGCTGAAAGCAAATCCCATTTTAGCTCCCGAGGCTATTAGTCCTCTGTGAGCATCTCTTGAAGTTCCGGGTACCAAGTCCCTCTTGGCCAATCCGGAGCCACGAGTATAGTTCTTACTCCTCTACGTCTTATAATTCTCAATACCTTGGTTATGAGAAGCAGAGGAGGGAACACATACACCGACTGTTACACCGACGGTGTTACCAGGACGTCCACAGCTATCGCCTGAAGGTCTCGTGACCAGGCGCAATACCTGTCCCGTTTTTTGTTCGGGCTGGACGCCATCATGTCCACCTTTGGTCTTTCCCAAAGGTTCACACTCATGCGGAAAACTTCCCGATGAAGTTCCCACTCTCCCGGGTGGAGGTCGTGCCTGCTGAGGAAGTCTGCTTCCCAGTCGTCCACTCCCGGAATGAACACTGCTGACAGTGCTATCACATGATTTTCCGCCTAGCGAAAAATCCTTGCAGTTTTGACCACTGCCCTTCTGCTTCTTGTGCCGCCCTTTCTGTTTACGTGGGCGACTGCCGTGATGTTATCCCACTGAAACAATACCGGCTGACCTTGAAGCAGAGGCCTTGCTAAGCTTAGAGCATTATAAATTTGCTCTTAGCTCCAGTATATTTATGTGGAGAGAATTCTCCAGACTTGATCACACTCCCTGGAAATTTTTTCCCTGTGTGACTGCTCCCCAGCCTCTCAGGCTGGCCTCCGTGGTCACCAGCATCCAATCCTGAATGCCGAATCTGCGGCCCTCTAGAAGATGAGCACTCTGTAATCACCACAGGAGAGACACCCTTGTCCTTGGATATAGGGTTATCCGCTGATGCATCTGAAGATGCGATCCGGACCATTTGTCCAGCAGATCCCACTGAAGAGTTCTTGCGTGAAATCTGCCGAATGGAAGCGCTTCGTAATAAGCCACCATTTTTACCAGGACTCTTGTGCAATGATGCACTGACACTTTTCCTGGTTTTAGGAGGATCCCGATTAGCTCGGATAACTCCCTGGCTTTCTCCTCTGGGAGAAACACCTTTTCCTGGACTGTGTCCAGAATCATCCCTAGGACCAGCAGACGTGTCGTCGGAACAACTGCGGTTTTGGAATATTTAGAATCCACCCGTGCTGTCGTAGAACTACTTGAGATAGTGCTACTCCGACCTCCAACTGTTCTCTGGACCTTGTTCTTATCAGGAGGTCGTCCATTCTCTTTGACGACGAATCCTCATTTCGGTCATTACCTTGGTAAGGACCCGGGGTGCCTTGGACAATCCAACGGCATCGTCTGAAACTGATAGTGACAGTTCTGTACCACGAACCTGAGGTACCCTTGGTGAGAAAAGCAAATTTTTGGGACATGGAGGTAAGCATCCCTGATGTCCCGGGACACTATATAGTCCCCTTGTTTGCTATCACTGCTCTGAGTGACTCCATCTGAATTTGAACCTTTGTAAGTGTTCAAAAAATTTTTTTTCGATTTAGAATCGGTCTCACCTAGCCTTCTGGCTTCAGTACCACCATATAGTGTGGAACAATACCCCTTTCCTTGTTGTAGGAGGGGTATTTTTATTATCACCTGCTGGGAATACAGCTTGTGAATTATTTTCAATACTGCCTCCCTGTCGGAGGGAGACATTGGTACAGCAGACTACAGGAACCTGCGAGGGGGGAAACGCCTCGACATTCCAATCTGTACCCCTTGGATACTACTTGTAGGATCCAGGGGTCCTGTACGGTCCCAGCGTCATGCTGAGAACTTAGTAGAAGCGGCGGAGGGCTTCTGTTCCTGGGAATGGGCTGCCTGCTGCAGTCTTCTTCCCTTTTCTCTATCCCTGGGCAGATATGACTCTTATAGGGACGAAAAGACTGAGGCTGAAAAGACGGTGTCTTTTTCTGCAGAGATGTGACTTAGGGTAAATAACGGTGGATTTTCCAGCAGTTGCCGTGGCCACCAGGTCCCATGGACCGACCCCAAATAACTTCTCCCCTTTATACGGCAATACATCTTTGTGCCGTTTGGAATCTGCATCACCTGACCACTGTCGTGTCCATAAACATCTTCTTGCAGATATGGACATCGCATTTACTCTTGATGCCAGAGTGCAAAAATCCCTCTGCGCATCTCGCATATATAGAAATGCATCCTTTAAATGCTCTATAGTCAATAAAATACTGTCCCTGTCAAGGGTATCAATATTTTTAGTCAGGGAATCCGACCAAGCCACCTCAGGTCTGCACATCCAGGCTGAGGCGATCGCTGGTCACAGTATAACACCAGCCTGTGTGTGTATACTTTTTAGGATATTTTTCAGCCTCCTATCAGCTGGCTCCTTAAGTACGGTCCTATCTGTAGATGGTACCGCCACTTGTTCTGATAAGCGTGTGAGCGCCTTATCCACCCTGAGGGGTGTTTCCCAACGCGCCTTAACTTCTGGCGGGAAAAGGTATACCGCCAATAATTTTCTATCGGGGGAAACCCACGCATCATCACACACTTCATATAATTTATCTGATTCAGGAAAAACTACAGGTAGTTTTTTCACCTCACACATAATACCCTTTTTTGTGGTACTTGGAGTATCAGAAATATGTAACACCTCCTTCATTGCCCTTAACGTGTGGCCCTAAAGGAAAATACGTTTGTTTCTTCACCGTCGACACTGAAATCAGTGTCCGTGTCTGGGTCTGTGTCGACCGACTGAGGTAAATGGGCATTTTACAGCCCCTGACGGTGTTTGAGACGCCTGGACAGATACTAATTTGTTCGCCGGCCCTCTCATGTCGTCAACCGGCTTACAGCGTGTTGACATCATCACGTAATTCCATAAATAAGCCATCCATTCCGGTGTCGACTCCCTAGAGAGTGACATCACCATTACAGGCAATTTGCTCCGCCTCCTCACCAACATTTACCTCATACATGTCGACACACACGTACCGACATACAGCACACACATAGGGAATGCTCTGATAGAGGACAGGACCCACTAGCCCTTTGGGGAGACAGAGGGAGAGTTTGCCAGCACACACCAAAACGCTATAATTATCCAGGGACAACCTTTATATAAGTGTTCCTCCCTTATAGCATTTTAATATATGTAAATATCGCCAAATCAGTGCCCCCCCTCTCTGTTTTAACCCTGTTTCTGTAGTGCAGTGCAGGGGAGAGCCTGGGAGCCTTCCCACCAGCATTTCTGTGAGGGAAAATGGCGCTGTGTGCTGAGGAGAATAGGCCCCGCCCCCTTTTCGGCGGGCTTCTTCTCCGGAGTTTGTGATATCTGGCAGGGGTTAAATACATCCATATAGCCTCAAGGGCTATATGTGATGTATTTTTCGCCATACAGGTATTATACATTGCTGCCCAGGGCGCCCCCCCCCCAGCGCCCTGCACCCTCCGTGACTGCTGTGAGAAGTGTGCTGACAACAATGGCGCACAGCTGCAGTGCTGTGCGCTACCTGATGAAGACTGAAAGTCTTCTGCCGCCTGGTTCCGGACCTCTTCATCTTCAGCATCTGCAAGGGGGGTCGGCGGCGCGGCTCCGGGACGAACCCCAGGGCGAGCCCTGTGTTCCGACTCCCTCTGGAGCTAATGGTGTCCAGTAGCCTAAGAATCCAATCCATCCTGCACGCAGGTGAGTTGAAAATCTCTCCCCTAAGTCCCTCGATGCAGTGAGCCTGTTGCCAGCAGGACTCACTGAAAATAAAGAACCTAAAAACTTTTTCTAAGTAACTCTTTAAGAGAGCCACCTAGATTGCACCCTACTCGGACGGGCACAAAAACCTAACTGAGGCTTGGAGGAGGGTCATAGGGGGAGGAGCCAGTACACACCATGTGATCCTAAAAGCTTGCTTTTGTGCCCTGTCTCCTGCGGAGCCGCTATTCCCCATGGTCCTGACGGAGTCCCCAGCATCCACTAGGACGTTAGAGAAAATGCGGTTTTTCGACAAAAGTATATTCAATTGAAGAATGTTGATTCGACAACAGTGCTTTTCGACAGTAATTAAGTCAATTTCATTCCGCCTCACTTTGCTGGCGGAATCTAATAAAAGAAAATTTGTGTTTTTTTTATTGCTAATAGCATATCTATTTATATTAGAAGGGATTATGTACTTGGTTTGTCTATTAGGAGACACAAGTACTGACCGCGGGTAACCTCACCGCTGAACGCAAAGTTCCCACCATTGAAGATAATGGAGAGGCTATGCGATGCGCTGTCTGACAACTCAGACGCGCATAGCCAATCAGGAGAGTGCCACGACGTGGCGCTCCCTGATTGGCTGAAGGGACCCTCTGTGACAGGAGTCACGGGGGGGTCTCAGCATTCGGGGAAAGGGGTCCCATGTGTAAACATGGGATCCCTTTCAGTGCGTGGATCGGGTATGCGGTTTGTTTTTTTGCCAAGTACGTGGATTACAAAAAAAGAACAGGACACACTGGATTTAGGCGAGTATAATTTTATTTTCAGGTATCCCGGATTCTACTTGGAGAAGTGGACAGAGGTCGGCGTGTGAACATAGGTAAGTATGTGTGTGTCGGCATGTATGTAATAATAAGATTTTACTTACCGATAAATCTATTTCTCGTAGTCCGTAGTGGATGCTGGGGACTCCGTCAGGACCATGGGGATATAGCGGCTCCGCAGGAGACAGGGCACAATAATAAAAGCTTTAGGATCAGGTGGTGTGCACTGGCTCCTCCCCCTATGACCCTCCTCCAAGCCTCAGTTAGGATACTGTGCCCGGACGAGCGTGCATAATAAGGAAGGATATTGAATCCCGGGTAAGACTCATACCAGCCACACCAATCACACCGTACAACCTGTGATCTGAACCCAGTTAACAGTATGATAACAACGAAGGAGCCTCTGAAAAGATAGCTCACAACAAGAATAACCCGATTTTTGTAACAATAACTATGTACAAGTATTGCAGACAATCCGCACTTGGGATGGGCGCCCAGCATCCACTACGGACTACGAGAAATAGATTTATCGGTAAGTAAAATCTTATTTTCTCTGACGTCCTAGTGGATGCTGGGGACTCCGTCAGGACCATGGGGATTATACCAAAGCTCCCAAACGGGCGGGAGAGTGCGGATGACCCTGCAGCACCGAATGAGAGAACTCCATGTCCTCCTCAGCCAGGGTATCAAATTTGTAGAATTTAGCAAACGTGTTTGCCCCTGACCAAGTAACTGCTCGGCAAAGTTGTAAAACCGAGACCCCTCGGGCAGTCGCCCAAGATGAGCCCCCTTCCTTTTGGAATGGGCTTTTACCGATTTTGGCTGTGGCAGGCCTGCCACAGAATGTGTAAACTGAATTGTATTACAAATCCAGCGAGCAATCGTCTGCTTAGAAGCAGGAGCACCCATCTTGTTGGGTGCATACAGGCTAAACAGCGAGTCAGATTTTCTGACTCCAGCCTTCCTGGAAACATATTTTTCAGGGCCCTGACAACGTCAAGTAACTTGGAGTCCTCCAAGTCCCTAGTACCCGCAGGTACCACAATAGGTTGGTTCATGTGAAAAACAGAAAACGCCTTAAGGAGAAATTGAGGACGAGTCCTCAATTCTGCCCTGTCAGAATGAAAAATTAAGTAAGGGCTTTATATATGATAAAGCCGCCAATTCTGACACACGCCTGGCTGAAGCCAGGGCTAATAGCATCGTCACCTTCCATGTGAGATATTTTAAGTCCACAGTGGTGAGTGGTTCAAACCAATGTGACTTTAGGAAACTCAAAACAACATTGAGATCCCAAGGTGCCACTGGGGCACAAAAGGAGGCTGTATATGCAGTACCCCTTTTACAAACATCTGAACGTCAGGCACTAAAGCCAGTTCTTTCTGGAAGAAATTCGACAGGGCCGAAATTTGAACCTTAATGGACCCTAATTTTAGGCCCATAGACAGTCCTGTTTTCAGGAAATGTAGGAAACGACCCAGTTGGAATTCCTCTGTAGGGGCCTTCTTGGCCTCACACCACGCAACATATCTTCGCCAAATGCGGTGAAAATGTTTTGCGGTTACATCCTTCCTGTCTTCGACCAGGGTAGGGATGACTTCATCTGGAATGCCCTTTCAGGATCCGGCGTTCAACCTCCATGCCGTCAAACGCGGCCGCGGTAAGTCTTGGAACAGACAAGGCCCCTGCTGGAGCAGGTCCTTTCTTAAAGGTAGAGGCCACGGGTCTTCCGTGAACATCTCTTGAAGTTTCGGGTACCAAGTCCTTCTTGGCCAATCCGGAACCACGAGTATCGTTCTTACTCATCTCCCTCTTATGATTCTCAGTACTTTTGGTATGAGAGGCATAGGAGGGAACACATACTCTGACTGGTACACCCACAGTGTTACCAGAGCGTCCACCGCTATTGCCTGAGGGTCCCTTGACCTGGCGCAATATCTAGTTTTTTGTTCAGGCGGGACGCCATCATGTCCACCTTTGGTTTTTCCCAACGGTTTACAATCATGTGGAAGACTTCCCGATGAAGTCCCCACTCTCCCGGGTGGAGGTCATGCCTGCTGAGGAAGTCTGCTTCCCAGTTTTCCACTCCCGGAATGAACACTGCTGAGAGTGTTATCACATGATTTTTCGCCCAGCGAAGAATCCTTGCAGTTTCTGCCATTTCCCTCCTGCTTCTTGTGCCGCCCTGTCTGTTTACGTGGGCGACTGCCGTGATGTTGTCCCACTGGATCAATACCGGCTGACCTTGAAGCAGAGGTCTTGCTAAGCTTAGAGCATTGTAAATTGCCCTTAGCTCCAGCATATTTATGTGGAGAGAAGTCTCCAGACTTGATCACACTCTCTGGAAATTTTTTCCTTGTGTGACTGCTCCCCAGCCACTCAGGCTGGCATCCGTGGTCACCAGGACCCAGTCCTGAATGCCGAATCTGCGGCCCTTTCATAGATGAGCACTCTGCAGCCACCGCAGAAGAAACACCCTTGTCCTTGGAGACAGGGTTATCCGCTGATGCATCTGAAGATGCGATCCGGACCATTTTTCCAGCAGATCCCACGGAAAGGTTCTTGCGTAAAATCTACCGAATGGGATCGCTTTGTAAGAAACCACCATTTTTCACAGGATCCTTGTGCAATGATGCACTGATACTTTTCCTGGTTTTAGGAGGTTCCTGACTAGCTCGGATAACTCCCTGGCTTTCTTCTCCGGGAGAAAACATCCTTTTCTGGACTGTGTCCAGAATCATCTCTAGGAACAGCAGACGTGTTGTCGGAAAAAAAACTGCGATTTTGGAATATTTAGAATCCACTCGTGCTGTCGTAGAACTACTTAAGATAGTGCTACTCCGACCTCCAACTGTTCTCTGGACCTTGCCCTTATCAGGAAAGCGTCCATATTTCTTTTAAGAAGAATCATCATTTCGGCCATTACCTTGGTAAAGACCTGGGGTGCCGTGGACAATCCAAACGGCAGCGTCTGAACTGATAGTGACAGTTCTGTACCACGAACCTGAGGTACCCTTGGTGAGAAGGGCAAATTTGGACATGTAGGTAAGCGTCCCTGATATCCAGTGACACCATATCGTCCCCTTCTTCCTGGTTCGCTATCAATGCTCTGAGTGACTCCATCTTGATTTGAACGCTTGTATGTAAGTGTTCAAATATTTCAGATCTCACCGAGCCGTCTGGCTTCAGTACCACAATATAGTGTGGAATAATACCCCTTCCCTTGTTGTAGAAGGAGTACTTTGATTATCACCTGCTGGGAATACAGCCTGTGAATTGTTCCCAATACTGCCTCCCTGTCGGAGGGAGACGTTGGTAAAGCAGACTTCAGGAACTTGTGAGGGGGAGACGTCTCGAATTTCCAATGTACACCTGGGATACTACGTGTAGGATCCAGGAGTCCACTTGTGAGTGAGCCCACTGCGTGCTGAAACTCTTGAGATGACCCCCTACCGCACCTGAGTCCGCTTGTACGGCCCCAGCGTCATGCTGCGGACTTGGCAGAAGCTGTGGAGGGCTTCTGTTCCTGGGAATGGGCTGCCTGCTGCAGTCTTCTTCCCTTTCCTCTACCCCTGGGCAGATATGACTGGCCCTTTTGCCCGCCTGCCCTTATGGGGACGAAAGGACTGAGACTGAAAAGACTGTGTCCTTTTCTGCTGAGATGTGACTTGGGGTAACAAAAGGTGGATTTTTCAGCTGTTGCCATGGCCACCAGGTCCGATGGACCGCCCCTTTATACGGCAATACTTCCATGTGCCGTCTGGAATCTGCATCACCTGACCACTGTCGTGTCTTCGTCTGGCAGATATGGACATCACATTTACTCTTGATGCCAGAATGCAAATATCCCTCTGCGCATCTCGCATATATAGAAATGCATCCTTAAAATGCTCTATAGTCAATAAAATCTTGTCCCTGTCAAGGGTATCAATATTTTCAGTCAGGAAATCCGACCAAGCCCCCTCAGCGCTGCACATCCAGGCTGAGGCGATTGCTGGTCGTAGTATAACACCAGTATGTGTGTATATACTTTTAGGATATTTTTCAGCTTCCTATCAGCTGGCTCCTTGAGGGCTGCCGTATCTGGAGACGGTAACGCCACCTGTTTTTATAAGCGTGTGAGCGCCTTATTCACCCTAAGGTGTGTTTCCCAACTCGCCCTAACTTCTGGCGGGAAAGGGTATACCGCCAATAATTTTCTATCGGAGGAAACCCACGTATCATCACACACTTCATTTAATTTATCTGATTCAGGAAAAACTACAAGTAGTTTATTCACACCCTACATAATACCCTTATTTGTGGTACTTGTAGTATCAGAAATATGTAACACCTCCTTCATTGCCCTTAACATGAAACGTGTGGCCCTAAAGGAAAATACGTTTGTTTCTTCACCGTCGACACTGGAGTCAGTGTCCGTGTCTGTGTCGACCGACTGAGGTAAATGGGCGTTTTTACAAGCCCCTGACGGTGTCTGAGACGCCTGGACAGGTACTAATTTGTTTGCCGGCCGTCTCATGTCGTCAACCGACCTTGCAGCGTGTTGACATTATCACGTAATTCCTAAATAAGCCATTCATTCCAGTGTCGACTCCCTAGAGAGTGACATCACCAATACAGGCAATTTGCTCCGCCTCCTCACCAACATCGTCCTCCTACATGTCAACACACACGTACCGACACACAGCACACACACAGGGAATGCTCTGACAGAGGACAGGACCCCACTAGCCCTTTGGGGAGACAGAGGGAGAGTTTGCCAGCACACACCAAAAACGCTATAATCATACAGGGACAACCCCTTATACAAGTGTTTTCCCTTATAGCATTATTATATATGTAATCATATCGCCAAATAAGTGCCCCCCCTCTCTGTTTTAACCCTGTTTCTGTAGTGCAGTGCAGGGGAGAGCCTGGGAGCCTTCCTCACAGCAGAGCTGAGCAGGAAAATGGCGCCGTGTGCTGAGGAGAATAGGCCCCGCCCCCTTTTCGGCGGGCTCTTCTCCCGGAGTTTGTGAGATCTGGCAGGGGTTAAATAGATCCATATAGCCTCAAGGGCTATATGTGATGTATTTTAGCCATAAAAAGGTATTATACATTGCTGCCCAGGGCGCCCCCCCCAGCGCCCTGCACCCTCAGTGACAGTTGGTGACTGTTGGTGAAGTGTGCTGACAACAATGGCGCACAGCTGCAGTGCTGTGCGCTACCTTATGAAGACTGAAAGTCTTCTGCCGCCTGTTTCTGGACCTCTTCAACTTCGGCATCTGCAAGGGGGGTCGGCGGCACGGCTCCGGGACCGGACTCCATGGCTGGGCCTGTGTTCGATCCCTCTGGAGCTAATGGTGTCCAGTAGCCTAAGAAGCAAATCCATCCTGCACGCAGGTGAGTTTACTTCTCTCCCCTAAGTCCCTCGTAGCAGTGAGCCTGTTGCCAGCAGGACTCACTGAAAATAAAAAACCTAACTTAAACTTTTATTCTAAGCAGCTCAGGAGAGCCACCTAGATTGCACCCTTCTCGTCGGGCACAAAAATCTAACTGAGGCTTGGAGGAGGGTCATAGGGGGAGGAGCCAGTGCACACCACCTGATCCTAAAGCTTTTATTATTGTGCCCTGTCTCCTGCGGAGCCGCTATATCCCCATGGTCCTGACGGAGTCCCCAGCATCCACTAGGACGTCAGAGAAAAAGTTTTACTTTCACGGTGTGCGTGTCCTGTTTTTATTTGGGTATTTTTTTTGCAGAAGAACTACAGGTACCAGTGGGCCAGTTCCCCCCCCCACATGCTGGTACTTGTGGTTCTCAAAGTACCAGCTCGCGGGGGAGGCTTGCTGGGACTTGTAGTTCTTCTGCAAAAAAACAATATTGTTTTATTTTACACAAGGCTATCAGCCCCCCATCCGCAGCCCTTGGATGGGGGGGTGGGGGGGACAGCCTCGGGCTTCACCCCTGGCCCTTGGGTGGCTGGAGGGGGGGACCCCTTGATTTAAGGGGTCCCCACTCCTCCAGGGTACCCCAGCCAGGGGTGACTAGTTGGCGATTTAATGCTGCGGCCACAGGGACCGGTATAAAGTGTCCCCCGGCTGTGGCATTATCTCTCCAGCTAGTGGAGCCCGGTGCTGATGTTAAAGATACGGGGGACCCCTACGCTTTTTGTCCCCCGTATTTTTTGCACCAGGACCGGACGCAGATCCCGGTGCTGGTTCTAAAAATACGGGGGATCCCCTGTCAACCCCCCCCCCCCCCCGGTATTTTTACAACCAGGACCAGCTCAAAGTGCCCGAGGCTGGTTATGCTTAGGAGGGGAGACCCCACGCAATTTTTTTTAGGGTTTTTTAACCATTTTTGTGCCATCCGAAAAGTCGAATCCAGGACACACTTATCCGTCAATTGGTCCGTTTTTCGACAGCGGGACTGTCGAATCCGTTTTTTATTGAATATGTCGAATTTGGGTCCCGGCGGGAGGGTATGTGACTGTTGAATTGTGTCGAATTTAAAAACGGTCGAATTCCAGCCGGAATTCGACCGCAATTGCATATACCCCATAGACTCTTAAGGTACACACATAAATACAACTGGAAATGTTTGTTTTAGACAGGTCATCTAATTGGGCTCTGTTGCAATCAATGAGTATGCAGCAATATACAAGACCCACTTTTAACTGAGCTGACTCATTGAAGAGGGCAGTATTATATGGTTATGGGTAAACAGTGCAATATAAATTATGAGCCAATTCGCAGATGCTCAGTTTCAGAATTTCTACAATATAAACATTTCAGAGACGTGCTGTCAGGGAAGGAAGAGCCTCCCCTGTTATACTCCTGAGATTTTATATAAAAAGCTACTAGAATAATACAAAGAAGATATTTATAACATAAACATCTTATTTGTTTATTGTAATCCTTTTTATAGCTAAAGGTGTGTACACACTGGAAAGATATATCTGCAGATCAATTGATCGGCAGATATATCTATAGACGGATTGGGCAGTGTGTTGATAATACACACTGCCCGATACGTCGGGGACCAACAATCACCGCCGGCCGCCGCAGCATGTGTACGGGCGGGCGGCCAACCGCCGTACACACACAGCGAAGCGCCAATATATTGGTAGATATATTGGCCGTCGGATGTACTGCGGGGCAGACGCGATACGTCTGTGAACGACGGAGTTCACACACGTATCGGCCGTACACACTGGCCGACGGACCAGCGATATATCGGCCGTTCAGGAGAACGGCCGATATATCGGCCACTGTGTATGGGCCTTAACACTCACCAGCTTTGTGGAGATCCCTGGAGCTGGAGGGAGATGAGAGATGAGGCAGCAACAGCTCTGCCTCGGTTTTAAAGCCAGACACTGCTTTGCAGGGCTGGGGGTGGGGCCACACCATGGGCAGTAATGCTGCACTGAAAGGAAGCTAATAAAGTGGCAGACCTCTGAGTCTGGGGGCGTGCCTTCTGCATTGATGGACACTTGGATGTGTCATGTGACCAGGTAGGGCGCTGTAGTCGGAGCTCAGTCAGCAGCAGCAAGAGAAAACACAGGGATGCAGGTAGGAGACTCAATGGATACTGTAGCTTAGTGTAGTGAGTTACAGCGAGTAGGGGACTCCCAGTATTCAGACCCATACCCTTGTGTGCCTCCCCGCACTGCATGTCACTGGTCCATTTATACATAAGCATACTATGGGCCCCATTTAACAACAAGAAATAACCCCATTAACACTCGCTAAAGGGGTTATGGCCTCCTTTCATTATTTAACAGAAGTAACCTTAGTGACAGCACTGTTCACACACCCCTAGTTACGGCACACCAGAGCAGCATCTATTGGGGGTAACTCCAAGTTGATCGCAGCAGGAATTTTGTTAGCAGTTGGGCAAAACCATGTGCATTGCAGGGGAGGCAGATATAACATGTGCAGAAAGAGTTAGATTTGGGTGGGTTATTTTGTTTCTGTGCAGGGTAAATACTGGCTGCTTTATTTTTACATTGGAAATTAGATTGCAGATTGAACACACCACACCCAAATCTAACTCTCTCTGCACATGTTAAATCTGCCTCCCCTGCAGTGCACATGGTTTTGCCCAACTGCTAACAAAATCCCTGCTGCGATCAACTTGGAATTACCCCCATTGGCGGTTGTGGTCTGGAATTTTATGCAAATGCCACCACAAATATTCCCATTGCTTTTGTGTGTGGTAAGGACTGAGGGCCTAATTCAGACATGAACACAGCAGCAAATTTGTTAGCTAATGGGCAAAACCATGTGCACTGCAGGGGGGGGCAGATATAACATGTGCAGAGAGAGTTAGATTTGGGTGGGGTGTGTTCAAACTGAAATCTAAATTGCAGTGTAAAGATAAAGCAGACAGTATTTACCCTGCACAGAAACAATATAACCCACCCAAATCTAACTCTCTACTGCACATGTTATATCTGCCACATTTGCAGTGCACATGGTTTTGCCCATTAGCTAACAAATTTGTTGCTGCGATCAGGTCTGAATTAGGCCCTGAGCGCACTAGGTTAGGAGCACTCAGCTCAGTGTCCATCAGGACAGTCAGGTTGGGTTCACCAGTCATGGAGCCGGAGGAGCAGTGAAGCACTGTGCGACTGCTAATGCTGAGCAGTGTTGGGCCCACATCAATCAACATTAGCAATAGGAGAGGAGTGAATGACTCGGCTAAGCCAGATCTATGTTGAATGTTGAGTCTTCTCTTGTACTGAAGTACAACCACTGTACAGGGCCATCTTAATGTATAGGCTCACTGTGCAGCTGCCCAGAGCCCCACGACTCTTAATGTATAGGTGCAGCTGCGCAGAGCCCCACGACTCTAGGGGCCTTTGAGCATGGGCAGTCTGGGCTGGGGGACATTGGCCTTCCTGCGCTTCTCAGGGGACAGGTAGAGAATGCGCTCATTGTGAATTACACACAATCAGAGTGGCCAGGCAGCATTTTACCAGCCTCAGAGTCTGCAGCCAGACAGTGAATGGCTTCTGTCAGCAAGCTAACTGGTGGATGACTCGAGCTATCCACCAGAGTGCTGACAGTCATTCACTGTATGGAACCATGTGGAGAGACCGCACGGGACAGCAGGAGGGGTAAGTTCTGATTTTTTTTTAAATTATTTATTCCTGTGAATGGGTCGGAAGGGGACCCAGTTAACTGCTGTGTCCAGGGCCTGTTAAGATGGCCCTTCCATTGTATAAGAAAGTCTACAGTAACTGTGTCACTGTCAAAAATAATGAGTTAGAATAAATGTGTTTAGATAAATAATATTTCAAACAAGTACAAACATTGTAAACCATCCATGTTCTGGAACCAATGTTTAGGACTAAGCAATATTTTGGGTCGATGTTTAAAAAACATTGGTACTTCTGATGTCCCATCCAAACAGTCAGTCCCCGGAGGTTTCACCTGTACCCTGCTCTGACTTAGTCTCTGCTTTCTTATAAATCAGAGAAGAGATGTGGACAAGAGCAGCTGGCGTTTGTCTTGTGACTTCTCTGCAGGGAACACAACAGTAGAGGAGAGAGTGCAGCATACTCTGCACTACGTGCTCTCCCTACTTCCTATGGAAGTATTTTTACCAAAGTTTTGTAGATTTATAAAGTGGGGATATTTAAGGATGTCTGATTGGCACTGGGAGGAGGTCTGGGAGGCATGCAAATAAGTCTTAGGGCATGTGGAGAGCATGTTATAGTAAGTAGGGATTTGAGATCTTGTGGGCACATTATTTGCCCAAGTGTATGTGGGGTGGAGTGAGTGGCATATGGTGGAGATTAAATACGAGTGCGGGAATTCTAGGATGAGTAATGTGGAGAAACCAGGTTTCTTTTGAGACGGTTTTATTTTTTTGCATTAATCCTTAACATGGTTGGAGAATAGAGATGTGTGGTTGTCCATCACTGCTCTTTATTATTATCATTGTAAATGGGTTGCCCATCAGGTTTTCATGCATCCAAACACACATGGAAAATTACGAAAATGCACATATAGTACAAATGCAAACTTTAGCAGCTATATTACACATTTTAATACTAACCATCCCCTTATGGTTTTGATGCAAATTGTAGGCGAGAGCTCCCAAGAAGAACAATCCATCACATCGGAAAACACTTCAAACACAGCACCTCCAAATTCAGGCTCCGAAATAATCACCACCTGTAACAGCATAGTACACAAAGGTCAGCTGTTCCATCATTTGCAGTGACTACACCATATAGAAAATATACAGGGGTATTCCTCTTTACCTTTCCTGGTCTGGGGTTGATTTTCTCAGCACCTGTCATTGAAAATACCTAAAACAGTGCAAAGTAAAATTATTAAATCAATTAATATCAAACAGGATGATTTTTTTTTTGTTTTTTTAAATTAAGTCAATTTTGCGGACAGGTTGTGTAAAATTAATTATGATCAAACACTGCAATATGTTTCATTAGAAGCAATCCCAAAACATAACATTGTCAGCCTGTGGCTCTCATTGGGGCTACTGTCATCTAGCTAAGGCATATGGATATTGTCTGGACCTTTACTTAGAGAACAATGAGTACATAATTGCTTCTGCTTGTTAATAATGCCATCACCAAGTGTCATCTCCTGCAATCACAGAAAGGAGCACCGCAAAATGTTTTAATGAAGACATTTTTTACATGTAGACTAGTAGATTTTAGTGCTCCAAATGATACAAAACTACTTAGCAAACCCAAACCATACTAGATGCCATACCGTAATACATTATTACCAAACTGTAATAGAGTTTTATATTGTACTTTGAGTGTTGCGTCAAAATGCTACTGCTAACCTTGATACAAAAAAAAAAAAAAAAGGTTTATTCATTTGTTCTTGAAACAAACTAGGTTATGTAAGACTGTGCTGTTAAAGCAATGCAACAGCCGGACCAATAGAAGAACGGCACTTATAAAAACACTCTTTAAGCACAATACTAAACTTTTATGTATGGACAGCATGTCGAAAGTAATTTACTACAGAAATGAATTAACCTATTGAGCAAGTGTATCAAACAATATATTAGTGAAAAGAATGCTCATGCAGTGCAATCCCTTCTTATTAGCACTGGGAATCGGCATTTACATTAAGGTGCCTACAGACATTCTACACAAGTCGCAACAGAAAACTTCCTTTAACAATATTGGAAGGAGAAAGACTGGCCAGGTCACATGGGATAGGCAAATTTTTTTTAAATAAATGAGTCAGAACTTGTCTAAAATGTCAGTATCTTAAGGTAGTGAACAATCCTGAATAATATTATACTAAATTAAAAATTCCTGTTATCAGTGTATATAGTATGAATGTGTAAGTCACATCCTCAATACTCTCCTTCAATTAAAATACCAACTTCTAAGATTTACAACATATATACGTAAAGGTTCAAACAAACTAAGCAAAAGGCAAAACATATGCTTAGAGGAGGGTGAAGTACAAGGATCTTGGCATTCTTTCAGTTTCCAAACTGCTGGTTCCATAAGGGGAATTAATCATTCTCAAATCACTAACTTAGATTTCTAAAACCACCCTGTTAGCTGCACTTGTTCTAAAAGTTTTCTGTATGCATAACATATGTCTTTTTTTGTCATTTTTTCCCCCCAGCTGCATTTCTACTATTGAATAGAAAAAGTATGCTAGTAGTCCAGCACAGCTCTTCCCCTCCCCACCACTATATCCTTAGTTACAAATACTGTACAGTAACTAAAAAGGAAAATATATTATTACAAAACAGGTTCAAATTTAAATTTACTGGAGGAATCTTTACAGAAAAAAGTGCAGATCTACTGTGTGTACACTAGAAGATGATTTACTTAGCAACAGCAGTCGTTTAATATAAATGTATACACACACACACACACACACACACACACACACACACACACACACACACACACACACACACACACACACACACACACAGAGACTGACTGAATAGACAGAGAACTCACCTCTGAACTGAGGCTTGGCATAAAGGAACTTTGATCTTGGCCCTTAAAATAAAAGACTTCTGAAACGTCTTTTGCAGCTTTGTCTAATGTTGGAGTGCTTTCAAATGGTAACACGCTCCTGCTTCCATCAGGTGTACTATGGTTTACCTCAGTGTGGCCGTTAAAACTAGGCAGTGTTACTGGCAAGTCAGCGTGTTCTTGGTTACTGGATTCCAGGTGACTGTCCATGCTGAGCACAGGTGTGGATAACACTTGCTGTGCAGAGTCACTTTGTGAGTAATTTGAGGACTGCAGTGTTAAATCACCTTTACCTTCCTGTACTAATGTATGAACTGTCTCGGCGGAGTCTGTAGTTAGAAGATCACAGTTTTTGCCTAGGGGAGTAAACTCCATTCTGGGCGTGTCGAAGGAGGTAGTTATAGTGCTGACTGTAGTGACGGTGGGAGAGAACACATTCTCTTCAGTTCTTGCTGCAAATGGTGATTTGAAGTTGGAATAAATGGACTCTATGCGAGATCTCTTCACTGCTAAGTCTACAACATCTGCTTTTTCCTTGCCACATGTTTCCTGTGGTGACGGAAGTGGCTCTTTGTGTGATCTCAGAGATTTCAAAATCATGCTTTGTTCAGCAGATGCCCGCTTTGGCCTCTGTTTCTCAGCAGTTTCTTTGCTTTGCAGTTTAAATAATGCCATTGGTGCTAGCTCCTTTGCTCTATCTTTCTTCCCTAAGCCAAAGGAGAATGATTCAGTATCCAGTATTTTTTCCAAGTAATCCTCACGGATAGGTGGTAAACCACAATATGGACCTGGAGATTTAGGTGTTCTGGGCTTTTTTCTCTTCTGAGGCACTGTAATTGAGCTGTCTAACTTCCTGATTGCTTCAGCAAACTTTTCCATGTCTGAAGATGAATCTAAAGAACTTTCCTCACTTGCTATGGAGGCGTTCAAACTGCCATCAGGGCTATGTTGTACATTGGTGAGATTCTCAGCAAGATCCTCTGTAGGATGGAGGGTTCCATTAGTAGAAGTGTTAGAACCTGGGTCACCAATGCAACCATTTTCACGTATACTAGAAACCACCAGGTCCAAATTGTCCACATTCACATCACTACTATTATTGTTACCAACGTCAATATTAAAGTCTACTTCTTTCTTATCAACTTTGCTCAAAACATTTTTGTGCTGGTTTTCAGTATTTATAAGATCTTCTGATATTTCTTCTGCAACCACATCAACACTACATTCACTCAAGTGTTTATTTTCAGTCACTGGCAGATCAGAAACCTTTTGTGAATTATCTTCCTGTTCAATATCCGATGCTAATTTCACTTCATTTTCATAACTGGTGTACTGAGCCAAATTCTCCTTTCCTGCTTCTGGACACGAGACAATGTCTTTAGTGATATTCTGCAGGACTACATGGCTGCTTTCTTTGGCTGAAATATCACTACACAGAGTGATCTGTTCACTTTCATTTTTATTAGACTCTACAGAAAAGCCATTCTGTTGTGAGGAGCAACCTTCACGTAATGGCTCCCCACCATCCAGAGAGTTTGCCAATGCCTGGTGTAGGCTTACGTCACTTTGTGGTGAAACCGACTTAACACAGGAATTTTCAGCCTCTGGTTCATTACTGGTTTGAATAGCAGGTCCATTATTGGTTTCAACTGAGCATGTTGTGGAAATCGGTGAAACATTGTTTACCTCTCCAGCCATAGGTTCTTCACGGCTTGGTTGAATAATTGCATCCAAAGTCAATGATTCAGCAGTTGGTAGACTCTTGCTTTCATTTATCATATCTTTTTGTAACAAATCATGTTCCCTAAGACCTTCTACACAATTCTGTACTTCCTCGGTTTCTGTTAATGGATTCTGTACTTCCTCGGTTTCTGTTAATGGTTCAGACTGTGCTTGAACATCTCCATTTAGGTTTTCAATACCTGGTAAGTAACAGGTATCCTCAGATTTGGTATCATTTGTATGCAGGATAAGGATGTCTTCCTTTTGAAGTTCTTTTTTGGCATCATTGTTTATGGGTTCTTCTATTTGAGTTTTCTTTTTGTTCGTTCTTGTTTTAGGTGACTTGGTGATGTCCTTTCCGTCAGTGGGCTGTGCTTGTGCTTTTCGGTCTTTGTCAAGTACTGTTTTACAGTCATTTATTTGCTTCTGATCTGTGGTAGAAGGTACTGAAGACTTCAAAACAGAGTCTACAGCATCTAAATGTGATGGGTTGGAGTCTTGAGTCAGGCAATCATTGGGCACATCTGTTGAGACAATAGGCTCTTTTTTTACTGAATTGTGTGCATTACCCATATCTGTATACGTAGAATCTAATCTAAAACCCACACCACCTTCCAAAGGAGTAATATCCCCAGCTAAATTATCAGCAGAGTCTTGAGATGAATGTAGCAATGTGTCTTCTGTATTACTGGTCAACTGTAAATCATCACTAAGTGTGGTATTATTCTCACTTAAAGGGACATCACACTTGCTTAGTTCAACAGGATGATCATTGTGTTTTTTATCCAGTACTGAAGGTAAAATACTTTCTGACTGGGGCGTTACGGGTTCTCCTTCTGCTTCCAAACCATTTCTGTTGTCTTCCATCTGCATCTGATTGGTCAGAGTTACTGTACGGTCTTCCCGTGGTTTATGATCCACCTTATGATTGGCAATCTCTGTCTGACTTGTGTCTGCCTTTATTTCACAATGACCATTTTCAGACTTTTTGCCATTGGCAGTGTGAATGTCGCTGGTTGATTTCACTGACGAGCTACTGTCTTTCAGGCCAGCCCCTTTTACCTGTTTCCCAAAATTCAGTTTGGCTCTTTCAACAAATTTCTTTGGCTGGGAAATATTCTTTGTTGCATAAAAATCTATCTGCCTGTGGCTTGTTCTTTTATTCTCAAATAAAGAAACTTTGCTAGCAATGTTCCCTTTGGGGAAGTGCGCTTCAGTTGTAGCCTCATCTATATTATCAACAACCTTGGGCCTAATGGGCAGTTCCACATTCTTTGGTTTTGGGGGGCTGAAAGAGAGAACAAAAAAAATGTCAATGCAAAACATTTGTTTAGCTGAAATAATCTATGTTTAATAGTATGTTTCATTTTTAATAGCAGGAAGAACCATGTGTTTTTATTAAAGCTAAAGGAATCAAATATGCAAAAAAAAAAAAAAAAAAAAAGGTTATACTGTATGAATCATGAGGAATTTTGGGGTTTTACTTAGCGTGTTATTTCATAGTCTGTTTGAAAAGTTTTGGTACAAAGCTGATTAAAGGCTGGCATATGAACCAACAGATCAGTGGAAAACAGTAACACAGTGGAAAAGACAGCTTATTTAACATAAATAATAAAAACACATCGGAAAACCCCCCCAAATGTTAAGCCTGGAAAACAAATTATACACAAGTGCTACATATGAATTACATTAAGAGCAAAACAGTAAACGTCTTAAATGCAACACAATAATGTTTAATAACTGGCCAAATTTGAACAACATACTTCATATTGCATCCCTAAATAACAATTCTGGATGAGACTATTTTAGAAATACAGAGGGATATGGAACTCCATGCAAATAAGCACTACAAAGCAATCACAGTTCTTGTATATCCTGCTTGTATTAAAATGAAAAGTTACTATTTAGAACTCCTTTTTCTTGTAAGCAACCTTTACTAATTAACACAATGCTCTTTATTTACACAAGAATGACTTCAAACCTGCAGTTCTGCATTCCAAGGAATTAAACTGACAATACCCTTGGCATCACTTCCTCCCACCTGAAGTGAAAACTGGATTTGCTATACACACACACCCCCACCCACCCACTTACAAGTGTCCATTTTATGATAAAGTACACTTCTAGAATGGGCATTTGTACATTTGATTTTTTTTTCTTTTAAACATATGGTCAAAGTTATCAATGTAAATTGCTAAAATAATTTAATTAAAAACAAAAACAAATAATTGCAGTCTGTTTCTCAATCTAGCTAATCTGACCTTTGATGTTCACAGATGGAGGGAGTGGACTCACTGGGGTGCAATATGGATTTGCACCCCACCCACTGCCTCTGAGGTCTTAAATAGGGACCTAGCATTAGCTGACTGTACAGTCTGCATAGCAAAGCCACAGATATTTCTAATCATATAGCAAGTCAGTTGTTGGGAGAACTTTTGGGGTGTGGTGCTCCTTGGATTGCTCTGGTGGGGCCACTTTGGGGTATCACCATTTTACATTTATTTTTAGCACTTATATCACTGTTTGTTTGTTATTTATATAACATTTTCACACATCCATTTTTCACTTTTGAAAGCGCCTAAAGGGGGATATACGCGTAACGATTTTTGCTTAATTTCGATTGCTTAGAAAAGAAGCACACATTGCTCGGTGTGTATGCCCCATGGCGATAGTGATGCGCGCTGCCGCCGGCTCTATACTGCCCACAATCCAGTCAGATCGCTCACTTCACCCGCCGGGTGAAGTGAGCACCCCCCCCCCCCCTTTCTCTCAGCACACATCACGCTGTGTGCTGAGCGGGTGGGGGGCGGGGGGAGATGTGTGCTGAGCATTCTGTGATAGAGCGCTCAGCACACATCTCTACGTGTGTACCTCCCTTAACACTGATTAGCTACCTTCACTTTTTAAACACTGAGACTACACTGCTGTCCTCTTTCTAACACTCAGCAGCTACTATCACTCTGATTTTTTACCGCTGTCCTTTATTTGTGTGGTATCCTGCTTCCCAGAGGTGAACCCCTATGTTAGGGACCTGCCTGATGAGGTCACCTTGACTATTGGTGGGCAGGCTCATAATATTGGCCAATTTTAGTCAAAAACCGCAGATAGGATGTAAAATTACTACAATTATTATAATTCTAATGGCTGTATGGTGCACCTGCTCTCGTTTCTATGTTGTAGTACTAAGTCTCTGCTAGGTAGCACATCCCATTATATTGTAAGTACTTAGGTTGTGCAGTCCAGGCTCCCTCTTCCTAATATAAAGAAAGGTTAGTAAGCAGGGTTTTTCCTAGTCACCTGCCAGAAAGAAAACCAGTTTCCGTAATGTCCATAGAAATGACTGCAGCTTTATTTCTCACTGCCACAGAGGAGGCAAAAAAATGTCGGGATTTGCTTTAGAACTCCATGGAAACCCACTTCTAGCACCATGATTTGGCAAATGGAAGTTTCCAATAAGTTTAATTAAGTAATTAGTCCTCCTGGTCTTCCACAGCATCCTCCTCCACCTTCTCTTCCTTCTGGCCTGGCAGCGCTGCGCCCAATTACTGGCTTTCACTCTCAGGTGATACTCAATGACATGCAGTGAGGTAAGTCAGGTGAGGCAGAGCCTTTCCTGTCATACTAACGTATATGCTAGAGTTTTGACTATATAGAGTGTATGAAAAATAAAAAGATTAGAAATAATGATAGATATACACACACACACACACACACACACACACACACACACACACACACTGCTCAAAAAAATAAAAGGAACACAAAAAAAAACACATCCTAGATCTGAATGAATGATTCTTATTAAATACTTTGTTCTTTACATAGTTGAATGTGCCGACAACAAAATCACACAAAAATTATCAATGTAAATCAAATTTATTAACCCATGGAGGTCTGGATTTGGAGTCACACTCAAAATTAAAGTGGAAAAACACACTACAGGCTATCCAACTTCGATGTAATGTCCTTAAAACAAGTCAAAATTAGGCTCAGTAGTGTGTGTGGCCTCCACGTGCCTGTATGACCTCCCTACAACGCCTGGGCATGCTCCTGATGAGGTGGCGGATGGTCTCCTGAGGGATCTCCTCCCAGACCTGGACTAAAGCATCCGACAACTCCTGGACAGTCTGTGGTGCAACATGGCGTTGGTGGATGGAGCGAGACATGATGTCCCAGATGTGCTCAATTGGATTCAGGTCTGGGGAACGGGCGGGCCAGTCCATAGCATCAATGCCTTCGTCTTGCAGGAACTGCTGACACACTCCAGCCACATGAGGTCTAGCATTGTCTTGCATTAGGAGGAACCCAGGGCCAACCGCACCAGCATATGGTCTCACAAGGGGTCTGAGGATCTCATCTCGGTACCTAATGGCAGTCAGGCTACCTCTGGCGAGCACATAGAGGGCTGTGTGGCCCCCAAAGAAATGCCACCCCACACCATTACTGACCCACTGCCAAACCGGTCATGTTGGAGGATGTTGCAGGCAGCAGAACGTTCTCCTTGGCATCTCCAGACTCTGTCACGTCTGTCACATGTGCTCAGTGAGAACCTGCTTTCATCTGTGAAGAGCACATGGCGCCAGTGGCGAATTTGCCAATCTTGGTGTTCTCTGGCAAATGCCAAAAGTCTTGCACGGTGTTGGGCTGTAAGCACAACCCCCACCTGTGGACGTCGGGCCCTCATACCACCCTCATGGAGTCTGTTTCTGATCGTTTGAGTAGACACATGCACATTTGTGGCTTGCTGGAGGTCATTTTGCAGGGCTCTGGCAGTGCTCCTCCTGTTACTCCTTGCACAAAGGCGGAGGTAGCGGTCCTGCTGCTGGGTTATTGCCCTCCTACGGCCTCCTCCACGTCTCATGATGTACTTGCCTGTCTCCTGGTAGCGCCTCCATGCTCTGGACACTTCGCTGACAGACACAGCAAACCTTCTTGCCACAGCTCGCATTGATGTGCTATCCTGGATGAGCTGCACTACCTGAGACACTTGTGTGGGTTGTAGACTCCGTCTCATGCTACCACTAGAGTGAAAGCACCGCCAGCTTTCAAAAGTGACCAAAACATCAGCCAGAAAGCATAGGAGCTGAGAAGTGGTCTGTGGTCACCACCTGCAGAACAACTCCTTTATTGGGGGTGTCTTGCTAATTGCCTATAATTTCCACCTGTTGTCTATTCCATTTGCACAACAGCATGTGAAATTGATTGTCAATCAGTGTTACTTCCTAAGTGGACAGTTTGATTTCACAGAAGTGTGATTGACTTGGAGTTACATTGTGTTGTTTAAGTGTTCCCTTTATTTTTTTGAGCAGTGTGTGTGTGTGTGTGTGTGTGTATGTATATAAAATATATATATAGTATAGAGGGAGTTATAGTACTGTGCAAAAAATGCTGCAAAGGTAGAATATTTTAAAATAGAAGTGTTAATGGTTTGTTTTATCAATTAAGTACATGCAAAGTTATAAACAGAAGAGAAATCTAAATCAAATCAATATGTGATGTAACCACCCTTTGCCTTCAAATCGGCATCAATTCTTCTAGGTACTCTTGTACACATTATACAATGATGGAGCAGTATATACTACTGGAAATTTGGCGAGTTTTGATCAGAGATGTGCGGACAGTAATACAATTGTTTTTTTTTTTAGTACCCGTAGATTTTTGCGATTAAATTACCACAACCATTTTATTCAATTGGATATCGCAGGTATAGGGAGTATGCATTCCGTTGGTAATGAAATTGCTGGGATAGCCAGTGTAATGTTTACCACAAAAATCGTGCCCCCAAGCATTTTTTTCTTTTCTTTTTTATATTATTTATTTACATTTCGAAATGCAAAAAAATAAAAAAATAAAAGCTGACCATCAGAAACATCCAGATGAAATGGGAAAAACATTGCAGCAGCAAATATACATCTGGAGTACACAACAGCAATAGTATTAAAAATAATGGCCTTATTTCAGAACTGATCACAAAAGCAATATCTTTCTCTAATGGGCAAAACCATGTACAGTGCAGGTGGGGCATATATAACATGTGCAGAGAGAGTTAGATTTGGGTGGGTTATTTTGTTTCTGTGTCGGGTAAATACTGTCTGCTTTATTTTTACACTGCAATTTAGATTTCAGTTTGAACACAGCCCACCCAAATCTTATGGGCTCTACACACTGGGCGATAACACTGAACGATATGAATGTTCTCATTCATTAATGAACGAGAACTCGTTCATATCATTCAGTGCCGTAGGGCAGCTCGGCGGCGGGTCGACAAGTGTGTAGGGCCCATAACACTCTCTGCACATGTTATATCTGCCCCACCTGCACCTGACATAAGGATATTCGGGTAAATCTGAGTAAAACCGAACCCGCTCATCTCTAATCTATATTATTCACAGGCCATAGGTCAGCACATATCATACTGGTGAAGCCAGAGAAATTCTATTTGCACCAATTCATCTGAATTTGGACTCAATATTTAGCTCTATTACCACAAGTTTTGGAAGTTCAGCAGACTTGTGGGTACTTTTTTGCATTTTCACTTTACTCTCTACTTCAGTCTTAGGCATGATAAAAAATAAATAAATTGAAGGAAAAAAAAAAAAGTATAAATATCAATTCTGACATGTTTTTATTTGCAGCATACTTCAAACAGCCCAATACATACACTTCAATTCTACTATGATGTTGTAAATGGCACATATTGTGACAAAATTTCATTTCTTATTATATTATTATCATCATCATCATCATCAGTTATTTATATAGCGCACACATATTCCGCAACGCTGTACAGAGAATATTTGCCCATTCACATCAGTCCTTGCCCCAGTGGAGCTTACAATCTATATTCCCTATCACACAGACACATTCATGCTAGGGTTAATTTTGTTGGGAGCCAATTAACCTACCAGTATATTTTTGGATTGTGGGAGGAAACCGGAGTACCCGGAGGAAACCCACGCAAGTACGGGGAGAATATAAAAACTCCACACAGTTAGAACCGAATCCATGACCTCAGTACTGTGAGGCAGTAATGCCAACCATTACACCATCCGTACTGCCCCCATTATACAAAGTCACCTTTAATTAAAATAGGATTTTAATTACCTACCAGTAAATCATTTTCTTGTAGTCCATAAGGGATATTGAGGAATTCGTATGATGGGGTATAGACGGGGTCCAAAGGAGCCAGTGCACTTTAAATTTCTTCACTGGGTGTGCTGGCTCCTCCCCTCTATGCCCCCTCCCACATGCAGTCTAGGTAAAACCGTGCCCGAAAGAGAAAGCACATATATGAGAGAAGGAACATGGCAACAAGAAGTGGTGAGTTTTATATACCGGCACACCATGAACATATAACAACCAGCAACGGCTGGTAACAACAGTAGTAACAGCTGAACAGGTAACCACATACCAGAGAACCGGCAGAAAAGTCAACGCACTGATGCGGGCGCCCAATATCCCTTATGGACTACGAGAAAAGGATTTACCGGTAGGTATTAAAATCCTATTTTCTCTAGCATCCATAAGGGATATTGGGGAATTAGTACGATGGGGATGCCCCAAAGCTTCCAAAACGGGCGGGAATGTGCAGAGACTACTGAAGCACCGCCTGCCCAAACTGGGCATCCTCTTTGGCCAGGGTATCAAACTTGTAGAACTTCACAAAGGTGTTCTTCCCCGACCAGGTAGCAGCTCGGCATAGTTACAAGTACGAGACTCCTCAGGCAGCCGCCCAGAAAGAGCCCACAGATCTTTTAGAGTGGGCTTTCAGAGACTTAGGAACAGGTAAGGCTGCCAACACATAGGCCTGTTGGATAGTAAGTCTAAGCCAACGAGCAATGAACTGCTTCGAAGCAGGACAACCCTTTTTTTGCGCATCCTAGAGCACGAACAAGGAATTCATCTTTCTGATCCGAGCCGTCCGCTTGACATAGATCTTCAAGGCTCGCCCTGCATACAATGCCTCTGGAGGAGCAGAAGTGTCAGAACTGGACGGAACCACAATAGGTTGATTCAGGTGAAAAGCAGAGACAACCTTTGGCAGGTACTGCTGCCTAGTCCTGAGCTCCACTTGGTCTTCGTAAAAGACCAAGTATGGACTTTTACACGATAAGGCCCCCAAATCTGAGACACGCCTAGCAGAAGCCAGGGCCAGTAACATCACCATCTTCCACGTGAGGTACTTGTCTTCTACAGAAATCAAAGGCTCAAACCAGGAGGACTGTTGAATTTCCAACAACACATTCAAATTCCCAGGGCGCCGTAGTCAGTACAAAAGGAGGTTGTATGTGGAGTACCCCTTGCAAGAAGGTCTGAACTGGCAACAGAGCCAATTTCTTCTGGAAGAAAATGGAGAGCGCTGAAATCTGGACCTTAATGGAACCCAGACATAAGCCCTTATCCACACCAGCCTGCAGAAAACATAAGAAACGTCCCAAGTGGAACTCTGCAGGCGGATACGTGCGTTCCTCGCACCAAGAGACATATCTTCTCCAGATATGATGATAGTGTTTTGACGTCACAGGTTTCCTTGCCTGAACCATGGTAGCAATAACCTTTTTGGAAAGGCCTTTATGAGCTAGGATGTTCCACTCAACCTCCATGCCGTCAAACGAAGTCGCCATAAGGCCGGGTAGTCGAACGGCCCTTGTTGAAGATCTCTTCTTAATGGTAGAGGCCAAGGGTCTTCGACGGACATGTCCAGAAGATCCGCGTACCACACCCTCCGAAGCCAATCCGGGGCAATCAGAATTGCCTGGAATCCTTGATTTCTGATTCGCTTTAGCACTCTAGGGAGCAACGGAAACGGAGGAGACAGGTAGACCAGCCGGTAAGGCCAAGGTGATGTCAGTGCATCCACTGCCCTCGCATGAGGGTCCTTGGCTCGTGAGCAATACCAGTGAAGCTTCCATTATGTCTATCTGTGGCGAGCCCCACCGGTGGATGATCTGCTGGAACATCCGTTGGTGGAGACCCCACTCTCCCAGGTATAGATCGTGACGACTCAGGAAGTCTGCTTCCCAGTTGTCTACTCCCGGAATGAAGATTGCGGTCATTGCTCTTGCATGTCTTTCTGCCCAAGGGAGTACCCTTGACACTTCTCGCATGCAGGCTCTGCTTTTTGTCCCCCTTTGCCGATTGATGTATGGCAATGCTGTGGTATTGTCTGACTGTACTTGGATTGCATGATCCCTGAGCAGAGAAGAGGCCCGAAGTAGAGAATTGTAGATCGCCTGAAGTTCCAGAATGTTGATCGGAAGGAGGCTTTCATGGGATGACCACCTGCCCTCGAACTGCGCCCCTTGGGTGACAGCTCCCCATCCTCGTAGACTCGCATCCATCATGAGGAGGGTCCAATCCTGAATCCCAAAACTCCAGCCCTCCAGTAGACTGGAGGACTGTAGCCACCATAGGAGGGAAATCCTGGCCTGAGGCGACAGCCGAATCATTCAGTGAATCTGTAGATGCGATCCGGACCACTTGCTCAGGAGATTCAACTGAAATGTTCTGGCATGGAACCTCCCATATTGTATCGCCTCGTATGAGGCGACCATCTTTCCCAACAATCTTATGCAAAGATGGATGGACACTCGAGTAGGTCAGAGAACTATGCAAACCATCTCCTGAAGTGTTCTCGCCTTGATAGGAACACCTTCTGGGCCACAGAATCCAGCAACATCCCTAGGAACAGGAGCCGCTGAGTTGGTTCCAGGTGGGACTTCCGTAAGTTGAGGATCCACCCATGGTGTGGCAGAAGGTGGATAGTGCAGTCGATATGGAGCAATAAAAGCTCCCTGGATCTTGCTTTTATCAGAAGATTGTCCAGGTAAAGGACAACATTGACCCCCTGGACCCGGAGCTGGAACATCATCTCCGCCATCACCTTCGTGAATACCCTTCGGAAGTGTGGACAGGCCGAAGGGCAGTGCCTGGAACAGGTAGTGATCGTCCAGCAGGGCAAACCTCAGATACGCCTGATGAGGCAGCCAAATAGGAATATGAAGGTAGGCATCCTTGATATCCAAGGAAACCATAAATTCCTGGTCTTCCAGGCCCGCAATCACTGCTCGCAAGGATTCCATTTTGAACTTTAACACCTTCAAGTAAGGATTCAATGACTTCAGATTCAAAATGGGTCTTACTAAACCTCCCAGATGGTGCTGAAGTGACGAAGTTGAGCTCCCACCTCGAGATCCCCTCTGGGTTAGTGGGCACAGTCATTCTGAGGCCTTAGTGGAAGCAGAACTGGTGGACTGTTCCTGAAACCCGGAGTTTGCAGGCTTTCTTGTCTTACCTTTGATGCCTCTAGCGGCATTGGAGGCACCTCTGGACTTAGATTGAAATCTGTTAGACAGCAAGGACTGAATAGACTGCCCCAGGTAGGAGCATCTCACCGGCGGGGCCCCAGAGGGGAGAAACATAGACTTCCCAGCAGTTACCTTGAAAATCCACGTATCCAACTCAACCCCAAAGAGCCATTCCCCAGAGAAGGGGAGGGATTCTACACTGCACTTATATTCTGCATCTGCTATCCACTGACGCAACCACAAGGCCCTGCGCACCGACACTGCCATGGCAGAAGTCCTAGCATTAATATTCCCCATGCGTGTAGTGTCCTGTATGTGCCTTAGGAGGGTCACTGTAGTGACCAGAGGCTCTCCTGAATGTTAGTGGCCCATGAATGAATAGCATGAGTTATCCAGCAACCAGCTATGACCAGCCTTTGCAATACACCTGCTGCCATGTAAAAAGGTTTGAGTGTAGCCTATATTTTCCTGTCCCCAGGATCCTTTATATTAAAGGAGCACGGGGCAGGCAGCACCGCCTTTTTGGACAGTCGAGAGACTGATACATCAACCCCCGGGGGTTCTTCACAAAATTTCCTACCTTCAGGAGGAAATGGGAAAGTGCACAAAAACTTTTTGACACTTGGAAATTTTTGTCTGGATTTATCCAGGCTAATTTTAGTAAGTGATCCAACTCTGCAGAATTAGGGAAAGTGACATAAGGCTTGTTTTGTGTAAAGAAAAACGACTGCTGTGATGCAGTGTCCTCTAGAGGGAGATTTAACATGTCCCGTATAGCCAGTTTGAGGGGTTCAATACCCTGAGCAGAATCGGAATCCCCACTAACGGGATCCAAGTCCTCCTCATCCTCCTGTATTTCCTCATCTGAAACAGAGAGTAGAGCAGACAAACCACGCTTCAGTGGTGCTGCATGAGAGGGGGGGGGGGGGGGGCTGTGTAACATCTGCCCTAGCAGCTAAGCCTGCAACAGCCTGTTGTAGTAGCTGAGTTTTCAGTACATTAGCAGTGAGCTGGGATGAGAAATAAGACATCATGGTTTTAAGGGACCCTAGCCAGCAGGGCTCTGGACCCTCTCCCCCACAGCCCCTTCACTGATTTGTGAAGATTGGATGCATTGTTCACAAGAAACAGAATCAGATGATACTGGAGAGAATCTAATGTGACATACACTGCACAGCTTGTGTTTACCCATGTTTCACAGTAAGCACAAGAACATACACACAGACAGTAATACTTTTCAAGCCTGCCCTTACTGTATTTGAGAGGGGGGAGAGAGAGAGAGAGAGAGAGACACTAGCACACCCCTCGCTGCACAGTCCCAGTGAGGCCGACAGCTAATTATATCACAGTAACACTAATAATTTCTGTCCTGTAGAGGACCCAGATAGTGTACAATAACGGCTCTCCCCCTTTGCTACACCCTGTACCATTTTCCAGCGTGTCTTGTGAGGCAGGAAGCGCTGTGTGTGCTGTCTGTGGCTGCATTAAGCAGAGGAAGGCGCCAAAATGCCTCTGGTCCCGCTCTGAGGTAGCTCCGCCCCCTCCAACTGCGCTTGAGCTACAGTGATTTTTTACACTGGCAATGTCTCCTGTTTGCTTATTAACGTCACACAAGTGCTAGTTCAAGCTATTTGAAGCCTGTCTACACGGGAGGCTCTAGCGGGTCCCCCCATGAGGGTCCCGTATGCTGCGGCCGCATTCAGCTGCACTTTGAACCGGGGGACCCCCAGCGGGGCCCCCGGTTTGTACTCCCCAGTCGTCACCTTCAGGCATATGGTAGGGGTGTGCGGCGTGCTGCAGCTGTGACAGCCCAGGCACAGTGCCCCACTGATCAACCCCTCAGCGAGGAAGCGGCTCTGCACCTCGCAAGGCAGGCAACCGTCCCCCCCCCTCATCCCTTACTCCCACGGTGAAGGTATCTTCAAAGCATACCGAAAATAACAAACGTTTAAAAGAAATTGAAGAAAACTCTGGAGCTCCAGAGTGTGCATCCTCTCCTGAGGGCACTTTTTTCTAAACTGCCTGTGGGAGGAGGCATAGAGGAGAGGAGCCAAAAGAGGTTTAAAGTGCACCGGCTCCTTAGGACCCCGTCTATACCCCATTGTACCAATTCCCCAATATCCCTTATGGATGCTAGAGAAAAATCCTTTATTTATCAGATACTGCTCGTGGCCAATACTCAGATATTGATTATTTCCGAATTTACATTATCACAACTTACCTTACTGTGTATTGTTACTGTATATGTACCCATATGTATGGACATTTTTATTAATGTACTTATTTGCGTTTGCTGTTACCTTTTCACTTTGACTTCTCTTGTGGGATTGTATTCTACCTATATATGTTCTGACAACTTCTAATAAAATTGTTATTGAAAAAAAAAAAAAAATCACTTATTTATTTTTTATTATGGTCCTAAAACAAGAAAAGACACTCAAAGAATTACTATCATACAGTAACCTTTTAAAGTAGACTGACCACACAGGCAATTAATTGCGAGTTCAACCAGAGTATTTTCCTAAACAAACTGTCACAGAACAAAATAATGTTTTTCTGTTCTTGGCATCAGCTATACAGATGTGCAGATACCCAAGCAATACACAGACAGCAACTGGTGTATTTTTAGGAACGCACTATCACTAAATATAGTACAAAAATGTGCTGTACTAATCATGGACTTATGGTGTATTGAGGACCTTGTTTAGGAAGCACTGGTCAAGATTGTCCTGTGTCCTGTGTGCACAAAAGGTCACTTGAGGTCAACAGTTAAGTTTGTAACATCAGCTCTGATCAAACTCAGGAAGAAGACATCACACAACAATCCAAATGGAAGTTAAAAACAACTAACTTTAAATTTGAATTACTTTTTTCTTCTTCAATTATTGAAATAGTCATTTCAAACTGTATTTTGCGTATACTCAGGTTGTCTTTTCTTATACTCAGTTAAAGTTTGAAGTTCTGAAACAATGAAGTCTGACAAATATGCAAAACTGTATAGGAAAAGGTACCTGTCATCTGACAAGATCTTACAATTAACATGGAGTACATGTGAAGTTCTTAGGGGGTAATTTAGATCTGATCGTAGATGTGCTAAATTTAGCACATCTACGATAAGTTACTCCGATATGCGGGGGGACGCCCCAGCACAGGGCTAGTCCGCCCAGCATGTCAGCCTCCCCCCCAACCCCCACCCGCCACACGTGCAAGAACATCACTCGGCAGCGATGCTTTTGCACCCGCCGAGTGGCTCTCTGCCTGCACAACATAGCTGCGCTGGCAGGCAGCTACCCACGTGGCCCCCCCTGTCTGCGTTGTCTCACTGGGCTCCCGGGGTGCGTGAGAGCACTCCGCAAAGGGCTTCAGACTGCGATCGCTGCCACTGCAGTGATCCAGTCTGAATTAGACCCTTAGTACATTGTAAAAAATGAATGGTAGAACCTTGAGATTAAATTGTATTCCTGCTTTTTCTCGTAGTCCGTAGAGGATGCTGGGGACTCCGTAAGGACCATGGGGATAGACGGGCTCCGCAGGAGACATGGGCACTTTAAGAAAGAACTTTAGGTATGGGTGTGCACTGGCTCCTCCCTCTATGCCCCTCCTCCAGACCCCAGTTAGAGAAACTGTGCCCAGAGGAGACGGACAGTACGAGGAAAGGATTTTAGTTAATCCAAGGGCAAGATTCATACCAGCCCACACCATTCACACCGTATAACTTGTGATATACTAACCAGTTAACAGTATGAAAACAACATAGCATCAGTCCGAGACCGATGAAACTATAACATAACCCTTTAGTAAGCAAAACTATATACAAGTCTTGCAGAAGTAGTCCGCACTTGGGACGGGCGCCAAGCATCCTCTACGGACTACGAGAAAAAGATTTACCGGTAGGTTTAAAATCTTATTTTCTCTTACGTCCTAGAGGATGCTGGGGACTCCGTAAGGACCATGGGGATTATACCAAAGCTCCCAAACGGGCGGGAGAGTGCGGATGACTCTGCAGCACCGATTGAGCAAACAGGAGGTCCTCCTCAGCCAGGGTATCAAACTTATAGAATTTTGCAAAGGTGTTTGAACCCGACCAAGTAGCAGCTCGGCACAGCTGTAGTGCCGAGATCCCTCGGGCAGCCGCCCAAGAAGAGCCCACCTTCCTAGTGGAATTGGCCTGGACCGATTTTGGTAACGGCAATCCAGCCGAAAAATGAGCCTGCTGAATCGTGTTACAGATCCATCGAGCAATAGTCTGCTTTGAAGCAGGAGCGCCAACCTTGTTGGCTGCATACAGAACAAACAGTGCTTCTGTTTTTCTGACTCTAGCCGTTCTGGCCACGTAAATTTTCAAAGCCCTAACAACATCAAGGGACTCGGAATCCTCCAAGTCTCGCATAGCCACAGGCACCACAATAGGTTGGTTCATATTAAAAGATGGCACCACCTTAGGCAAAAATTGAGGACGGGTCCGCAATTCCGCTCTATCCATATGGAAAACCAGATAGGGGCTTTTATGAGACAAAGCCGCCAATTCCGACACTCGCCTAGCCGAAGCCAAGGCTAACATCATGACCACCTTCCAAGTGAGATATGTTAACTCCACCGTTTTTAGTGGTTCAAACCAGTGCGAATTAAGGAAACTCAACACCACATTAAGGTCCCAAGGCGCCACTGGAGGTACAAAAGGAGGCTGAATATGCAGCACTCCCTTCACAAAAGTCTGTACTTCTGGGAGAGAAGCTAATTCCTTCTGAAAGAAAATGGATAAGGCTGAAATCTGAACCTTTATGGAGCCTAATTTTAGGCCCAAATTCACTCCAGTTTGTAGGAAGTAAAGGAAACGGCCCAGATGGAATTCTTCCGTAGGAGCATTCCTGGCCTCACACCAAGAAACATACTTTCGCCATATACGGTGATAATGTTTAGCTGTCACGCCCTTTCCTAGCCTTTATCAGAGTAGGAATGACCTCATACGGAATGCCATTTTCCGCTAACATCCGGCGTTCAACCGCCATACCGTCAAACGCAGCCACGGTAAGTCTTGGAACAGACAGGGCCCCTGTTGCAACAGGTCCTGCCTTAGAGGAAGAGGCCACGGATCTTCTGTGAGCATCTCCTGCAGATCCGGATACCAGGCCCTTCGCGGCCAATCTGGAACAATGAGAATTGTCTGTACTCCTCTTTTTCTTATTATTCTCAACACCTTTGGGATGAGAGGAAGAGGAGGAAACACATAAACCGACTGGAACACCCACGGTGTCACTAGGGCGTCCACAGCTACCGCCTGAGGGTCTCTTGACACGGCGCAAAACCTCTGTAGCTTTTTGTTGAGGCGGGACGCCATCATGTCTATCTGGGGCAGTCCCCACTGACTTGCAATCTGTGCGAAGACTTCCTGATGAAGTCCCCACTCTCCTAGATGCAGGTCGTGCCTGCTGAGGAAGTCTGCTTCCCAGTTGTCCACTCCCGGAATGAACACTGCTGACAGTGCGCTTACATGATTTTCCACCCAGCGAAGAATCCTGGTGGCTTCCGCCATTGCCACTCTACTCCTTGTGCTGCCTTGGCGGTTTACATGAGCCACTGCGGTGATGTTGTCTGACTGAATCAGAACTGGTAGGTCGCGAAGTAAGGTCTCCGCTTGACGAAGGGCGTTGTATATGGCCCTCAGCTCCAGGATGTTGATGTGAAGACAAGTCTCTTGACTTGTCCAAAGTCCTTGGAAGTTTCTTCCCTGTGTGATTGCTCCCCAACCTCGGAGGCTCGCGTCCGTGGTCATCAGAACCCAGTCCTGAATGCCGAACCTGCGGCCCTCTAGAAGGTGAGCACTCTGTAGCCACCACAGGAGAGATACCCTGGCCCTGGGGGACAGGGCGATCAACTGATGAATCTGTAGATGTGTCCCGAACCACCTGTCCAGTAGGTCCCATTGGAAGGTCCTTGCATGGAACCTGCCGAAGGGAATGGCCTCGTACGATGCCACCATCTTTCCCAGGACTCGAGTGCAGTGATGCACTGACACCTGTTTTGGCTTCAATAGGTTCCTGACCAGGGTCATGAGTTCCTGAGCCTTTTCTATCGGAAGATAAACCCTTTTCTGGTCCGTATCCAGAATCATGCCCAAGAAGGTCAGACGAGTCGTAGGAACCAACTGCAACTTCGAGATATTGAGAACCCAGCCGTGTTGCTGTAACACTTTCAGTGAAAGTGACACGCTGCTCAGCAACTGCTCTCTTGATCTCGCTTTTATGAGGAGATCGTCCAAGTACGGGATAATTGTGACACCCTGCTTGACCAGAAGCACCATCATTTCCGCCATTACCTTGGTGAAAATCCTCGGGGCCGTGGAAAGCCCAAACGGCAACGTCTGAAATTGGTAATGACAATCCTGTACCGCAAATCTCAGGTACGCCTGATGAGGTGGATATATGGGAACATGAAGGTATGCATCCTTTATGTCCAGGGATACCATAAAATCCCCCCCTTCCAGGCTGGCGATGACCGCCCTGAGCGATTCCATATTGAACTTGAACCTTTTCAAGTATAGGTTCAGGGATTTTAAATTTAAAATGGGTCTGACCGAACAGTCCGGTTTCGGGACTACAAACAGGGTTGAGTAATATCCCCTCCCTTGTTGAAGTAGGGGAACCTTGACCACCACCTGTTGAAGATACAATTTGTGAATTGCATTTAACACTAACTCCCTTTCTGGGGGAGAAGCCGGCAGGGCCAATTTGAAGAACTGGCGAGGATGCACCTCTTCGAATTCCAGCTTGTAACCCTGAGAAACAATTTCTATTGCCCAGGGATCCACCTCTGAGTGAACCCAGATGTGGCTGAAAAGTCGAAGACGTGCCCCCACAGGAGCGGACTCCCTTAGCGGAGCCCCAGCGTCATGCGGTGGATTTTGTAGAGGCCGGGGAGGACTTCTGTTCCTGGGAACTAGCTGTGATGTGCAGCTTTTTCCCTCGGCCCTTACCTCTGGCAAGAAAGGACGCACCTCGTACTTTCTTGTTTCTCTGTGACCGAAAGGACTGCATTTGATAATATGGCGCTTTCTTAGGCTGTGAGGGAATATAAGGCAAAAAATTGGATTTACCAGCTGTAGCTGTGGAGACCAGGTCCGAGAGACCTTCTCCAAACAATTCCTCACCCTTGTAAGGTAAAACCTCCATATGCCTTTTTGAGTCGGCATCACCTGTCCATTGCCGGGTCCATAGGACTCGTCTAGCAGAAATCGACATAGCGTTGACTCTAGAACCCAGTAAACCAATGTCTCTTTGAGCATCTCTCATATATAAGACAGCATCTTTTATATGTCCTAGGGTCAATAAGATGGTATTCTTATCCAGGGTCTCAATCTCCGCTGATAAGGTATCTGTCCACGCTGCTACAGCGCTACAAACCCAAGCCGACGCAATAGCCGGTCTGAGTAAAGTACCAGAATGTGTGTAAATGGACTTCAAAATAACCTCCTGCTTGCGATCAGCAGGATCCCTTAGGGTAGCAGTCTCTTGGGATGGCAGCGCTACCTTTTTGGATAAGCGTGTCAACGCTTTGTCCACCCTAGGGGAGGATTCCCACCGTATCCTGTCCTTTGCCGGGAAAGGATACGCCATAAGAATCCTTTTGGGAATCTGCAGTTTTTTGTCTGGAGATTCCCACGCTTTTTCACACAACTCGTTCAGCTCATGAGAAGGGGGAAAGGTTACCTCAGGTTTCTTTCCCTTATACATGTGTACCCTCGTGTCAGGGACAGGGGGTTCCTCCGTGATATGCAAAACATCTTTTATTGCAATAATCATATATCGAATACATTTAGCCAATTTTGGCTGTAACTTTGCATCATCGTAGTCGACACTGGAGTCCGAATCCGTGTAGGTATCAGTGTCTTCTATTTGGGATAGTGGGCGCTTTTGAGACCCCGAAGGTCCCTGCGACATAGGGACAGACATGGGTTGACTCCCTGGCTGTTCCCTAGCCTCAGCTTTGTCTAATCTTTTGTGCAATAAATTCACATTAGCACTTAAAACATTCCACATATCCATCCAGTCAGGTGTCGGCGTTGTCGACGGAGACACCACATTCATTTGCTCCACCTCCTCCCTAGGAGAGCCTTCTACCTCAGACATGTCGACACAAGTGTACCGACACACCACACACACAGGGAATATTCTTATCTGAAGACAGTTCCCCCACAAGGCCCTTTGGAGAGACAGAGGGAGAGTATGCCAGCACACACCCAGCGCTAATGACCCAGGAAAAAACACACAATATGTTTACCCAGATAGCGCTGTAACCTGTATATTGTGCCAATTATGTGCCCCCCCCCCCATCTTTAAAACCCTCTTTCACCGTGGATAAGCAAGGGAGAGTCCGGGGAGCTTCCTCTCAGCGCTGTGCTTGGAGAAAATGGCGCTGGTGAGTGCTGAGGAAGAAGCCCCGCCACCTCGGCGGCGGGCTTCTGTCACGCTCAAATATCGAAAAACCTGGCTGGGGCTCTTTATATATACAGTGCCCAGCTGTATATATACACATTTGCCAGAAAAAGAGGTTTTATTGCTGCCCAGGGCGCCCCCCCTGCGCCCTGCACCCTTACAGTGACAGCCGTTTGTGTGTGCTGTGTGGGAGCAATGGCTGCACAGCTTTACTGCTGTGCGTTACCTCAGTGAAGATCTGAAGTCTTCTGCCGCCTCTGAAGTCTTCTTTCTTCTCATACTCACCCGGCTTCTATCTTCCGGCTCTGCGAGGAGGACGGCGGCGCGGCTCTGGGACGGACGGCGAGGGCGAGACCTGCGTACCGAATCCTCTGGAGCTAATGGTGTCCAGTAGCCTAAGAAAACAGAGCATAACATTAAAGCAGGTCTGTTTCTCTCCCCTCAGTCCCTCGATGCAGGGAGTCTGTTGCCAGCAGGGCTCCCTGAAAATAAAAAAACCTAACAAATATACTTTCTTTCAGGAAACTCAGGAGAGCTCCCTGTAATGCACCCAGTCTCCTCTGGGCACAGTAGTAAACTGGGGTCTGGAGGAGGGGCATAGAGGGAGGAGCCAGTGCACACCCATACCTAAAGTTCTTTCTTAAAGTGCCCATGTCTCCTGCGGAGCCCGTCTATCCCCATGGTCCTTACGAAGTCCCCAGCATCCTCTAGGACGTAAGAGAAAACAGGATTTTGGTACTCACCGTTAAATACTTTTCTCCTAGTCCGTAGAGGATGCTGGGGACACCAAAAGGACCATGGGGTATAGACGGGATACGGAGCTTGGGCACACTAAAAAGACTTCAAACTGGGTGTGAACTGGCTCCTCCCTCTATGCCCCTCCTCCAGACCTCAGTTATAGGAACTGTGCCCAGGAGAGACGGACAGTACAAGGAAAGATTTTTGTTTTAACTAAGGGCTACCAAACTACCAGCCCACACCATAAACCTACCGTACAACCGGAATAACGCCAAACCAGATAACAGTATGTATAAAACTCCAGCAACCAGCTGCAACAAACCAATACACAACTCGTGTATAAACTAACTTAACCAGTAAGAAAACACACTGCAAGTAATAGTCCGCACTGGGACGGGCGCCCAGCATCCTCTACGGATTAGGAGAAAAGGATTTAACGGTGAGTACCAAAATCCTGTTTTCTCTTACGTCCTAGAGGATGCTGGGGACTCCAAAAGGACCATGGGGATCATACCAAAGCTCCAGAACGGGCGGGAGAGTGCGGACGACTCTGCAGCACCGACTGAGCAAATGCCAGGTCCTCATCGGCCAGGGTATCAAACTTATAGAACTTAGCAAAAGTGTTCGAACCTGACCAAGTAGCTACTCGGCAAAGCTGTAGCGCCGAAACACCTCGGGCAGCCGCCAAAGATGAGCCCACTTTCCTGGTAGAATGGGCTTTAACCGATTTCGGCACCGGCAGTCCGACCGAAGAATGAGCCTGCTGGATCGTACTACAAATCCAGCGAGCAATAGTCTGTTTTGAAGCGGGATGACCAACCTTGTTGGCCGCATACAAAACAAACAACGCTTCAGTTTTCCTAGTAACAGCTGTCCTAGACACATATACTTTTAACGCTCTTACAACATCCAGAGATTTTGGAATCGCCACCTCTTCCGTAGCTACCAGAACCACAATAGGTTGGTTAATGTGAAATGCAGAAACCACCTTTGGTAGAAATTGTTGACGAGTCCTCAATTCCGCCCTATCCAAATGAAAAATCAAGTACGGCTCTTATGAGATAAAGCTGCCAATTCCGACACTCGCCTGGCAGATGCCAGCGCCAAAAGCATAACGACCTTCCAAGTGAGAAATTTCAACTCAACCTTACGCAAAGGTTCAAACCAGGAAGACATGAGAAACCGTAAGACGACATCAAGGTCCCATGGAGCTACAGGAGGTACAAACGGCGGATTGATATGCATTGCACCCTTCACAAAGGTCTGAACCTCTGGAAGGGCAGCTAACTCTTTTTGAAAGAAAATAGACAAAGCCGAAATTTTCACTTTGATGGAACCCAATTTCAGGCCTGCATCTACGCCCGCCTGTAAAAAGTGGAGAAAACGACCCAAGTGAAAATCCTCCGCAGGAGCCTTTTTAAGCTCACACCAGGAAACATACTTCCTCCAGATACGGTGATAGTGTTTCGCCGTAACCTCTTTCCTAGCCTTAATGAGAGTTGGAATGACATCCCTGGGAATACCCTTACGAGCTAAGATCTGGCGCTCAACCTCCATGCCGTCAAACGCAGCCGTGGTAAGTCTGGAAACACGCATGGAACCTGCAACAACAGATCCTCTCTTAGAGGAAGCGGCCAAGGATCTTCCACCAGCAAGTCCTGAAGATCCGGGTACCAGGCCCTTCTTGGCCAGTCTGGAACGACGAGAATCGCCTGAACCTTTGCTCGACGAATGATCCCCAGCACCTTTGGAATGAGAGGAAGTGGAGGGAACACATACACCGACTGGAAGACCCACGGAGACACCAGGGCGTCTACTGCAGTGGCTTGTGGGTCCCTTGACCTGGAACAATACCTCGGGAGCTTTTTGTTGAGCCGAGACGCCATAATGTCTATCAACGGAATTCCCCAGCGTCTTGTTACTTCTGCAAATACCTCTTGGTGCAGAGCCCACTCTCCCGGATGGAGGTCGTGTCTGCTGAGGAAATCCGCTTCCCAGTTGTCCACCCCCGGTAGGAAAACTGCTGACAGTGTGCTGACGTGTTGTTCCGCCCAGTGAAGGATCTTTGTGGCCTCCGCCATTGCCGCTCTGCTCCACGTTCTGCCTTGCCGGTTTATATGGGCCACCGCTGTGATGTTGTCTGACTGTACCAGGACCGGTCTATCCTGAAGAAGACTTCTTGCTTGGAGCAGGCCGTTGTAAATGGCTCTTAACTCGAGAATATTTATGTGGAGACAGGCTTCCTGGAGCGACCATTTTCCCTGAAAGTTTCTTCCTTGGGTGACTGCGCCCCAGCCCCGGAGACTTGCATCTGTCGTCAGAAGTACCCAGCCCTGGATACCGAATCGGCGTCCCCCCAGGAGGTGATGAGCTTGTAGCCACCACAGGAGAGAAATTCTGGCTCTGGGAGATAGACTTATCTTCCGGTGAATGTGTAGATAAGATCCGGACCATTTGCTCAGCAAGTCCCACTGAAACACGCGGGCGTGAAATCTGCCAAATGGAATGGCTTCGTACGCCGCAACCATCTTCCCCAGAACCCGAGTACAATAATAGATCGACACACTCGTCGGCTTCAGAAGTTCTCTGACCATCATCTGCAGTTCCCGAGCCTTTTTTTCTGGAAGGAATACCTTCTGTAACTCCGTGTCCAGAATCATGCCCAGAAAAGGAAGCCGAGTGGTCGGAATCAACTGGGATTTCGGCAAATTGAGCACCCAACCGTGCTGTCGCAGAACCGATAGTGACAACTCTACACTTCTCCGCAATCGTTCCTTGGACCTCGCCTTTATCAGGAGATAGTCCAATTACGGGATAATTGAAACCCCTTGTTTGCGAAGAAGAACCATCATTTCTGCCATGACCTTGGTGAAAATCCTCGGAGCCGTGGAAAGCCCAAACGGCAACGTCTGAAATTGGTAATGAGACTCCTGTATCGCAAACCTGAGGAAAGCCTGATGTGGAGGCTATATCGGCACATGTAAGTAGGCATCCTTTATGTCGACTGACGCCATAAACCCCCCCCCCCCCCCCTCCAGGCTGGCAATCAACGCTCGAAGGGATTCCATCTTGAATTTGAAGACTTTTAAGTATGGATTAAGGGATTTTAGATTTAGAATTGGTCTGACCGAACCGTCCGGTTTCGGTACCACAAAGAGGCTCGAGTAGAACCCCTCCCCCCGCTGTGACGGAGGGACGGGAACAATGACCTTCTGTAGACACAATTTTTGAATCGCCGCCCGGACCACCTCCCTGTCCGGAAGAACCACTGGTAATGCCGAAATGAAGAACCGGTGAGGGGGCATCTCCTGAAACTCCAGTTTGTATCCTTGAGACACGATTTCTAACACCCAAGGATCCAGGTCTGATTGAATCCAGACCTGGCTGAATACCTGAAGACGGCCCCCCACCGGTCCGGACTCCCCCAGGGAAGCCCCAGCGTCATGCGGTGGACTTGATAGCAGCCGGGGAGGACTTCTGGTCCTGTGCGCCTGAGGCTGCAGGAAGTTTTCTTCCCCGTCCTCTACCCTTTGAGGCGAGGAAAGACGAACCTTTCCCACGCCTGTATTTATTGTGACGAAAGGACTGCATTTGTTGATGTGGTGCCTTTTTCTGTTGTGTGGGAACATAAGGAAGAAAAGAGGACTTACCCGCAGTCGCGGTCGAGACTAGGTCCGCCAGGCCGTCCCCAAACAAGACAGTACCTTTAAAGGGTAGAGCTTCCATAGACCTCTTGGAGTCGGCATCAGCATTCCATTGATGGATCCACAAGGCCCTCCTGGCAGATATCGACATGGCATTGGTCCTTGATCCCAAGAGACAGACGTCCCTTGCCGCGTCCTTTAGGTAATCCGCAGCATCCTTAATATAACCGAGAGTTAGAAGGACATTATCTTTATCAAGAGTATCCATGTCACTAGCTAAATTCTCAGCCCATTAGCAATAGCACTACTCACCCATACAGACGCCACAGCAGGTCTGAGCAATGCACCTGTATTAGCAAAAATGGACTTCAGACACGTCTCCAACTTGCGATCCGCCGGATCCTTGAGAGCTGCCGTGCCAGGAGACGGAAGCACCACCTTCTTAGACAAACGGGATAGAGCTTTATCAACAGTTGGAGATGTCTCCCATTTTTCCCTGTCATCAGAGGGGAAAGGATACGCCATATAAATCCTCTTGGGAATCTGCCATTTCTTATCCGGCAACTCCCAAGCCCTTTCACAAAGAGTATTCATTTCATGAGAGGGGGGAACTTCACCTAAGGTTTCTTTCCCTTGAACAAGCAAATCCTTGTTTCCTGTACCGCAGGTTCATCAGAAATCTGCAAAACATCTTTTATAGCCACAATCATGTACTGAATACTCTTAACTAATCGTGGATGTAACGCAGCCTCAGTGAAATCGACCTCGGAATCAGAGTCCGTGTCGGTATCCGTATCCCCCACCTGAGTAAAAGGCCTCTTATGGGACCCGGATGGGGTCTGTACCTGAGATAAAGCCTCCTCCATGGACTTTTTCCACACCTGCATCTGTGACTCAGACTTATCTAACCTCTTAGATAAAGAAGCTACATTGGAATTTATTGTATTAAGGAGTGCTAGTAAATCAGGAGTCGGCTGCGTCGACAGCGCTACATCTAGCTCCGCATCTCCACCTCCCATAACCTCCTCTGGTGAATAACATTCAGGCTCCGACATGTCGACACGTATTACCGACACACAACACACACAGAACCGTCCCAGCAAGGTGACAGGCCCACAATGCAGCCCAGAAGAGGAGACAGAGGGAGTATGCTAGCTCACACCCCAGCGCCTGTATATTGGTACACGAATATATGTACCCAGCGCTGCCTTATTATCAAAAAGACTGGTACCCCACTGCGGCTCCCCTCTGGAGATGCCCCCTTTTACTTGAAATCAGCGTGGAGGTCCCGGCAGCGCCTCTCCCTCCGTCTGGTGCATGCCATGCGTGTGAGACGCGGACCGAAGCTCCGCCCCCTTCCCGGCGGCTTCGGCCCGCCAAATTCAAACTCATGTAAAATGCCGGCGGGGGTCTGTAAAAGGTGCCTCGGCACCCACAATCATATGCGGCCCTTACAAAACTTCAGTAACATGCCTCCCAGGGCGCCCCCCCCCAGTGACAACCGTTGGTGATATGTGTGTGGGAGCAGGGAGCACAGCGTTACCGCTGTGCTTTACCTTCCGTCACTGAAGTCTTCTGGTCTTCTCATACTCACCCGACTTCTGCCTTCTGGCTTCTGTGAGGGGGTGACGGCGTGGCTCTGGGAACAAGCAGCTAGGCGCACCAAGTGATCGAACCCTCTGGAGCTAATGGTGTCCAGTAGCCGAGAAGCAGAGCCTTGAAACTCACAGAAGTAGGTCCTGCTTCTCTCCCCTCACTCCCACGCTGCAGGGAGCCTGTAGCCAGCAGGGCTCCCTGAAAATAAAAAACCTAACAAAAGTCTTTTTCTAGAGAAACTCAGTAGAGCTCCCCTAGTGTGCATCCAGTCACTCCTGGGCACAAAGTCTAACTGGGGTCTGGAGGAGGGGCATAGAGGGAGGAGCCAGTTCACACCCAGTTTTAAGTCTTTTTAGTGTGCCCAAGCTCCTGCGGATCCCGTCTATACCCCATGGTCCTTTTGGAGTCCCCAGCATCCTCTAGACGTAAGAGAAAGAAATATATATATATATATATATATATATATATATATATATAATTAATTTGATATAAAGAAGGCACTCACCAGACTTATAATGAATTACAAAAAAAGTCTATTTATCAAACCTCACATCAGCAGCTTAATCATGGTTGGTCGACGTTTCGGTCCCAAACCGGACCTTTTTCCAGACCAGAATGTACAATCGTCAATGATTCTGACGATTGTACATTCTGGTCTGGAAAAAGGTCCGGTTTGGGACCGAAACGTCGACCAACCATGATTAAGCTGCTGATGTGAGGTTTGATAAATAGACTTTTTTTGTAATTCATTATAAGTCTGGTGAGTGCCTTCTTTATATCAAATTAATTATAATATGGGACCTTGTGGAAACAAGTTTTCTCCCTGGAATTCTGGCACCCCAGCAGACATTATTGGATACACAGTGAGTGCCACTTCAATTGTTCTGGAATATATATATATCTCTCTCTCTCAAAACCATTAATGATATAAATAATTTTACGTGTATATAATTAGTTTTCAAGTATTAATCTAAACAGCAAATGCTTAGTTGCAGTTGTAGACTTGCTATAACAATAAAGCATTAAGTTTTTTGACCAGTGAAGGGCTTGTGATATTTTTACTTTGTTACAAATGGCAGCCAAGTATGATAATGAAGTAATCTTCTCTACTATATCTTTGATATACAACGTTTATACGTGTTATGGTTGTTAAAATATATGTACAATAACTTACAGTATGTTACAGAGCTTCTCCAGCCATACAAAACTGGCTTAGAATGAGTGTTGGCTTAATTCCTGGTGTTAAATCTAAACCAAGGAAGAAGACATCAGCACACAAATCAAAATGTAGACACCATATACCGGTGATCTGATGGAGAAGACTGCTGACTGCAATTCCGGGAACATACAGAAATGATCCCACACTACTTTAATAATTTCTTAACTTTGTTATGTATTTTCTGTATTTCAGTGCAGTCACTGCTTTGTCTAATGGAAGTACACTGAAACATGTACCTAAGAGTTCTGCATTGAACAAAGTGTCATAGGAGAACTTATCTATACTGTATGTATAAAATATCTCCAAGGTCTTATCCTCATAAACTACATACACGTCAGCATAAGCACTTGGCATCATCAATTTCAGTTCAGGTTACCATTTCTTACCTGCATATTGTTTGTGGTTTTAATAATTGATTTGTTCTACAGGGGCTGAATAATTACCAAACACAGAAGCTGAGAGACTGTAGTTGTGTCAACAATGAGACTATAGAGTAGGACTTTAATGTTGGCTGTGCCTCTTTCGTAAAGCTAGTACAAATGAGTGCTACTAAGTACTAGATGGATCAGTCTATAAACACTATTGCATGTGTATCTGCAATGGCAGCTGAATAACTTGGACAGTCAGTATCAGCTCAGGACACAGGTGATGGTAGTGAGGAGACTGCATGCAGGAGGCTTGGAAGCAGACTGGAACAAGCACATGTATAGCTGCATAGAGCAGACAGCACACTTGTGTTGGTGGAAGCACCAAATACAACAGGAGCAGATGGTAACTTTCAGCTGAAGGATAGGGAGCACTGATACGCTCTTAATACAAAGAATAGGAGCACTTGCGTAAATAATACAGGTAACTGTTTCAGAGGCTGGAGCTCAGGAGCTGCCACAGGGGACCAGGAGTCCTAGGAGACTTACTGTACTGGCAAGGTACAGGTGGCAAGGTGGAGTTTAAATAGGAAGCTCTAGAAGTGGATTGGATGCGCGAGTCATTTGCAGCATAGGGAGTGCCATACGTTGCTCAGAGGTGTAGCTAGGTGCCATGGTGCCTGAAGCAAGTGTATGTTTTGGCGCCCCCTTGCCTGTACTGAATTGGGGGCATGTTACAATTGAAAAAAATAATAATCCTAAATTGGTGACAGGGTCGGTTTTAGACCTTGTGGGTGCCCCATGCTTAAAACAGGGACAGTGATCGCCTAATGTACGCATCAAAAATATAGGGGCGTGGCTTCATGTGGAATGGGCGTGGCCACAGAATAGTACCAAGTCAGATTACACCGCACAGTATTGTCAGTTATTCACATTACACCACAGTAGAGTCCCTTATACATGTTACGCCACACAATAGAGCCCCTTATACACGTTACGCCACAGAAGACTCACTTAAACATGTTACTCTGCAGCTTCTAATGCAGAGAGCTGCTGCAGCAGCAGCTGGGGTAGAGAGAGGTGTTGCAACATCAATGTAGAGATATGTGCTGCAACATCCGGGGCAGAGAAAGGTGCTGTTGCAGCCAGGGAAGAGAGGGGTGCTGCAGCAGCTGGGACAGAGAGAGAGGTGCTGCAGCAGAAGGGGCAGAAAGAGAGGTGCTGCAGCAGCTGGGGCAGAAAGAGGAGTAGCAGGACAGAAGTAACCTTGCTGCACAGCTACAAGCAGACAGTGAAACATATAAAGAGGGCAGCAAAGCTCCAGCATGTGCTGGCTGTCAGTGTCTCCTGCTGTCACCTCTGGCCTACCCTGTTCCCTACCTAGTCTCCGAGTCTGAGACAGTGTGCGCCCCCTCTGAGGCTGCCTGTACAGCAGCCCATGGTATAGTGGGCAGGGGGAGGGTAGCAGATTACGGCGCACCCTCTAACTTTTCCAGCACCTGGAGCTCGCGCTCCACCGGAGCCACCATCATTACATCCGCTCACCGCCTCCTCCTCCGCTGCAGCCAATCACAACCTGTCAAGTGACTGATGATTGATGCCCCCAATTATGGGGGAGGCGGTGAGCGGGTAGCTGTGTACTGCGTGAGGGCAAGCGGCAGGTGACTTCTGTGTATGCAGCTGTGCCGCCGAGGGGAGGAGGGGAGAGCCGCAAGTGACTGTGCTGCTGGCAGGGGCGAGTTGCCGGTGACTACTCTGTGGGCCTAATTCAGACCTGATCCCAGCAGCAAAGTTGTTAGCAGTTGAGCAAAACCATGTGCACTGCAGGGGAGGCAGATATAACATGTGCAGAGAGTTAGGTTTGGATGGGGTGTGTTCAAACTGAAATCTAAATTGCAGTGTAAAAATAAAGCAACCAGTATTTACCCTGCACAGAAATAAAATAACCCACCCACATCTAACTCTCTCTGCATGTTACATGGGGGGTCATTCCGAGTTGATCGCTCGCTAGCTACTTTTAGCAGCTGTGCAAATGCATAGTCGCCGCCCACAGGGGAGTGTATTTTCGCTATGCAAGTGTGCTTTTGCAGCCGAGCGCAGCAAACACACTTTGTGCAGTTTCAGAGTAGCTCTGGACTTACTCAGCCCTTGCGATCACTTCAGTCTTTTTGGTGCTGGAATTGACGTCAGACACCCGCCCTGGAAACGCCTGCGTTTTCCCAAACTCTTCCAGAAAACGGTCAGTTGACACCCATAAACGCCCTCTTTCTGTCAATCACCCTGCGTTCGGCTGGGCGAATGGATTCATTGCTAAATCCATCGCCCAGCACCAATCCTCTTTGTACCCGTACGACGCACCTGTGCATTGCGGTGCATACACATGCGTAGTTTTGCCGTTTTTTTTACCTGATCGCTGCGAAAATCGGCAGCGAGCGATCAACTCAGAATGACCCCCATGGTTTTGCCCATCTGCTAATAAATTTGTTGCTACGATCAGGTCTGAATTAAGCCCTGTATGTGCAGCCGGGGGAAGGAGGGGGTGCAGGTGGCTATGTGCTGCATGGGGGAATGAGCGGCCGAAGAGTGCAGTGTATGTGTCGCCAGAGGGGGGAGGTGAGTGGATTACTGTGCTGCGGGGGTGGGGTTGTGTGTGAGCGGCTGGTGCCACTGTGTATGCGCCGCCGGGGAGGAGGTGATGAGTGGGTGACTGTGCTGCGGGGAGTGAGCGGCCAGTGAGTTCAGTGCATGTGCTACTGCCGGTGAGTGCATTGTAGTGCTGCGGGGAGTGAGCGGCCGGTGAGGGCAGTGTATGTGCTGCGGGGAGTGAGCGTCCGGTGAGTGCAGTGTATGTGCTGCGGGGAGTGAGTGGCCAATGAGTGCACTGTATGTGCTGCGGGGGGTGAGGGCTGATGACATCTGCCTCGGACATCACAATGGGGAAGACGCTGGTGATGGAGAGACCTGTAGTGTCCAATGCAGTGTCGGGGGTGGCAACATGGAAGACTGTCTGCACGCATTGTCTAAAGGGCTATACCTGGCTCAATGGGCCTAATTCTGAGTTGATCGCAGCAGCAAATTTGTTAGCAGTTGGGCAAAACCATGTGCACTGCAGGTTTGGCAGATATAACATGTGCAGAGTGTTCAAACTGAAATCTAAATTGCAGTGTAACAATAAAGCAGCCAGTATTTACCCTGCACAGAAACAAAATAACCCACCCAAATCGAACTCTCTCTGCAAATGTTATATCTGCCCCCCCTGCAGTGCGCATGGTTTTGCCCAATTGCTAACAAACTTGCTGCTGCGATCAACTCAGAATTACCCCCAATGTGTCTTAGGGATTCTACCTGGTGCAATGTGTAAGTGGCACTACTGTGTGATGTAATGCGAATAACTAACACTGCTGTGTGGTGTAATGTGAATTGGTACTATTATGTGACCACGCCCTTCCCCATGAAGACACGCCCCTAAATTTTAGCTGCGCGCCTTTGGCGCCCACTGTCCAAGATTTCAATATAGGAAGGGGGGCACCAATTCACTTTCTGGCAAAGGGCTAGGTACGGCTCTGGTGCTGAGTTTCTTGTACGCTAGCCCCCATTGCAACACTTTTGTAGTGTCCAAATCAAGGGCCTAATTCAGACCTGATCGCTAGGCTGCGTTTTCGTACAACGGGCGATCAGGTCTAAACTGCACATGCGTATGCACCACAATGCGCAGGCGCATCGCACGGGTACAAAGCGGATCGCCACTCAGCGATGGGTTCGCACGGGCGTTCGCAAGGAGATTGACAAGAAGAAGGCATTTGTGAGTGTCAACTGACCGTTTTCTGGGAGTGGTTGGAAAAAGGCAGGCGTGTCCAAGCGTTTGCAGGCAGGGTTCCTGACATCCATTCCAGTCCCGTACAGACTAAAGTGTTCGCAGCGGCTGAGTAAGTCCTGGGCTACTCAGAGACTGCACAAGATCTGTTTGTACAGCTCTGCTACACATGCGTTCGCACACTTGCAAAGTGAAAATACTCCCCTACGGGCGGAGACTATGCGAGGGCAGGAGTCTGTTTCAATATTTTAATAATTAAAATATCCTTTATTCCGATGGGACCCAGAAAATGACAGGTAGGACCCCAATTTTTAAAAGTGACAGGTTCCTGGGACCCACTTTATTTTGGGCTCAGCGCGATCACTGATCATTCTTGAGATGTTCATACAGCTTAACTGAAGTCCACCTGTGGTAAATTCAGTTGATTGGACGGATGTACGAATGGTGTAATGGTTAGCATTACTGCCTCACAGCACCGAGGTCATGGGTTCGATTCCTACAATGGTCCTAACTGTGCGGAGTTTGTATAACCCATACTTGCGTGGGTTTCCTCCGGGTTTTCCGGTTTCCTCCCACAATCCACAAATATACTGGTAGGTTTATTGCTCCCAACAAAATAAACCTTAGTGAATGTGTCCGTTTGTACATGTGATAGGGAATCTAGATTTTAAGCTCCACTGGGGCAGGGACTGATGTGAATGGGCAAATATTCTCTGTAAAGCGCTGTGGAATGTGTGTGCGCTATACAAATAACTGGTAGTAATAATAAATAATAATTGGACATGATTTGGAAAGGCACACACCTGTCTATATAAGGTCCCACACTTGACAGTGCATTTCTGAGCACAAAGGAATTGTCTGTAAACCTCCAAGACAGAATTGTCTCGAGGCATAAATCTGGGGAAGGGTACAGAAAAATATCTGCTGCTTTGCTTTGAAGGTCCCAATTAGCACAGTGACCTCCATCATCCATAAATGGAAGAAGTTCGGAACCACCAGGACTCTTCCTAGAGCTGACCGGCCTTCTAAACAGAGCGATCGGGGAGAAGGGCCCTAGTCAGGGAGGTGACCAAGAACCCAATGGTCACTCTGTCAGAGCTACAGCATTCCTCTGTGAAGAGAGGAGAACCTTCCAGAAGGACAACCATCTCTGCAGCAATCCACCAATCAGGCCTGTATGGTAGAGTGGCCAAACGGAAGGCACTCCTTAGTAAAAAGCATATGGCAGCCAGTCTGGAGTTTGCCAAAATGCACCTGAAGGACTCTCAGACCATGAGAAAACGAGTTTTATGGTAAGAACTTACCTTTGTTAAAACTCTTTCTGCGAGGTACACTGGGCTCCACAAGGATTGGACAATGGGGTGTAGAGTAGGATCTTGATCCGAGGCACCAAAAGGCTCAAAGCTTTGACTGTTCCCAGAATGCACAGCGCCGCCTCCTATATCACTCCGCCTCCCAGCACAGGAGCTCAGTTTTTAGTTAACCAGCCCAATGCAGTAGCAGGAAAAGAGACGACAACAGTTAGTAGCCACATACACCACACTCGCACGACAAGAGAAGTGTCAGCGGCTAATGCCATACCAACCCAAAGAAGCTAAGTGCGTCAGGGTGGGCGCCTTGTGGAGCCCAGTGTACCTCGCAGAAAGAGTTTTAACAAAGGTAAGTTCTTACCATAAAACACGTTTTCTGCTGCGGGGTACACTGGGCTCCACAAGGATTGGACAATGGGGATGTCCTAAAGCAGTTCCTTATGGGAGGGGACGCACTGTAGCGGGCACAAGAACCCGGCGTCCAAAGGAAGCATCCTGGGAAGTGGCAGTATCGAAGGCATAGAACCTTATGAACGTGTTCACAGAGGACCACGTAGCCGCCTTGCACAATTGTTCAATGATCGCACCACGTTGGGCCGCCCAAGAAGGTCCAACAGACGAGTAGAATGGGCCTTAATGTGAACAGGAGCAGAGAGACCAGCCTTCACATAAGCATGTGCAATCACCTTTCTAATCTATCTGGCCAGGGTCTGCTTGTGAGCAGGCCAGCCACGTTTGTGAAATCCAAACAAAACAAAAGAGAACCAGATTTTCGGATAGAAGCAGTTCTCTTCACATAGAGCCCGTACTACATCCAAAGACCGCTCTTTGGGAGACAAATCAGGAGAGACAAAGGCTGGAACCACAATCTCCTGATTAAGGTGGAACGAAGAAACCACCTTAGGTAAATATCCGAGACGAGTCCTAAGAACCGCCTGATCACGGTGAAAAATCAGTTATGGGGAACTACAAGACAAGGCACCCAGATCCGACACTCTTCTAGCAGAGGCAATAGCCAGCAAGAACACCACCTTAAGGGAAAGCCACTTAAGGTCAGCTGAACCAAGAGGTTCAAACGGAGGCTCCTGCAATGCCTCCAAAACCACCGACAAGTCCCAAGGAGCCACAGGCGGGACATAGGGAGGTTGGATACGCAACACACCCTGAGTGAAAGTATGATCATCAGGCAAAGTCGCAATTTTTCTCTGAAACCACACAGACCAGGCAGAAATATGAACCTTTAGGGAGGCCAGACGCAGGCCTAACTCTAGGCCTTGCTGCAGAAAAGCCAAAAGCTTGGCTGTACTAAACTTGGAAGCGTCATAATTGTTAGATGCGCACCAAACAAAGTAGGAATGCCAGACCCTATGGTAAATCCGAGCCGAAGCCGGTTTCAGGGCCCGCAACATAGTTTTAATGACCTCATCAGAAAAACCCTTAGCCCTCAAGACTGAAGCTTCAAGAGCCACGCCGTCAAATACAGCCGGACTAGGTCCTGGTAGACACAGGGGCCCTGAACGAGGAGGTCTGGGCATTGAGGAAGTAGAATTGGACGCTCTGACGATAGACCCTGAAGGTCTGAGAACCAGTGCCGTCTGGGCCACGCCGGAGCTATGAGAAGCAGATTTCCTTTTTCTTGCTTGAACTTCTGAATTACCCTGGGCAGGAGTGACACCGGAGGGAACACATACGGCAGCCGAAACCTCCACGGCACCGCCAGCGCATCCACGAATGCTGCTTGAGGATCCCTTGTCCTTGCCCCGAAGACCGGTACCTTGTGATTGTGTCGAGACGCCATCAGATCCACGTCTGGAAGACTCCACTTTTCCACGAGGAGTTGAAACACTTCTGGATGGAGGCCCCACTCTCGGGCATGCACGTCCTGACGACTGAGATAGTCCACTTCCCAATTCAGGACTCCCGGAATGAATATTGCCAATATGGCCGGTAGATGGCGTTCCGCCCAACGTAGAATCCGTGAGACTTCCTTCATTGCCAAACGGCTTTGAGTGCCGCCTTGATGATTTATGTAAGCCACTGTGGTGGCGTTGTCCGACTGTACTTAAACAGGACGGTTCTGAATTAAATGCTGGGCCAGGTTCAACGCATTGAAGACCGCCCGCAATTCCAGAATGTTGATCGAGAGGAGAGATTCCTCCTTGGTCCACCGACCCTGAAGGGAGTGTTGCTCCAGCACTGCGTCCCAACCTCTTAGACTGGCATCTGTCGTCAACAGGACCCAGTTGGATATCCAGAAGGGACGACCCTTGCACAATTGTTAGTCCCGGAGCCACCAGTGTAGCGACAGACGGACCTCTGTAGTCAATAAGATCATTTGAGATCTGATCCGGTGAGGCAGGCCGTCCCACTTGGCTAGAATCAGCCTCTGAAGGGGGCGAGAATGGAATTGAGTATACTCCACCATGTCGAAGGCTGATACCATTAGGCCCAGCACCCGCATTGCCGAATGTATCGACACTTGCGGACGAGAAAGGAAGCAACGAATCCTGTCCTGAAGCTTCAGGACTTTCTCCTGAGACAAGAACAACCTCTGGTTGTGAGTGTCCAACAGCGCTCCCAGATGCACCATGCTCTGAGCAGGGACCAGGGAGGATTTCTTCCAGTTGATGAGCCACCCGTGGGTTTGTAGAAACCGGACCGTCATATCCAGATGACGTAGGAGAAGATCTGGGGAATTTGCCAGGATTAACAAGTTGTCCAGATACGGCAGTATCCTGACCCCTTGACGGCGGAGTAGCACAGTCATCACCGCCATGATTTTGGTGAAGACTCGCGGAGCCATTGTTAAACCAAAAGGTAACGCCCGAAACTGGTAATGTAGGTTGCCAATAGAGAACCTCAGGTATTGTTGATGTGACACTGCTATAGGAAGATGCAGGTAAGCATCCTGTATGTCCAGGGAGACCATGTAGTCCCCAGGTACCAAGGCCAGAACTATAGGGCGAAGGGTTTCCATACGAACTAGGAAACCTTCACAAACCTGTTCAATGCCTTGTGGTTGAGAATGGGCCGGGAGGACCCATTCGGTTTCGGGACTAGAAACAGCGGAGAATAGTACCCCAGGCCCCTCTGAGCAAGAGGCACCTGTACTACGACTCCAGTATCCAGGAGGGTCTGTACCACAGAGTGTAGAGTTTTTGCCTTTGTCTGGTCCAAAGGGACGTCTGTCTGGCAAAATCGATGAGGGGGTCGGTATTTGAAGGCTATCGCGTAACCTCGAGTGACGACTTCCCGTACCCAGGAATCTGAAGTGGTCTTCAACCATTCCTGGTTATACCCTAGAAGCCGGCCCGCCCTGTCATGTGGCAGGCTTATCGGTCTTGGCAGCTGGCTGACGGGCAGCCCAGGCTCTTTTGGGCATCAGCTTACCAGGTTTGGAAGTGCGGGCCTGCTTATGGTACGCCTTGACCTGTTGCTTTACCTGAAGGACGAAAGGGGCGAAAGGACGTACCTTTAGCCTTCGACACAGAAGGAGCGGTATTAGGCAGACAGGCAGTTTTGGCAGTAGCCAAGTCAGCCACTATCTTATTTAAGTCCTCCCCAAACAGAATATCTCAATTGAAAGGGAGTACCTCCAGGGTTTTTCTAGAGTCCAGATCCACAGACCAGGATCTCAGCCACAATATCCGGCGAGCCAGGACTGACGTAGTAGAGGCCTTGGCTGCTAGGATACCGGCATCAGAAGCCGCCTCTTTAATATATCGAGAAGCTGTGACAATATATGACAAGCACTGTCTAGCATGGTCAGAAGAGATTTCAGCATCTAACTCCAAGGCCCATGCTTCAATAGCCTCTGCAGCCCATGTAGGTGCGATAGTGGGCCTTTGTGCAGCACCCGTGAGGGTGTAGATCGCTTTCAGACAACCCTCCACAAGTTTATCCGTAGGCTCTTTTAGAGACAAGACGGTAGTGACAGGTAGAGCTGAGGAAACCACTATCCTAGCCACATGCGAGTCCACTGGAGGAGGCGTTTCCCAATTTTTAGACAGCTCTGGCGCGAGGGGATAGCGAGCCAGCATCTTCTTTTGAGGCACAAACTTCGTACCCGGGTTTTCCCAGGGTTCCTGACGTATATCCACTAGGTGGTCAGTGAGGTAAAACTTGTTTAACCACCTTCTGACGCTTGAACCTATCTGGTTTCTTAGGAGGGACGGATGGCTCGGGATCATCCGTAATCTGCAGAATTAACTTAATAGCCTCCAAAAGATCAGGAACATCCACATGTGAACTACCCTCCCCATCAGCCGTATCTGAGTCAGAACCTGAGGGGTCAGTATATGTGCCGTCTTCATCAGACGAGGTGTCAGTGACAGCAGTGGATTGTGAGGAGATAAGCGCTCGCTTAGAGGACCTCTTGGACTTAGGCGAGCGTTGGTCAGACGTTTTAGTAGTCAAGGACTGGTTCAACTTCTTTAACTGAGCAGATAAATCGTCCGCCCACGGCGGGTTAGCTGCAGGGACCACATACGGTTGTACCGGCATTGGGGGTCCCATAGGGGGTGTTAGTTTATGAACTAGCGTATGCAGAAGCGTGGAAAAAGCGGCCCACGGCGGGTCATTATTTGCCCCCGTTGCCACCATCCCACTGGGGGGCAAGGAGCCCCCAGAACCAGATCCCAAAGCTGCTGTATTCTCCTCATAGTTATCTGCGGCTTCAGCAACACCGGCAGTGTGTTAAGCCCCAGAACCGTTACCCTCAGAAGCAGACATGATATAACTTGCAGTATCAGGTAACGCAGTACAATTATCAGCAGCACTATACCTCTAAACCCAAACCCCTGCGCAGTATAGTCAGCACTAGCAGAGATAAAGGAGAGATATGGTGACTAAATCACAGAGAAAAATACGTAATACAGTGTATCTTTGTGAAAATCCTATATTAGATAACACCTGACGCACCAAGCACCCTCAGGTTATGGAATATAGGGATAGCAGGTTGAGTGAAAGACACGAAATGGACACCACTCAGCTATAAAATGCACACACAGATAGTCACAGTTTGTACAATGCAGAGGTTATTACTGACAATAATACTGCACTGGACTAGCTTACACAGCTATATAACAGTAGATATAACAGTACACAGTAAGAACTGGATGTATATCACAGGGTAATTGTACTATAAAACCCTGACTAAATGCACTCTTTCTTAACTATCACGGTCTAAAAAGGCAGGTAGAATACTTAAGTGTCATGTAAAGGCACAGCGCTGACAACCAGGCGGCTTTACATAGGAGGATTTGCCCAAGCAGTCCCAGGAACAGTGAGCTGAGGGATAATGGCGCCGCAGACACTGACAGGGAGTGAGGAAAAGACAGATATGCAGCTCCAGGGCGGGAACACTTGCTAGAAATGGCGCCCGGAGGCTGGGGGAGGGGCTTCAGGTCTAAGCCTTATCCCCTCTGCTGGCAAAACCACCGGGTACTGTGGGCGATATATAAGAATTGGTTTAGAGACAAAACCTGACCTGCGCCAATGCCCTGTTGATCTATTGGGATCGCCTGTACTGTTTCTTAGGGCTGCTTGGAGCAGCCCCTCTGTTAAGTGCCTGCTTACTGCAGCACCAACTTACAAAACTGAGCTCCTGTGCTGGGAGGCGGGGTGATCTAGGAGGCGGCGCTGTGCATTCTGGGAACAGTCAAAGCTTTGAGCCTGTTGGTGCCTCGGATCAAGATCCTACTCTACACCCCATTGTCCAATCCTTGTGGAGCCCAGTGTACCCCGCAGCAGTAAAACAAAATTCTCTGGTGTGATGAGAAAAACATTGAACTCATTAGCGTGACACACAGGTGTCATGTTTGGAGGAAGCCAGGCACCGATCATCACTAGGCCAATACCATCCCTACAGTGAAGCATGGTGGTAGTGGCAGCATCATGCTGTGGGGATATTTTTCAGGAACTGGGAGACTAGTCAGGTGTAAACTAAGCCAAGTAAAAACACTAGAAAATACCCATGGGCAGCTGGATACTGAAAACCAAGAACGCTGGAGCACAGGCAGTAAGTCTTATACTCTGGCTACAGAGCAAGTATAAATAATCTGATGAAGGTGAGATTTATCTGTCCAATCTGTCTGGTGAGAACAAAAATCTGGTAATGGATGAGAGCAGATGACAATAGACCATTTGCTCCCAACCACTGGAAAATAGACAATGGTTGTTCAAACAAATAGGTTAAATCAGTTTGTTTGGAAAAATGTGTTAAATCAATAGTTTTAATCCATTTTCCAGTGTTTGGGAGAAAATGGTTGATTGTCATTTGCTCTCATCCATTGCCAGATTTTTGTTCTCACCAGACAGATTGGACAGATAAATCTCACCATGTGTACACGCCTTTAAAGGCTGATTCCCATTGGCTAATCAATTCCAATTGATCAATTGACTGTCCCTTTAAAATCAGCCCTGAAGCCGCTTTTCCGCTCCCATGCAGAGTGAGGCAATGCAGCAGTCCACACAGAAAGACAGCACCAGGAGGACAAGGAAAGAGAACAGAGACACTGCACAGCCGATTGGTTAAGAGACCACCACTCCCTGAGTCTGGCAGTGCTGATCAATTTATCATTTATATGTTCAGATTAGTATTTTATTTATCTGATTTTACGGTATCATTTGCTCCCCACATTTTTTATTATTTAACAAGTCTTACAGCCCAACTGGCAAAAAGTGGTGAAGTTAATAAAGGCTTGCATATACTGTTGCCTAAAGATGCAATGTGTAATATTTTAAAGTTTTTATTAAGATTGTTTTTTAGCATTTATCCCTAATTGGATAAACAAAAAGGGTTTTAAAATAAAATAAGAAAAAACAAAAACACAATTGTAACTTAACATGCATTTACTCCTAAAATCATTCAATATTTGTATTGGTTATTTCCCCTACAGCTAATAATTTAATAAGTTTTTTGTGTGTGAATAATATTGAAGGATGAAAGATTATATTCTGATCTACCCCTGCATACAGTTTATACAGCTAATCTTGCTCTATCAGTGCCCAGATTAGCACACTACAGCAGGTCTGAAAGCAAATAGTTACCTGTCACAAATGAAACAAGTCTCCTTACTAAAGTAATGAACGTAGTCTAAATTTAGCTCTACATACAAAAATGGTTTGTATCACTGTGGAAATGTACTGATACTGTAATCTACAGAGATCCTCCCTGTTACTATGGTAAATGTGCTTTATTTAGGGTTAACTACATTGCAGTGGTGAAAGTGTTAATGTACAAAAGTACACAACATGGGCAAGGCAGACTAGTTAACATTTAACTAAAAGCGCAATTACTTTACAGAAAACCTAAAGAATCAACAGTATTAAAGTACAGGAGTGATAAAAATAATATCTTTTCCATTCATTATACAAACCTTTGATGCATCGTATTTAGAATTACATTAAAGTAAAGCAACACATGCAAAATATAATAAAAATTATGCATCAAATAATGTTAGCCCTGTAAAGCCTGACACATAAAATAAAATGGTCACAGAAACTCTTGTATTAAATATTACACAAATGGCGGTAGATGGTTATATGGTTGAAGTGCACCGTTTAAATCTTCCTCTCTGTTTTGCTACTATAATTAGGTTCTGAAAAGGAGGGATGTTTTTACAGATGAAAAATATAAAAAATGACAACAACCAGAAAACATGCTCTCCCCCCACCAGCCAGCTGAAAGAACTTGCTGGTCTTATGCCACGCCGACATGAATAAATCTCGACTACTGTCATCCCCACCATGATGGAATCTATATAATCTAAACTTATATTGTTATAGCAAAGCAACCGCAGTGAGCAGAGCGCTCACTGCGGTTGCTTTGCTATAACAATATAAGTCTGCACAGGATATTGGGGGTAATTCCAAGTTGATCGCAGCAGGAAATTTTTTAGCAGTTGGGCAAAACCATGTGCACTGCAGGGGAGGCAGATATAACATTTGCAGAGAGAGTTAGATTTGGGTGGGTTATTTTGTTTCTGTGCAGGGTAAATACTGCCTGCTTTATTTTTACACTGCAATTTAGATTGCAGATTGAACTCACCACACCCAAATCTATCTCTTTCTGCACATGTTAGATCTGCCCCCCCTGCAGTGCACATGGTTTTGCCAAATTGCTAACAGAATTCCTGCTGCGATCAACTTGGAATTACCCCCATTGTGTATATCTATTCAATAGATTTTATTACTAAATAGAAAACAAACATCAAGCTTTATAGGTCAATAGGTTCAGCAGTAGGTTGTGGTGCTCCCAGAAGATAGTTTATTAAACTATGGAAAAAGTGGAGTCTTTTGCGAGGGCAAAAGAGAGAAGAAACTATGTGTATTTTCCAGGGCACACTTAGTTAAATTGACGGAAATGGGAGATCTATTTAAGATGGGATGTTCCCCATAGCAACCAGATTCCAGGTATTATCTTCTAGAACAGGCATTCCCAACCACGGTCCTTAAGGCACACCAACAGTGCAGGTTTTAGTGATATCCAGGCTGCAGCACAGATGGTTAAATCAAAATAACTGAGCTACTAATTAAGTCACCTGTGCTGAAGCCTGGATATCACTAAAACCTGCACTGTAATAGGCCCTACACACTGGACGACAATCCTCAAAGATATGAACGATCTCGTTCATTATTGAACAAGATAACGTTCATATCTTTGAGTGTGGAGTCACCAGCGATGAACGATGCGCGGCCCCGCGCTCGTTCATCGCTGGTGCCCCGTCGGCTGTACATGCAGGCCAATATGGACGATCTCATCCATATTTGCCTGCACTTCTATGGAGCCATGTGACGGGCAGAGTGAAGTATCTTCACTCCCCCCGCCACTGCCCCCCCCCTGCCACCGGGTCGCCCGTCAGCCGTATCCGCCGTCGGGCAGCCCGTCAGCCGTATCCACCGTCGGGCAGCCCGTCAGCCGTATCCGCCGTCGGGCAGCTCGGCGGCGGATCTTTAAATGTGTAGGGCCCTTTAGTGTGCCTTGAGGACCATGGTTGGAAATGCCTGTTCTAGAAGGTGCTAGATAAATGAGAAGTAGAATCTGATTGGTTGCTATGAGCAACATCCCATCTTAAATAGAACTCCCATCTTAGTAAATTTACCCCTTAAAATGTGCCCTGGAAAAGACGCATAGTTGCTTCTGTCTTTTGCCCTCGCAAAAGACTTCACTTTTTACATTGTGGTTGTTTTGCAATAAGAGAAGTCATTAAAGTCTCCGTAATAAACCTTCCTGACGGGCTACAATATCTTTTCACTTAATTACAAATTGAGTAACTTTATGAATTGAAAGCATCACATTCACCAATATTCTGATTTCTGGCATACTAATAAAGTCAAATTTGCCACCAAACAGCTCTCACATATAGTGGCTTCATTTACTAACACTAAATATAGGTGCACAATTTACACTAAACTATGGCAATGAAGCAATTAACTCATTTTTTAAATGCTTTGATAGGCTGACACACTTCAACTGATGACCCAAAATCCCTGCCACACTCTTTGTAGTATTTCCATGTCATCTGTACAGATAAGCCTCCTTAGTAACCACATGCCGCATGGTCGCATCGTATGTGACCACACCAGCAAGTGCATTATGTGATCTGGTCACATGATTGCTGACATTGTGGGGATAATTCAGATCGGATCGCTGCTGTGCGCTTTCATACAGCGGAAGATCAGGTCTGAACTGCACATGCGCCACAGTGCCCCAGCGCATGCCAGAGATGCGATCGGCATCTCAGCCCAGTAGAATGGGAGCGTGTCTCTGTGCACTCCCGGCGGGGCTAGGCGGACGGATCGCCTAGTCACACCAGGAGTGCCCGTCTGCGATGGAGCCACAGTGGATGAGAGAGAGAGAGAGAGAGAGAGAGAGAGAGAGAGAGGGGGAGAGAGGGGGAGAGAGGGGGAGAGAGGGGGAGAGAGGGGGAGAGAGGGGGAGAGAGGGGGAGAGAGGGGGAGAGAGGGGGAGAGAGAGAGAGAGAGAGAGAGAGAGAGAGAGAGAGAGAGAGAGAGAGAGAGAGAGAGAGAGTGAGAGTGTGTGTGTACGTACCTGCCTCTAACCCTCTCCGGTGGTGTCTAACCCTAATCCACCTCCCCCCACCCCCAATTGGATCCCTCACAGGGAAGTATGTGGAAAGAAGTACACAGGCTTCTATTAGGCAATGTTATCTATAGATGGCGCTGCCTATTGGGAACAAGCTCTGGAACTTTTTGCTTTCTGGCGCTAGATGCATATGGGGATTGCAGTAAAATTTCAGAAAATATCATTTTGACTGCATTTTTCATCCCGTCCTGTATCTGTTATTTAGATCAGTGATATCCAACATTTTTGTTAACAAAACCACCAAAAATCATTTTCAAAACTATTACCTCTTCTGTAAAGTAAAATAATTACATATATAGTACACTTTAAAAAGTGTGTGTATAGGAATACATTTGGGGGGTCATTCTGAGCTGATCAATCGCTAGCAGTTTTTAGCAGCCGTGCAAACGCATAGTTGCCGCCCATGGGGGAGTGTATTTTCGCTTTGCAGGAGTGCAAACTCCTGTGCAGCAGAGCGCCTGCAAACACATTTTGTGCAAAACAAGACCAGCCGTGGACTTACCCTTCGTGTGCGTTGATTCTAACGTTGGAGGGTTGGCTTTTGTCGTCACACACCTGCCCAGCCACGCCTGCGTTTTTCCTGGCACGCCTGCGTTTTTCCAAACACTCCCAGAAAACGGTCAGTTGACAATCTTCCTGCGTTGTGCCGGGTGACTGAAAGCTTCACTAGAACCTGTGCAAAACCACAAAGGACTTTGTACCCGTACGTCACGCGTGCGCATTGTGGTGCATGCGCAGAAATGCCGATTTTTAGCCTGATCGCTGAGCTGCGAACAACGGCAGCTAGCGATCAACTCGGAATGACCCCCTTGGTCTCTGGGATTACAGCTCATTTCTCCACAATTCATTACTAAAGGTATGATGCATTGCTATGAAATAAGCCAAAATGTTCAATGAATTTAGTAATGGTTAAAACAAAAGTAAAAAGGAGAATTATTGAATTGCCTGCTAACAGACAATGGGGCAGATGTATTAAGTCTGGAAAGGCATAAAGAAGTGATAAATCGGTGATAAGCGCAAGTTGATAACGCACCAGGCAATCAGTTCCAATATGTAAATTGAGAGTTATGAGTTGATTGGCTGGTGTGTTTTCACCTTGCACTTATCACCGCTTTATCACTTCTTTATGCATTCTCCAGGCTTAATACATATGCCCCATTGGGGGGAATTTATAGGAGTTTGAGAACTCTTTATACCTATACAAATGGATAGAAAGTGACTCCCATAACGCTCACTGTTAAATACATTGACCCACAGTAACGGGGAATAGTGCATATAATATACCAGACCCCAAAATTGCACATTAAGCTACAAAAGCTCAGTGAGAGGGAGCTTAATATGCAGTTACAATAAATATAAGATACAGTGTGTGACAGCTGATATTTAACGGATATATTATTGCTCACCTGTTGTTAAAGGGACAGCAGGACAATAGCACAGTGCACAGTGAGCCTACAATATCCACATTGTGTACGGTTTCAAAAGACCTGAGGGGTATGGGTCATTAGGTCGGCATGCGTTTTTTTTACTTTTTTGGTGTCGTTTTCTTTGTAAAGTGACGAGGAAACCCCAATTAGTGCACCGCTTCGCTCGCCATACTTCGGGAAGATTACTATTCCCAATCGTAGTCCACTTGGATCGTAAAGTATCAAAAAGTTAAAAAAATAAAAATTGAACACGTCAACCTAGTGACAATGTCGACTAATAGTGGTCGACCTAATGAGTGTTGACCTAAGTATGGTCAACCTAATAACCATATCCCGACCTGAGAGGGTATATACTGCAACACAAAGTGATGGGATAGTATAATTAGCAACATATACTAGAACAATAACATCAACCGCTGACGCAAAGTTCCCACCATTGGATACAATGGAGCGCCTATGTGCTACATTGTATCTCGAGTGCACAGCCTGACAGCTCAGACGCGCACAGCCAATCAGGAGAGTGCCACGACGTGGCACTCCATGATTGGCTGAAGGGACCCTCTTTGACAGCAGTCACGGGGGGTCCCGGCAGTCGGGGAAAGTGCGTGGTCCGTGGTTTCCGTTTTTTTATTTTGCCAAGTACGTGGATTACAAACTAAGAAGACGACCGATCTACACTGGATTGTTGGGAGTATAATTTTATTTACAGGTACCCCGTGGATTCTACATGGACAAGGGTACCGACACTTCGTGTCAACATAGGTAAGTATGTGTGTATGTCGGTGTGCATGTATATAATAAAGTTATACTGTCACGGTGTGTGTGTACTGTTTTTATTTGGGTATTTTTTTGTAGTAGAACTACAGGAACCAGCGGGCCCGTTTCCCCCCCCCCCCCCCCCGCATGCTGGTACTTGTGGTTCTCCAAGTACCAGCAGCTTGCGGGGGAGGCTTGCTGGGACTTGGTAGTTCTGCTACAAAAAACAATATTCTTTTTTCTGACACATGGCTATCAGCCCCCCATCCGCCGCCCTTGGATTGGGGGAGGGGGGGGGGGGGGGGGACGACAGCCTCGGGCTTCACCCCTGGCCCTTGGTTGGCTGATTTAAGGGATACCCACTCCTCCAGGGTACCCCGGCCAGGGGTGACTAGTTAGTGATTTAATGCCAGGGCCGCAGGGACCGATATAAAAGTGTCCCCCGGCTGTGGCATTATCTCTCTGACTAGTGGAGCCCGGTGCTGGTGTTGAAAATACAGGGGACCCCTACGTGTTTTGTCCCCCGTATTTTTGGCACCAGGACCGGACGCAGAGCCCGGTGCTGGTTGTTAAAATACGGGGGTTTCCATGTCATTTCCCCCCCCCGTATTTTTACAACCAGGACCGGCTCAAAGAGCCCGAGGCTGGTTATGCTTAGGAGGGTTTTTTAACACTTTTGTGCCGTCCATGAAGTCGAATCCAGGACGTCAATTGGTCCGTTTTTCGACAGCGGGACTGTCGAATCCGTTTTTATTGAATATGTCGAATTCGGGTCCCGGCGGCCGGGATTCGACTGTCGAATTGTGTCGAATCCAAAAACGGTCGAATTCCGGCCTATACCCCTAAAGGGTTTAGATTGCAGACTCCGGTGAAGTTGATTATTATTATACAAATTACTGAAATGATTCATAGGAGTTTGAGAACTCTTTATACCTATACAAATGGATAGAAAGTGACTCCCATAACACTGACTGTTAAGTACATTGCCCCACAGTAACGGGGAATAGTGTGTATAATATACCAGACCCCAAAATTGCACATTAAGCTACAAAAAGCTCTGTGAGAGGGAGTTTATAATGCAGTTACAATAAATATCTATAACTATCTATCTATCTATCTATCACAGAGTGTGTGCGGCAGCTGATATATGATTGGTCATTGCCCTGATATGGGAATTAAGTTAAATGGCGCATTTATATCATGAATAATAGGATTTCTGATATATAATACTCTATCCTTTAACGCTCTTAGCCATAGATGAATACCACTTTCCAATCGCAAAAATAACACGGTATCAACCCAATATTGCCGGGTCAACACGGGTCACTACGTGGTGTGAAAGGGGTCAATGACCTATTCCCGGGTCGACTGACCCGATAATTCAACCCGGAAATAACAAAGGGTTAGGTGCAGGCTGAACAGGCTGCCGGGGCGATGCGACCCGGGACCCGTTCACTACATAGGGAGAGGCAGCATGGAGATGAGCTCATCTCCTAGCACCGCCTCAGCACCTGATCCCTATGCCGGCTCCGTCCCCCGATGGCAACCCAACCCGGCATATTGCCGGGTTCGGATGGCAGTGTGAAGAGTCCAATGCCGGGTCACACCCAGGAAGGACCAGTTTCCAATTGCCGCGTGCGACCAGGCATTGCAGTGTGAAAACGGTATAAGAAGACTCACTTGGATATTCAGCAACATTGTTGTTATCATTATTCCTTTTACTTACATGAGTCCTTATATTATTGGAACTATTGATATATAATATCCTATCCTTTAAGGCTTTTTGCCATATATTAAGAAGACTCCATTGGATATTTAGCAACATTGTTGTCATTACTACATGTTTTTCTACACTATACGAGTCTGTACACTACCTGTTAAATTTGTGCTCAAATCAGGACTTCACAACAGATTCAAATGAAGTAAAGTGATTTTCACAGTGGCATTCCTGCACACAGAATTTTTTATTCACTCTTATGTCTTTACTTTCACAAAAATATTTTATTATTTCACAGTTTTTAAATACCATACTTTTAAATAAGTGAAATTAAAAGTTAATTTTATTGCAATTTCTTTGTGCACCACATGATACAAATCTTTGACTTGTTTCTTTTGCATTGGGAGGGGGGGGGGGGGGGGGTAATACAATTAGCACAGTTAACTTAATGGATGCTAAAAGCAGGGATAGCCCTGGACTTTAACTCCTGGGGCTATTCAATTACAGGCTGTTTTTCTTGCCCGTTATATAATCTGTTTTCAGGCATTAATAACATATGGTTGTTCTAATGTCCGATTGTGCAATGAATGTGCAGCCAGAGCGATAGCGTGACTGATTGCAGACGCATGCAGTGGGTGTCTCTGTACAAATTCTATCAGCTGCGGCATTAGCATACAGTTGCAGCTGCACTGCATAAGGGGGGTAATTCCAAGTTGATCGCAGCAGGAATTTTGTTAGCAGTTGGGCAAAACCATGTGCACTGCAGGTGAGGCAGATTTAACATGTGCAGAGAGAGTTAGATTTGGGTGGGTTATATTGTTTCTGTGCAGGGTAAATACTGGCTGCTTTATTTTTACACTGCAAATTAGATTGCAGATTGAACTCACCACACCCAAATCTAACTCTCTCTGCACATGTGATATCTGCCTCCCCTGCAGTGCACATGGTTCTGCCCAACTGCTAACAAAATTCCTGCTGCGATCAACTTGGAATAACCCCCAAGAGGCGGTCGCACCAGGATTAGTGTCCGCCTCTCAAACAGGCCCTACAAGCCGCAGAATTTGTCCTCCCCTACTGACTATACAGTAGTGGGAGCCAAAAGTGGGAGTACAGTGGCAGTGCAGGAGGATGTGCTGCTATGGGGTTTGATGATGTTGCTGCAGGGGTGAGGTTATGTGCTGCTACAGGGGAATGTGTAGCTACATGGGATGGCCACATCCTTGGTGCTGGCATATCCTGCTTTGTGGCATTGCAAACTCTTCTGTTTCCAGCGGGACCTTTAAACAATGCTGCAATGCTTCCACTAGTAACTAATATCTAAATGTGTGTAGGTAATCCTTGGTGTGCGCAAATGAAGCTAGTAACTGGTATGTGCTTTACATGTTTCAACAAGTAAAATTGTGTTGTGCCCTTCAATAAGTGCGATCTCCCCCTGAGGCCCTCTTACTAGAAAAGGTTGTAAACCACTGCTCTAGAAGATGACAAGTATAGGACAAGGTCATTCAGCTACTTTGCAGCGTGAAAATCCAGAACTCCATTTCACATTAACAGGCACAACTGTATTATTATTATGAGATATTTATATAGCGCACACATATTCCACAGCGCTTTAGACAATATTTGGCCATTCACATCTGTCCCTGCCCCAGTGGAGCTTACAATCTATATTCCCTACCACATGTACACAAATTCACGCTAGGGTTAATTTTGCTGGGAGCCAATTAACCTACCAGTATATTTTTGGATTGTGGGAGAAAACCAGAGTACCCGCAGGAAACACATGCATGCACGGGGAGAATATACAAACTCAACATAATTAGGGCCATTGTGGGAATGGAACCCATGACCTCAGTGCTGTGAGGCAGTAATGCTAACCACTGACCGTCCATCCTGCCTCCTACTGTACTAACATGAGTTCAGCAGGAAGCAAAAGGTAGTTTTTATGTAACATAGATTTATGCAACATAGTTGTTCTGTTTTTGTGTTTCAAGATTAAGGGGAGTACAACATACCCCTGAGATACACCAACATGTAGACAGGCATCCAATACAGTGCATGCTTGCAGAAAATACAAAGATATGATATTACTTACATTAAATACATGATGTCCTGCTCTCACCTGAACGTGAAGGTGTATACACAACTGATACAGTCAGCGCTATGGGTGCTAAATAGAAATGTTACTCTCTTTACGGTCTATGTACTAAGCCTTGGAGAGAGATAAACTACCAATCAGCTACTAATTGTTATTTTTCAAAGACAGCCTGTGACATGGCAGTTATGAGCTGATTGGCTGGTACTTTATCTCCATCCACTTTCTCTCTCTCTAAGGTACATATACCCCTTTCCCTATTTCAGGGATGGCTGAATGTTTACAATGAGCTTTAACAAGACAAAAAAGAAAAAAACATGGAGAAGGGTGTGTAATCACCACAGTAGTTTATCCCAAAACAAGTATTTTCCTATTCATTTCTGGAAGGTATGGCCATCACTAACCATCAAAGTTTTCTGTAGATAGTCAATGGTTTTGAAATCAATGGTGGAGGTCCAATGTTTTTACACAATTACGGTAATTGCAAAGATCCAATGGTGGTGCGTCAATGGGTTTTCTTACCCTCCACCCCTCTCATGCACGCTACTTAGACCCATTCATTTTCCTGATTGGACCATAATGTGTCCAACAGGGGTGGTCTTCTGTATGCCGAATGTCGGGATCCCGGCGCACAGTATACCGGCGCCGGAATCCCGACACCCGGCATACCGACAACTATTCTCCCTCGTGGGGGTCCACGGCCCCCCTGGAGGGAGAATAAAATAGTGTGGCGCGCATAGCGCGCCACCGTGCCCGTAGCGTGGCGAGCGCAGCGAGCCCGCAAGGGGCTCCTTTGCGCTCGCCACGCTGTCGGTATGCCGGCGGTCGGGCTCCCGGCGCCGGGATGCTGGTCGCCGGGAGCCCGAACGCCAGCATACCATACTACACCCGTCCAACAGTAATGGGGTCTAACAATGGCTCAATCCATCAACTGTTTTGCCAATGGTTTCCTGCCATCAATATAAACTACCCATTGGACCATCGATGGCCAGCTCTAATTTCTCTGTAATGCTGTCTGACAGTTCTGTGGAAAATCAGCGTTTGTGTGGGCAGCTTTAAAGAACATTCCATGATGGCTGGGAGTTACTGCTAAAATATATTTGGCAGCTGCCACAAATTTCAAAGAGTGAGAGAGTGAAAAGGTAAAATCTGTCTTTGCTCACAGTAATGCATAGTGAGGTGGGGCAGACACACTATGCTGACTAATATGAGCCAAGAGCTACATGAAAATAATTATGTCAGCAGTGCTTAATATTGGCAGATTCAAAATTATTAATGTTAGAATATATTTCACACTATGGGCCAGATGTACTAAGCCTTGAAAAGTGATAAATTTCACGGTGATAAACTGCCAGCCAATCGGCTCCTAACTGTCATTTTTCAAACACAGCCAGTGACATGGTAGTTAGGAGCTGATTGGCTGGCAGTTTATCACTGTGAAATGTGTCACTTTTCAGGCTTAGTACATCTCCCCCTATGAGTGTTGTAGAGCTTCTCACCAACTGTAAGTGTATAATTACGTTGCCACATGCTTTATTCTGATAACATTATACAGATAGATAACCTCTGTAAGTAATACTGGGGCAGATATATTAAGCTCGGTGAAGTGATAAAGTGGACGATGATAAAGTACCAGTCAATCAGCTCCTGGTCATTTTTCAAACCCAGCCTGTAACACGGAAGTTAGGAGCTGATTGGTTGGTGCGTTATCACCTTTTTCTTTATCACTACTTCACCAGGCTTTATAAATATGCCCTAATGTTAATTACCCTTACTATATACTTATGCAACACCAGCAGGTTATAACATTACGTTATTGCCCGATAATCAATCAGCACTGCCAATCCCTGCATCCTGTGACTGTACAGTAGTTTGCGTGGTAATCAGAATATTTATATTATTAAGCCTGGTGCCTCATTCCTTGGGCAAATTTCAATTTGCATTTGTTGTGAGTGGATACGAAAGGCATCTAGTTTCATTGTAGTTCTATATTTACCCATCATGTCACTGAAATATAAATTATATTCATATCGGGCCTGATCCATAGTTGCACACTATTTCGATGCTCACAAAGTTGAATGATTATCAGTGGTCCGTGCATACGTCACTGCTACAATGCGTATACATAGCAATTTAATTGTGATTACAGTTGCAGTGTGGATTTATTTGCAACTGACAAGGAGTGACCATTTTGTGGAAGGTAATGAGGAGTGGCGGCAAAAACATAGTCGTGTCAGGACCGTTTTCAGGGCGTGTATCAGCTTCTGACTGCGATCCTGTACAAGGAAACTTGTATCTGGCGTCCCCGTTGAGGCGACCACTCTGATGCGCCCTACACACTTGCCGATGCATTCAATTTTGACGATAATCGATTTGAATGATGATCGATCATCATCCAAATTGACTTGCATTGCAAAGCGACGGAGAACGAACGATGAACGAGCGCGGGGCCACACACCGTTCATCATTGGTGCATACACGCTTAGGGATATGAACGATTTCTCATTCATTACCGAACGAGATTGTTCATATTGCCCGCACATATCGGCAAGTGTGTAGGGCGCATTAGTGACCAAATACTCACTCACAAATTCGATATTTGCCTGCTCTGCATCAATGTTGCAAATATGTGCGCAGTTGCAAAGCCTCCGGTGGGTGTCTCTATACAAATTCCCAGCGACTGTTACATTAGTATATTTTCACACATCCTCGGCATCAAAAATCCCATCTGCGGTGGCACTGCCGTACAACTGTAAATCAGGCCTATAGTCTGTACTCAAAACAATAGAGCCACAAAAAATTTAGAATGCAACAATATTTAAGAAGCATTATTGTGCTACTGGCACTATAGGGTGCATCAATAAAGCGCAATGCATCAATAGTGCAAGGAAAACACATGTAAAAGCCATAACTAAAATGCACCTAAAGCACATTTCTTTCCATGTTTTACCCATTTTCCTATTCCATGCGTGTTAACAAGCACTAAATGTAATTAGCTGTATGCAGTAATGAAGACGGATTTTGAGACAGGTTTACAGTTCAACATACAGTTGCAACAGACTTACATTTCTATTATGCGTCGCATGCAACTTTAGCACATAAAGCATAGGTGCACAACTTCTCACCATAAACTCTTAAACCTGCACCAAGCTTAGAGGACACAGAAAGATATGCCTCCTAGAAGAGAGGCATATGGAACTAACCAGGACACATGTCTCTATGGGCATGGTAAACTAGCATCTATACACCCTTACTGCACTGAAAGCACACGTGAACACTCCTCTTCCAACTCTCCACAAGTATATACTGTAAGCTCAATTCAAAGTACATGTAAAATGCAATGATATTAACTCTTGTTACAATCAATGTGTTCGATAAAACAATATTGTTTTAAAAGTCAACTTAAGTTATGTCCAGGGATATTTTTGTTGCCATCTTTTTTCTTTTTTTTTGTCATGAGGGAATTGTTCCAGTCATTAGTTAGAAGAAAAGCAATAGGACATGAGGACATGCACTGAGACTGGAGGGAGGTAGGTTTAGGGGAAATTTGAGGAAACATTACTTCACATAAAGAGTAGTGGAAGGGTGGAATAGCCTCCCATCAGAGGTGGTAGAGGCTAAGACAGTAGAGCAATTTAAACATGCACGGGATAGACATAAGGATATCCTTACAAAGGCATAAGGCTCAAATAAGGTTTAAGATAAAAATATGGTAAAAAAAGGGGCAGACTAGGTTTTTAGGAGACAAATATTAAATGTACCATAAAAATGGCAATGTTGTAAGGATGCTGCAGATCGGTTTAACAAACTACGTCATACAGGACAAAGCTAATGCTATTTTACACGTGTCTGGTTATATAAAATAGTACATTTTCTTGGCTTTCAAAACATTGCTACTTTTTACTTACTTTTAATATACTTTTTATATACAAATTCTGTAATGAGCATTACTCACTTCCAAATTGAGCACATATGTATATATCTAGCAAATACTTACATATTGAGCTTTGAGGTCACTGTGGATTTGGAGCTGCCATTCAGAGGAGTTTGGGGTTTTGAAGCAAGTAAATCAGGGGATTGGGTAGGACTATCCGAATCAATCCTGCTGCGGGAATGCTGTCTCTGTACTCCTTGGATGTTCTCCTGTTTTGTCCTCCTGTCCTGAGAGAGAATACCTGCAGCTGTCGGGCTGTTATCCCCAGAAGTATCACACAAGTTTTCCCAACCACGTCCAGTTAAGGAATCAGAAACAGATGCCTTTTCCACGTAGGCGTCTTTTGTTGTAGAAACAGGAACAGCCTGGTTAAACTCAGTTGCTTTGGCAGAGGCTGCTGCAGCTTGATTTCTAAACAGAGGATCTCTAGTCTGTGCTTTCCGAGCTGTTGGAGAAGAGGGAACCCAGGCAGACTGACTTTTTTTCCTCATAGGGCTGGAGGCTGGGTGTTCCTGTTTATCTTTGTCTGAATCACCCTTGGGCAACAGTTTGTGATTAGCTCCCGCCTTTATTTCTTGGTTGGCTGATGCAGTGCCATTATACTCTGGTGACAGAGGGACAGGTTTTATATTACTATCAGGAGAGGTGGAATATTCCCTAACCCCTTCAAAGTTATACTCAAACACATTGTCGTGCAGGGGAGTATTCTCTGTTTTCTTTTCATCATTTTGACTACTCTGAGACTTTAGTGAGCGTCTCTTCTTGCTATTTTTTCTGTTAATGGGACTTTTTTCCATTGCCTCTCCGTTGCTGCAGGCTCTTGTGGATGTTGGAGAACTTGTCCCAACAGTTTTACTTAGATAGATATCAAAAGATAAAACCTTTGCAATACTTGTGTTGTCACTAGAACCGTTTCCTCCTGGCTTCTCTTGCTCTGATCCAGCAAAGATATCACTCTCTGTAGGACTGAGAGCAGGTGAGGCGTCACTTATACTTGCCGATTTATTTGATCCGTTACTGGGATCTTCCGCATCACAAGACGAGTTCAATTCTGCTGCCACTGCCTCTTGGTCCACTGTATGATTGTGTGATGGGACCTGCACTGTTAATTTTGCAGTATTTAGTTTTTCTGTGCTGTCTGACTTATGAACTGATCTATCTGGTATTTTTAATTTTGAGTCGGTTATTCTGCTGGAGAATTTGGTAGTTTTCCTTGTCGAAAATTTGGGTGACTCATCTTTAGAAATATTAATTTCTTGTGAAATTACCTGCAGTCTTCTGACACTGGACTCTGTAGAAATTCTCTTCCCAGGTGACTGTGTCAGGGGCCGGACACTCTTTTCTGTGCTACTTTGCTTGTCCACTTTAGGGGTTGTGCTCGGTGCAGGCTTTTGACTCGTGTCAGAAAAGGCTTCAGGCAGAACAGCAGGACTTTCAGCTACTGCAGCACTAGTTTCCACTACCTCTTCAACTGAAGGGTCTCTTTCTTTATCCTCATTAGTAAGTCCAATATCAATGTTACTATTTGTAGTTTCTTTTTCACTTTGACCTACAGGTAATGCAGATTCCTTGGAGATGTGCTGGGGAGGCTGATCTGATACAGACTGTACACTGATAGTACCAAAAGCCCGAGTATGTACTTTGGAGCTAGAAGTTACTGAGATCTGAACTCTCTTTCGCTCCCTTGCAGTCTCTTTTTCACTGGACTTATAAGTGAGTGTCTTTTCATTAGTAGGGCTTGTGGCCAACTCACCAATACCTTTGCTCTGTTTTTTCTTAGTGGAGTTAAAAAGATTCCCAAATTTCCCCAGGACAGGTTTCTTTGTGGTGTCTTTCTTAGGTGATTCTGCAGATGGTGATCTAGACTGGAAGGATAAAAAACAAACAAAAAAAAACAAGAAGTGCTTAGAAAAAATTGTAATAACACAGGAAAACAGCTGGGTACCAAATAGTAAGTAACAATTCCATACATAGGGGATATAGACCTCGTCTCAACATACTGTACTTGTGACAAAAGCTAAATAGAGAATATCACACCTACATTTTCTGCAGCCGGGCCACAAATTTTCAACTGTTGCATGGACATTACACATTGGCCCTCATTCCGAGTTGTTCGCTCGCAAGGCGATTTTAGCAGTATTGCACACGCTAAGCCGCCGCCTACTGGGAGTGAATCTTAGCTTCTTAAAATTGCGAACGATGTATTCGCAATATTGCGATTACACACCTCGTAGCAGTTTCAGAGTAGCTTCAGACTTACTCGGCATCTGCGATCAGTACAGTGCTTGTCGTTCCTGGTTTGACGTCACAAACACACCCAGCGTTCGCCCAGACACTCCTCCGTTTCTCCAGCCACTCCCGCGTTTTTTCCGGAAACGGTTGCGTTTTTATCCACACGCCCATAAAACGCCGTGTTTCCGCCCAGTAACACCCATTTCCTGTCAATCACACTACGATCGCCGGAGCGAAGAAAAAGCCGTGAGTAAAAATCCTATCTTCATAGCAAATTTACTTGGCGCAGTCGCAGTGCGGACATTGCGCATGCGCACTAAGCGGAAAATCGCTGCGATGCGATGAAATTTACCGAGCGAACAACTCGGAATGAGGGCCATTGTACAATGTATCCCAAAGATTATTTAGAAATAATGCCAAAACAAAATGCAAGTCCGTTTTGTTAAAACTCATGAAAACCGAATGAAAAGTGCACGGTTGTGAATGAGCCCTTAGTAATTGTGCACCATGTATAATTTGCACACAATCATAAGTAAAATATATTTTCTAAACAGTTTACAAAGTTCATATTTATAACTTTATTGTGGTCAGATGCTCTTCTATGTGTGTGGTGCTCCTACTTATCTTTATTTGCCACCCCAAATACCAATGTCTGACTGCTCAGGGACCATCAAAGAGTGAGTAACAAGATCATTTGTAAAACATGTAAAAATTAGGGAAAGTGGTATTGCAACTGAGGTCCCCACCCACATGCTGAGACACACTGCTGCCCGTAGCATAAGACTGGATGTCTAGTGGGAAAATATTACAGGTAGTAGCTATATACAGAAAAAAGTAGCCATATTCATTATGCACTATGACTAAGCTTGATGTGGTAGGAGAAATGAGACATTGATGAGGGTGTGCCTGACAGAGGAAGTGGAAATGTCAATCAGAAACACTGCATCTTTTAGTTTAAAGATAGCTTTCTAATATGAAGGGCAAAGAGTTTTGCTTATACAGGACACAGACGATATACATCTTGTCCCAGAGCAAAAAACAAAATTAAGAACAATCCGTGACTATTTTGCAGAAATGAGACAAAGATACTAAATGTGGTTCTACACAACATCTTTATTTAGGCAAGTGTTTATTCCTCCAAGGAAAAAGAGTTTAAAAGCTGCAATATGTCAAAATATTCTAGTCTACTCTTAAGCAGGGATCTCTACTACTTTCTAGCAGTGGGATTTTGGCATTCATCTACTATAGTAGCATAATGTCCATTACGTGCATTGTAACGCATGCAGCTTTGTCTAGTCACAGCGCATTAAACTGAGAATCCTGTTCTCATAGTTGATTTCCTATAAGGATAGGGTATTCTTGCAAACTCTTAAAAGGAATGTTTGGCAGTGGAAACATCACCTTTGATTTTAAACCACAACCTTGAAAATAGGGATTTGGGGTAAGAGTTGTTTAATACATTCCGGCAACAATCTCTATTCTCTAGCTCAGTGGTTCCCAAACTCAATCCTCAAGGCACCCTAACAGACCAGGTTTTAAGGATATCCATGGCTGAGCACAGATGGTTAACTATAATTGACTGAGTTACTAATTAATTCACCTGTGCACAAGCATGGATATCCTTAAAACCTGGACCAAGTTTGGGAACCTCTGACCTACCCATCAACCATTCATAGCCTTTCAAGACAATTTATGCATAAATAAGCTGATACAGAATGAGTAACATAGCAGTTTGCGTGGCATCTATTGCATGATTTTGCTCTCCTCTTGTACAGAAAGTGAAAATCAGACTTGTGCAATTCTGCCACTTACGTCAGCTTGCTGAGTCTTTATCTATGGACTAATAGACAGTCTTGAATTTTTCTTATTTAAATCACTGTGTTTTCACTAAAATTGGTAATAAGGTTACAAAAACAATGTATATGTTCTGTAAGGCCTCATACACATGGCTGCCAATAATGTGTTAAAAAGACATCTGCAGACTGTCATACTGTGTGTATATGCAGAGCACTACCAACATTTAAACAAAATAAAAAGTGATGAAGTGGATCCATCAGCACCATCTGCAAGGTGTGTAACATGCATGCACCTCATAACTGCCATCCTTTGATTTGTGGGTCCCCTACACCCACGGCTGTGCTGGGAAACGTGAGGTTGAAGGAGCTCTGGACATACCAGGGCTCGCTTTGGCATTGTAGATATATTCCTTCTGTCAGTGAGGATAAGCTCCCTCCCCTGATTGGCTCACCCTCACACTCTGTAGCGCAAGACCGTACACAGAGGTCATCTGCAGATTAGATGTGTGTGCTGGAATTAATACTAATATGTGTGCGTGGGTGCGGGTATTAACATTAATGTGTGTTGGTATTAAAATAATGTCTGTGTACGTGTGTTGGTTTTAAAATAATGTATTTTTGTGTGGGTGTTGGTATTAGTATGATGTGTGTATATGTGTCTGTTGGGATTCATATAATGTACATGTTGGTATTAATATATGTATGTATGCCCGACAGTAATAATATGACCTGCAAATATTAAAAAAAAATCATGACTACAATTAGTGGGTGTGGAAGGATATGGTATCCGTTCACATGGTCGACCATGTTATGGTCGACAGTCATTAGGTCGACCACTATTGGTCGACATTGACATGGTCGACATGGACACATGGTCGACATGGACACATGAAAATGGTCGACACATGAAAAGGTCGACATGAGTTTTTTAACTTTTTTCTTTTGGGGAACTTTTCCATACTTTACGATCCAAGTGGACTACGATTGGAACGGTAATCTGTGCCGAGCGAAGCGGTAGCGGAGCGAAGGCACCATGCCCGAAGCATGGCGAGTGAAGCGAGCCATGCGAGGGGACGCGGTGCACTAATTGGGGTTCCCAGTCACTTTACGCAAAAAACGACACCAAAAAAAGTTTAAAAACTCATGTCGACATTTTCATGTGTCGACCTTTCATGTGTCGACCATGTGTCCACGACGACCATGTCAATGTCGACCAATAGTGGTCGACCTAATGACTGTCGACCATAACATGGTCGACCATTCATACCGGAACCGAAGGATATACAGTCCGTATGTCGACACCATATGATCGACTGGCAGTCAAAAGGTTGACAGTTAAATAGTTCACATGGAAAAAGGTCAACACATTTTTTTTTTAATTCAAATCCTAAACCTAACAATCCCCCTGGTGCTTAACCATACCCTCCGGCAGCCTAACCCTTTACATTAAAAATCACCAAAAAATACAACAACATGTGTTCACTGTGTGCACTTCAGCCTTTTGAACCTGTCAACTTAAGTCCATGTTGACCATTTAACTGTCAACTATCTGGTGTTGACCTACTGACTGTATATCTATACTGTCTATCTACCATCTGGATGCTGCAGTTAGTCCGTTCTCTTGGGTCTCCAAGGGTACAGCCATCACTAACTTGCGTAGAAGATAAAATAAAAAATCTGTTTGCATCATGAATGTACTTTACAAGCATAGGCAAACGCAGGAAGGGGGGGGGGGGGGGGGTCCGGTTGCCTGGAAACCCACTGTCTTCTTGGCAAGTGGTTCAAGTTATGAATACAACAGCAATGGTATATAATACGATTACTAGAGCTGTTGCCACAACTTGCAGTTTAAGGGACAGAGCAGAGCTGCTGCACATGCCCAATGGAAGCAGCTTCTTCTACCAAGTTTGCTGTGTGTATGGATCTGAGTCCTCAATCATTGCACTGGACCAGAGAGAAGTTAACAGGAAGAAGAGACAGGAGCCTTACCATGAGGTGGGAGAATGTCTACTTAGAAAGTGCAGTACTGGTTCTATAATATTAGTCTATTATGGTATGTTTAACCTTTTCCTGACCACTTATTTATATTATTTCAATGTTTGATATTGCCTGTACTAAGACCATGTATGGTGTTAAATATGAACACTGTATTCTATACAGTATCCAGTGTATAACAAGACCAATGTTTACATTAATGTCCAGGGTCGTAAATAGGTTTTTCTACCACTCCCCCTGACTCCTGCACTACTTGCTCCAATCTTCCGCAGAGTGGGAGAATGTGGATTGCATTTGGAAACCCCCCTCTAGAAATCCTGCGTTTGCCACTGACACGAGGTACCTGCTTACAAAACATCTGCAGGCTGACAGACATTGGGGGTCATTCCGAGTTGATCGCTCACTGCTAATTTTCGCAGCGATCAGGTGAAAAAAAACTGCATTTCTTTGCATGCGTATGCCCCGCAATGCGCACTCGCGTCGTACGGGTACAAAGCCCGTTGTGGTTGCGCACAGGTTCTAGCGACATTTTCCTTTGCACTGGCGGACGCAAGAAGATTGACAAAAAGGGGGTGTTACTGGGTGTCAACTGACCGGTTTCAGGGAGTGTTTTCAAAAACGCAGGCGTGTCTGAAAAAACGCAGGCGTGGCTGGGCGGGTGTATGACGTAAAATCCGGACACGAATAGGCTGAAGTGATCACAAGCGCTGAGCAGGTTCAGAGCTACTCTGAAACTGCACAAACTGATTTTGCAGAGCTCGGCAGCACATGCGTTCGCACTTCTGCTAAGATAAAATACACTCCCCAGTGGGCGGCGGCATAGCGTCTGCACAGCTGCTAAAACTAGCTAACGAGCGATCAACTCGGAATGACCCCCGTAGGGTTCTCAAATACGAGCGAGTTACAAAGTTTCTGTACAAAGTGGCCCAGGTTACAGTGAAATTATTGTTTTGGCAAAGGTGACACATGCCCCCTAGCGGGGACTAGAGCTATTTGCAGCAACTCTAATCTGCCTAATCTGGAACTTCCGTGGAAAATTGTACTTGTAACAACATCCAGTACAGGAATACAGGTGATCAGTGTTTCTGATAGCGCAAAAATCTTATTAAAACGTTTTGTTCCTTGCAATAAAACATAAAAGTATAACAGTAACTGAAGGGTCACCACACACACACACACACACACACACAGTATGCATTACCGCAGATCCCGCCTTCTGCCAGCGACGCAGCGGCTGCCTCAGGTACAGGGGGGGACGGAGCGCTACGGGAATGCGGCGCCAGGTCTGATTAGTGACTGTTGTATGGCGGTAGCCGGCATTATTCTCCCGCCCTAATACACACATACAGTACTGTGCATTCATTCATATACTGTACACTCACACACAGCCACATACTCACATGAACGGACAGCTAGGAGCGGAGATCGGGACCCCTGACCGAGGAGAACTAAGCTGGACCAGGACACAGAGCAGCAGCAGTAGCCGGCTTCTGGCACACACTCACACCGACTGATCGCCGACCAGGGAGGAGCTGAGCACCTGGCGGCAGCTGCACGTCAGTTATCTATATTACAGGCCAGCGCGAGGACCGCTCTCCCGGCCGCTGTTGACAGAGAGCAGAGTAGTTCTCTTATCTCCTCCTCCTATGTACGTACACCATCTCCTTGTGTGTGTCTCTCCGGTCACAAAACTCAGGATTGCTGCACCTAAAAGGGCTGAGTCAATCCGGAAACCTTCTTAGTAAATAATGCTTGCAGGTTTCAAACCTGAGATTGCTATGTTTTTGCTGGCATTGTGTATTATATGATGGGGTAGATGTATTAAATATTGATATGGGGGAGAAGAATGAACGCACATTATGTGCGCGAATATTGCTTCTCCCCCATGTATGACAGCGGGCGGTGTGTGCAAGGTGAAGCGCCACTGTCCATATCGGCGCTGCCAGCTACATGATAGCATGCCGATGTGGCAGGCAATGTATGAGTGGTCACCAGCGCTGACTGTTCACACACCTGCAGCTATTGATTTTGACATTCAGGTGTCAGTGTCTATACACCATAGCCAGGGATGTGGCGGGTGCCGGCTCCGGGATACATGTGAGATATCACGAGACTTGCAAGATCTTGCGCATGCCCAGGGAGTCGGCTGTGGGGGAGAGAAACAGCGCACCAGGACTAGGCAGATGCACCTGCAGTGCAACATGGTTTTCCCCAATTGCTAACTTTTTTGGTTTGCTAACAACTCTGAATAACCCCTCCTAATGTCTATATCTGAGAGTGCAGAGCCAGTGACAGTGACGTGCGGTGGGGGTGAGGCAGAGCCTTTCCTGTCATACTTACGTTTAAACCAGAGTTTTGACTGAATAAAGTATATGAAAAATACTAATAATTTGTTGGAAATATCTTCTTTCCATTATTCTAATAATTTTTATAGCCCAAACTCTGGAGTAAAAAGTCTATGACAGGTGAGGCAGTGCCTTACCTGCTTATCTTTTCAGCACATCTCTGATCAAAACTCACCAGATTTCCAGGAGTTTATAATGCTGCACCTGTGTATAATGCCCACATGTACCCTTTGGCTCATATATTGCATGGAATTCTGGCTCTGGGGCTAGCCAGTGCCTCCTGAGCTATTTAGCTCACCGCACGTCGACAACTAAATGCACAAGGCTACTGCGCTGAGCCTCAGATGGTGTGTGCTGTAGTTCCATACCTTGAGAGTATCACATTCATAAACCTATGGTAAAGACAAAATGTTCAGAAGTGATCTCATATCTGGAGCACAATTTATCATACACAAGTCTTATTATTCACAGTGAGTTTTATCACCCGTTGATAAATGAGCCCCATTGTTTAGACAGGTTAAGTGCTAATATTCTCCTATAAGAAACATTGGGGGTAATTCCAAGTTGATCACAGCAGGATTTTTGTTAGCAGTTGGGCAAAATCATGGGGGTGATTCCAAGTTGATCGCAGCAGGAAATTTTTTAGCAGTTGGGCAAAACCATGTGCACTGCAGGAGGGGCAGATATAACATGTGCAGAGAGAGTAGATTTGGGTGGGGTGTGTTCAATCTGCAATCTAAATTGCAGTGTAAAAATAAAGCAGCCAGTATTTACCCTGCACAGAAACACTATAACCCACCCAAATCTAACTCTCTCTGCAAATGTTATATCTGCCCCCCCCCCCCCTGCAGTGCACATGGTTTTGCCCAACTGCTAAAAAATTTCCTGCTGCGATCAACTTGGAATTACCCCCTATGTGCGCTGCAGGGGAGGCAGATATAACATGTGCAGAGAGAGTTATACCCCTTTCACACCAGATATGCAGGGGTCTTACCCGGGAATACGGTCCCTGGATCATGCAGGGACATTCCCGGGTAAGACCCCTTGCATACCGCAGTCAGTAGCCCGGCATATTGCCGGGTTGCTGACGTCAGCGGTGGGGGCGGCGCAAGAGATCACATGATCTCCAAGCGCCGCCTGCTACATAGAAAGTGAACAGGAGCCAGGGGCGCATTGACCCGGCTCCCGTTCACACAGACCAGGTTCCCGGGAGGATCCCGGGACCAACCCTGGTCGATTGCAGGGTTGAAATGCCGGGGCAGGAATCCCGGGATTTTGACCCTGTACCCTTTCACACCAAGAAATTTCCCGGGTTGGTGCGCGTTCATGTGCAATAACCCGGGAAATTTTGGGCTGTGTGAAAGGGGTATTAGATTTGGGTGGGTTATATTGTTTCTGTGCAGGGTAAATACTGGCTGTTTTATTTTTACACTGCAAATTAGATTGCAGATTGAACACACCACACCCAAATCTAACTCTCTCTGCACATGTTATATCTGCCTCCCCTGCAGTGCACATGGGCCCTCATTCCGAGTTGTTCGCTCGCTAGCTGCTTTTAGCAGCATTGCACACGCTAAGCCGCCGCCTACTGGGAGTGAATCTTAGCTTTGCAGAATTGCGAACGAAAGATTCGCATAATTGCGAATAGAAAATTCTTTGCAGTTTCTGAGTAGCTCGGGACTTACTCTGCCACTGCGATCAGTTCAGTCAGTTTCGTTCCTGATTTGACGTCACAAACACACCCAGCGTTCGCCCAGACTCTCCCCTGTTTCTCCAGCCACTCCCGCGTTTTTCCCAGAAACGCCAGCGTTTTTTCACACACTCCCATAAAACGGCCAGTTTCCGCCCAGAAACACCCACTTCCTGTCAATCACACTCCGATCACCAGAACGATGAAAAATCCTCGTTATGCCGTGAGTAAAATACCTAACTTTTGTGTAAAATAACTAAGCGCATGCGCTCTGCGAACCTTGCGCATGCGCAGTAAGCGACTAATCGCAATATAGCGAAACTCGGCAACTAGCGAACAACTCGGAATGAGGGCCATGGTTTTGCCCAACTGCTAACAAAAATCCTGCTGCGATCAACTTGGAATTACCCCCATTGACGGCAAGTGGGTGAAGCATATCAGGGGCTCCGGCATCTAAAAGGATATGTGGAGGAGGGGTGATGTATATAAGGAACATGAAGGGACTCGGCCTGTAAAATGCATGTAGAGCAGATGGCACAAAAAGACACGTAAGGGTCTGAAGTTAGAGAAATAGAATGTTTTGGCCACACCCCCTTCCCATTCTCCCTGTATGGGATCTGAAAATGAAAAGTGGTAACCCTACCACCAGAACCCACATTTAAGCTAGGTTCACACTGGGGCAACTTGTCACCCGAACCACCGTCGTGCAGAGTGGCCGTTTAGGTAAGCTATACACACTTACGAATCGGCGCTTGATATGTCTGTCCTCACATCACAGCTGGGCGGGTATTTGAATTTAGCAGAGTAAATGATAGATGTGTGAACACTATAGGCCAGGCTTTTTCAACCAGTGTGCCGTGGCACACTAGTGTGCCGCGACCAGTTGCAAGGTGTGACGTGGAGCCAGGGCAGCTTCCTGCACCTTCAGAGTGAACTGTTGGCCCGGGCTCTTCTTAGAGGATCAGGATCAGTCGTGCTCTGGCCGTGACCTATGCCTTGAAGACGCGGCGGTGTTATATCATAGGTCACAGCTGCCGCGTCTCACCACCCAGCCAGCCCACCCGCCTGCTTACACATCTTCCAGTTCCTGCCTGCATACACAGCTTTCCTTGCCCACCCACATCCACACCTGCCTTACTGCCCGCTGCTCTGTATTCGCAGCACTCCACTATAAACAACCCCCGCCACTGAGGGACAGGGAGGAGGACAGCTGACCGGTAGGGGCTAATATTTGTTATTTTATTTCTCCTGTGGGGAACAATAGGATTTATGTGGGTAAAATAAGGATTTATCGATTTATGGGGGGGAACAATGTGAATAATTCATGTGGGGAGCAATTTGATTTATGTAGGAAGCAACATGATTTATGTGGGGAGCAATGTGATTGTTTTTTTTCTGTGTAGGCCAATGTAAGTGTGGATTATTATTTTTTTACTATGAAGGCCAATGTGTGTTTTTTGTTTTTTTTCTGCGGGGAACTGATGGTGTGCCTTGGCAATTTTAAAACATTGTTCGGTGTGCCACGAGTAAAAAAAGGTTGAAAATCACTGCTATAGGCGCTTCAACACAGAGCCGCCTGAATCAATGTCCTAGTTTAACCCAAGAACCAACACTATTTAACATGTATAAGTGGTTGGAGATAATTCTGTCTCTAATGGATGTGAATATTGCCAATTTAACGACTTAACTGGCATAAAGGTATGTTATACAATCGCAGCTAGTAGTGCGTTACTGGCCCTGGTCTTATCACATACGACGGTGCTGCCCTGCTGTGTTCCCCGTGATATGGCCAGGCGTTCTAGCAAGTGCTAAACAGACCTCCTCCTGCTGCAACGTCCCCTGGGAGTGATGCAGACTGCCAACATCACTCCCGAAATCATACCTTAGAATGCCTTGCGAGTGCCATGCGCCAGAACTACATTTGGGAATATTGGAACAGAGTTTCTCTCCCAACACAACTATGCTGACCTCTGTGTGTGCAGAGATTAGCTGCAGCAGTGGTGCTTGAAAGTTTGTGAACTCTTCAGAATTTTCTATATTTCTGCTGAAATTTGGTCTAAAACTTCCACAGATTTTCACACAAGTCCTAAAAGTAGATCGAGAACCAAATCAAACAAATGAGATAAAAAAAATTAGTCATGCTAATTTTTTTATTGTGGAAAATGATCCAATATCTCATATCTGTGAGTGTCAAAAGTAAGTGAACCTTTAGGCTTACCAGATATTTTGAAATTAGAGTCAAATATTTTCAATCTATGTGATAACAATCAGGTTTGAGAGGACAACCTGTCTTTTTAAAAGAACAGGGTTCTAGCAAAGGGGGCGATACAGACCTGGATGCTGCTATGGCTAGCGCACTGCACATGCGCATACAGTGAGATGCAATGGCATTTCACTTGTGCAATCGCCTCTGCCTGATTGACAGGCAGAGGTGGGGCAGGAGGGGGCTTAGAGGGGCGTGTTCCGGACAACACAGGCGTATCCAGACCGTTTGCAGGCCGGGCTGTGGCGGTGCTGCAATACGAAACATTGTGGGTAGCTGCCTGCCTTCGCAGCTAGGTTGCGCAGGCAGAGGGCTACGCTAAACATGCAAAAGCAGTGCCGCCGTGTGATGTCTGGGGGGGCTGGATCCAACATGCGGGGCGGACTTGCCCTGTGCTGGGCGTGCCCCCACATATCAGAGTAATTGATCGTAGATGTGCTTTTTGTTAGCACATCTACGATTTACTCTGAACCGGACCCAAAGTCTGATGTTCACGACACGTTTGTGGAAGTGTTATCATGCCACGAACACAGGAGATTTCTGAGGACCTCAGAAGAAGTGTTGTTGATGGGAAGTAAGAGGGATCGGATGCTAGAGGCAACACGCTGACCAGCCGTACTGCCATTCTCAGCGGGTAGTGAGAGGGATCAGATACAGACTCCAGACCTTATTCAGTAAAGATTGCAGATTCTGCTTTTTAGCAGAATCTACAATCCTTGCAATCGCATGCTGGGTGCCGCCCATCGCAGGTAAAGGCTGCCCAGCATGCTACCCACCCACTGCGGTCGCAGAAACTGTGGATGCCTTCTATCGTCGCATCCTGGCTGCCACCATTTTTTCGATCATGGTGGCTGCGTGTGACGACGCAGTCACCCCAAAAACGCAGCCGACATACCTGTTTCTCCGACCACCCCGAAAACTCTCATTCGTCGCCCACCATGCGTTCGCAGTTAATGCGATCCAATCACATTAAGAGCATGCGCTGGACGAGACCCTCACAAAAAATGCAGTTGCATTGTGTTTAAGATGCGTCCTGAATTAGCCCCTCCAGCCGCATGTGCTGAGTGGTGAGACACCCTGTATGTAGCAAGGTAGTAATCATTGTACTACTTGGGGCTGGTGGCCATAGATAGAGATGAGCCTTTACAGGCAGGAGAAAAGCAGGTAAAGATGGTCGCGGAGTAGGAGAGAGCTGCAAGTGAAATGTGTCGAGAAGAGGGCTTTGACAACAAGAGGAAAGAGGGCCCTGCTCTGAAGAGCTAACAATCTAGTGTATTCATTGATCATTCACGTACACCCCCAAGAGGTATACATTCATTTAATGTTTTAATAATATCTCCTTTATATAAATAATAAGATTTTAAACCTACCGGTAAATCTTTTTCTCCTAGTCCGTAGAGGATGCTGGGGACTCCGTAAGGACCATGGGGTATAGACGGGCTCCGCAGGAGACATGGGCACTATAAAGAACTTTAGATGGGTGTGCACTGGCTCCTCCCTCTATGCCCCTCCTCCAGACCTCAGTTAGAGAAACTGTGCCCAGCGGAGACGGACAGTACGAGGAAAGGATTTTGTAAATCGAAGGGCAAGATTCATACCAGCCCACACCATCCACACCGTATAACCTGGAATATACGAACCAGTCAACAGTATGAAACAAACAGCATCAGTCAAAGATCGATCAAAACTGTAACATATCCCTTATGCAAGCAATAACTATATACAAGTCTTGCAGAAAGTTGTCCACACTGGGACGGGTGCCCAGCATCCTCTACGGACTAGGAGAAAAAGATTTACCGGTAGGTTTAAAATCTTATTTTCTCTTACGTCCTAGAAGATGCTGGGGACTCTGTAAGGACCATGGGGATTATACCAAAGCTCCAGACCGGGCGGGAGAGTGCGGATGACTCTGCAGCACCGACTGAGCAAACATGAGGTCCTCCTCAGCCAAGGTATCAAACTTGTAGAATTTAGCAAAAGTGTTTGACCCCGACCAAGTCGCCGCTCTGCAATGCTGCAATGCCGAGACGCCTCGGGCAGCCGCCCAAGAAGAGCCCACCTTCCTAGTGGAATGGGACTTTACCGAATTTAGTAACGGCAATCCAGACGTAGAATGAGCCTGCTGAATCGTGTTACAGATCCAGCGAGCAATAGTCTGCTTAGAAGCAGGAGCGCTAACCTTGTTGGCTGCATACAGGACAAACAGTGCCTCTGTTTTCCTAACCCGAGCCGTTCTGGCTACATAAATTTTCAATGCCCTGACCACATCAAGGGACTCGGAGTCCTCCAAGTCCCGCGCAGCCACAGGCACCACAATAGGTTGGTTCATATGAAAAGAAGAAACCACCTTAGGCAAAAATTGAGGACGAGTCCGCAACTCCGCTCTATCCACATGGAAAATCAGATAGGGGCTTTTGTGAGACAAAGCCGCCAACTCAGACACTCGCCTTGCCGATGCCAAGGCCAACAACATGACCACCTTCCAAGTGAGATACTTTAATTCCACGGATTGAAGAGGCTCAAACCAGGGAGACTTAAGGAATTGTAACACCACGTTAAGGTCCCATGGTGCCACTGGAGGCACAAAAGGAGGCTGGATATGCAGCACTCCCTTCACAAAAGTCTGGACTTCTGGTAGAGAAGCCAATTCCTTCTGAAAGAAAATGGATAGGGCCGAAATCTGAACCTTAATGGAGCCTAATTTTAGGCCCATATTAACTCCAGTCTGTAGGAAGTGGAGAAAACGGCCCAGATGGAAATCTTCCGGAGGAGCATTCTTGGTTTCACACCAAGACACATACTTCCTCCAGATACGGTGATAATGTTTCGCTGTCACCTCCTTCCTAGCCTTTATCAGAGTAGGGATGACCTCGTCCGGAATACCCTTCCCAGCTAGGATCTGGCGTTCAACCGCCATGCCGTCAAACGCAGCCGCGGTAAGTCTTTGAACATGCAGGGCCCCTGTTGCAACAGGTCCTCTCTGGGAGGAAGAGGCCACGGATCTCCTGTGAGCATTTCCTGCAGATCCGGAGACCAGGCCCTTCGAGGCCAATCTGGAACAATGAGAATTCTCTGTACTCCTTTTTGTCTTATGATTCTCAATATTTTTGAGATGAGAGGAAGAGGAGGAAACGCATAGCCCGACTGAAACACCCACGGTGTCACCAGGGTGTCCACTGCTACTGCCTGAGGGTCCCTTGACCTGGCACAATACCTCGGAAGCTTCTTGTTGAGGCGTGACGCCATCATGTCTATTTGAGGACGTCCCCAAAGACTTGTTATTTCTGCAAAAACTTCTTGAAGAAGACCCCACTCTCCTGGATGGAGATCGTGTCTGCTGAGGAAGTCTGCTTCCCAGTTGTCCACTCCCGGAATGAATACTGCTGACAGAGCGCTTACGTGATTTTCCGCCCAGCGCAGAATCCTGGTGGCTTCCGCCATTGCCACTCTGCTCCTTATCCCGCCTTGGCGGTTTACATGAGCCACGGCTGTGACGTTGTCTGATTGAATCAGAACCGGTAGTTCGCGAAGAAGATTCTCCGCTTGTCGAAGGCCGTTGTATATGGCCCTTAATTCCAGTATGTTGATGTGTAGACAAGCCTCCTGGCTTGACCACAGTCCCTGAAAATTCCTGCCTTGTGTGACTGCTCCCCATCCTCGGAGGCTCGCGTCCGTGGTCACCAGAACCCAGTCCTGAATGCCGAACCTGCGACCCTCTAGAAGGTGAGCACTCTGCAGCCACCACAGGAGAGACACCCTGGCCCTGGGGAACAGGGTTATTTTCTGATGTATTTGAAGGTGGGACCCGGACCACTTGTCCAGAAGATCCCACTGAAAAGTCCTCGCATGAAACCTGCTGAAGGGGATGGCCTCGTAGGTCGCCACCATTTTACCCCAGTACTCGAGTGCATTGATGAACTGACAGACTTTTTGGTTTTAACAGGTCTCTGACCATGTCCTGGAGTTCCTGGGCTTTTTCCATCGGGAGAAAAACCCTCTTTTGTTCTGTGTCCAGAATCATGCCTAAGAAAGACAGCCGAGTTGTAGGAACCAACTGTGACTTTGGTAGATTTAGGATCCAGCCATGTTGCTGCAGCACTCTCAGGGAGAGCGACACGCTTTTCTGCAACTGTTTCTTTGATCTCGCTTTTATCAGGAGATCGTCCAAGTACGGGATAATTGTGACTCCTTGCCTGCGCAGGAGTACCACCATTTCCGCCATTACCTAGGTGAAAACCCCAGCATCATGCGGTGGATTTAGTAGAAGCCGGGGAGGACTTCTGCTCCTGGGAACTAGCTGTAGCTGGCAGCTTTTTCCCTCTGCCCTTACCTCTGGCGAGAAAGGAAGATCCCCGTACTCTTTTGGATTTATGCGACCGAAAGGACTGCATCTGATAATGTGGCGTTTTCTTTGGCTGTGAGGAAACATAAGGTAAAAAAGCAGATTTACCTGCAGTAGCTGTGGAAACCAGGTCCGTGTGACCTTCCCCAAATAAGTCCTCATCCTTGTAAGGCAAAACCTCCATATGCCTCTTTGAGTCGGCATCACCCGTCCATTGGCGGGTCCACAGTGCTCGCCTAGCAGAAATCGCCATGGCGATGGCTCTGGAACCCAGTAGGCCAACGTCTATCTTAGCATCTCTCATATATATAGGACAGCATCCTTTATATGACCCAAGGTCAGTAAAATGCCCCCCCTGCACCCATCCCAGTGATCGCAAAAACGCGCTATAGCGCGTATTTTACCCCATAATGAGAATCGGGGACTCGCTTTTATAAAATGAGTGCGTCCCTGGGGACGCGCTCCGTTGTAGGCAGTCCTGTAGCTCCTTTGATCTCTCCGTCGGGTCCCGCTGCCAATCTTGTGGCTTCTTTGAAGTCTCTGGGTCCAGCGGCCAATCCTGTGGTGCCAGGTCCAGCGGCCAATCACAATAGTCTCCCTCTCAAACCCCTCCAATAGCTGGGCTTCTGGGAGGACTGTTTGTTAGACGGGGAGGAGGAGCTGTTGCTGCCTTTCACTCCCGTATGCAGCTGCGGCACCCGGCGTACTCAGAAGGCGGACCGAACTGCAGCGTTAACAGGCTTTCTCGGCGGCCACCTGTCTCCTCCCCATCCCGGCGCTGCTATTCACTTCTCCCCCTCACCGCCGCGGCTACTCAGAACTCGGCGTTGCGGATGCCGCGCCGAGCCTTGGAATTTACCGGCGCATGCCCCCGCATCCTGAGTGGCAGCGGCGGTGAGGGGGAGAAGTGCATAGCAGCGCCGGGATGGGGAGGAGACAGGTGGCCGCAGAGAAAGCCTGTTAACGCTGCAGTTCGGTCCGCCTTCTGAGTACGCCGGGTGCCGCAGCTGCATACGGGAGTGAAAGGCACCAACAGCTCCTCCTCCCCGTCTACTAGTCCTCCCGGAAGCCCGGCTATTGGAGGGGTTTGAGAGGGATGGCAACAGCTAACGATTAAAAGACTGGGTGTGAGAGCAGTACCCAGCATACACAAACACAAATTCACACATTGACCAGCATAGTTACCCCACCCCCATATACCCACACCCTCCAAAGCCACACAGTGCCATCACATGCACCCCACCAACCACACAGTGCCCATTACACACACCCCCAATACCCACACATTGCCCATTACACACTCACACAGTGCCAATCATACGCACTCCCCACAACGTGTTCCCGTGATCACTGTGTCTGGGGACGACAACTGGGGGTCCGAGATGGTGGCTATAGTGTGTAACGTGCTCTGCCTGGCGCAACGTGTGTAACGTGCTCTGCCTGGCGCAACGTGTGTAACGTGCTCTGCCTGGCGCAACGTGTGTAACGTGCTCTGCCTGGCGCAACGTGTGTAACGTGCTCTGCCTGGCGCAACGTGTGTAACGTGCTCTGCCTGGCGCAACGTGTGTAACGTGCTCTGCCTGGCGCAACGTGTGTAACGTGCTCTACCGGGCGCAACGTGTGTAACGTGCTCTACCGGGCGCAACGTGTGTAACGTGCTCTACCGGGCGCATTGTGTGTAACGTGCTCTACCGGGCGCATTGTGTGTAACGTGCTCTACCGGGCGCATTGTGTATAACGTGCTCTACCGGGCGCATTGTGTATAACGTGCTCTACCTTGTGCAATGTTTATATTTGCTTTACCTGGTGCAATGTATATAACGTGCTCTACCTGGTGCAATGTATATAACGTGCTCTACCGGGCGCATTGTGTATAACGAGCTCTACTGGGCGCAATGTGTATAATAATGCGCTCTAACTGGCGCAATGTGTATAAAGTGCTCTACCTGGCATAATGTGTATAACGTGCTCTGCCTGGCGCAATGTGTATAAAGTGCTCTACCTGGTGCAATGTGTATAACGTGTTCTACCTGGCGCAATGTGTATAATGTGCTCTACTTGGAGCAAAGTGTATAGCGAGCTGTACCTGGTGCAATATGTATAACATGCTCTACCTGGCGTAGTGTGTATAGGAGGTTCTACCTGGTGCAATCTGTATAAGCGGCACTACTGTGTGGTGTAATGTCAATTGGCACCAATATGTGGTCACGCCCCTTCCCCATAAAGCCACGCCACTCAAATTTTGTGGCGCGCCGAAGGCGCGCACTGCCTTTACTTTATGGTCTGGTAAGGTGGAACACCAATTCACTTTCTGCCTAAGGGTACCAAAATGTCTAGTTACAGCTCTGGTGCAGGGTGTCCTGCATGCTACACAGCCCAGCAGCACTGTCACCCCATCCCCCCACCTTGCAACACTTTTGTAGTGTCCAAACAAGATTAAGATTAATAAGAACCTTCATTCCGATGGGACCCAGAAAAAGACCGGTAGGACCCCAATTTTTGAAAGTGAGGGGTCCCTGGGACCCACTTTTTTTTTGGATCAGCGCGATCACTGCCATCCGTGTGTGTGTGTGTGCGCAAAGGCGCGCAGTGTTACCGCTGCACGTTACCCCAGTGAAGATCAGAAGTCTTCTGCCGCCTTTGAAGTCTTCTTTCTTTTTATACTCACCCGGCTCCTATCTTCCGGCTCTGCAAGGAGGACGGCGGCGCGGCTCTGGGACGAACGGCTAGGGTGAGACCTGCGTTCCGATCCCTCTGGAGCTAATGGTGTCCAGTAGCCTAAGAAGCAGAGCCTATCACTTAAGTAGGTCTGCTTCTCTCTCCTCAGTCCCACGACGCAGGGAGCCTGTTGCCAGCAGGGCTCCCTGAAAATAAAAAATTTAACAAAATTCTTTTTACAGAGAAACTCAGGAGAGCTCCCCTGCACCCAGTCTCCTCAGGGCACAGGATCTAACTGAGGTCTGGAGGAGGGGCATAGAGGGAGGAGCCAGTGCACACCCATTCTAAAGTTCTTTATAGTGCCCATGTCTCCTGCGGAGCCCGTCTATACCCCACGGTCCTTACGGAGTCCCCAGCATCCTCTAGGACAGGGCTGGCCAAACCAGTCCTCGAGATCTACCAACAGTACACATTTTCCAGACCACCTAGCTGGTGCACAGGTGTAGTCATTACTAATTAAGATGTGCTGCATTCATTCCTAACTGACAGTTCTACAGGTCTCCAGGAGGCCTGGAAAACATGAACTGTTGGTAGATCTCGAGGACCGGTTTGGCCAGCCCTGCTCTAGGACGTAAGAGAAAGGTGTATTAATGTATTATTAAACGCCACCTAGGTTTATTTATTTCTTGTGTTTTCTTTGGAGCAGGGTTTTTTGGAGCAGTATCAAGTACAGCGACCTTAACCACAGTTGTTCCTTTTATAGATCTTTTTCATTGGGCTGATGTGAAGCCAGAAGCAATACTATTACTGAGAACTTAATGCTGTCGATTACAATTTGATTGTGTTTACACTTGCTTAACTGACTAATCTGCATCATCTAATGCATTTTCTATCCTCAAAGAAAATATGTTTAGAAACAGTTTACATATATAACTATTTAAGTTTTTCTCTGAGAATTAATGACACCCTTATAATCTATTAAGGGAATTGTTCCTATTATTTTTTAGATAACTATGGGCCTAATTCAGACCTGATACTGCTGTGCCTTTTTTTTGCACAGCAGCCGATCAGGTCTGAACTGCACCGGCGCCGCAGTGCGCCAGTGTATGCCAGACAGCCGACGGCTGTCTCAGCTGTCTCAGCCCTGCGATCGCCTTTGCCTGATTGACAGACAGAGGCGTTGCTGGGCGGGAGGGGGCGAGCCAGCGGCGCTTGGGGGGGTGCGGTCCGGGCAACGCAGGCGTGCGACCCTCACAGTGACGAGTAGCTCCTGCCAGCTGCAGGAGCTGCACTGGTAGGGAGCTACTCTTAAAGTACAAAAGCATCGCCGCTGTGCAATGCTTATGTACTTGTGTGGGGGGTCGGGCCTGACATGCGGGTCGGACTAGCCCTGTGCTGGGCGTCTTCCCGCATGTCTGTGTGACTAATCGTTTAGCACATCTACGATCAGGTCTGAATTAGGCCCTATGGTGCCAACATTTTTTAATCTGGGTGTTCTGTCACCTTCACTATATATTTTAAAAAAACTTTATTTTGCCCCTCGCTCTCCTATCTTCTTCCTAATCAAGACTGTATCCTGCTTATTTTAAGATGTGTGATACTTTTTGGATTTAACCTTTTAATGTATACCTATTAAAATGTTAATTTTTAAACTGCAAAGTGTGCTCCTATATGTGAGACCATTGCGGTGCCAGCCATCAGCTGCCGTTTCATGCTGTTACTGCTAGCTATACGGATCACGTCCCTCGCTGGGAAACTCCCTATATCTCATCATCTGATGGTCAACTGACGGCTTTTCACAACGGAGAATTAGTATTCCAGCAAGTCTGTCCTTTAATTAATATTGTGGCAGCAATCACAAATCTTTACATCTTCCTCGTGCAAATGCATACAGGACTCTGCATTACATCTCAGGTATCAGCACGGGGGTAATTATTACCGTTTGCTTTGCTTTTAATAATTTCATATTGTGGAGCCATCTGTGGACATTATATATGATTCCACACTGGGACGCCAGTGTCAGAATCAATTGTTGTTCTCTGTAGAGAGCTTCTTTTACTTAAGATATCTGATCTGCATTTTAGATACATTGTATGCTGTTTAAACAGCACGTTTATAAAGCCTAATACAGTGTTTCTGTTTATATATACAAGAGGTGAAAACCTCTGGTTTTTAAACTGCTATATATATATATATATATATATATATATGTATTGTTTGTTCTATATATTTTGTTTTGTGTCATTTATTGTTTGATAAAATATTTTTTAATTAAAAAAGGTCAAGCATCATTGAGTCAATCATTCTACTTGCTAGACTGCACTTAATTAATCAATTAATTAATTCTAAGTGATTTTTGGTGCACAGAGCATTTTTTCCCTTTTCTCCTATATAAAGTACTAAGGCCCTCATTCAGGTTGGATCGCAAAACGCGATTCAACCGCAAAAATTACAAAGTGGATGCGTGCACATGCGCGTGGCGAGCAATGCTCCTAGGTGGAGACGGAGCGCTGCAGTGGCGGCGTTTGGCAAACAGAGGCCGCGGCAGATGAACAGGGGGAGTGGGTGTGATCGGGGTGGCTGCGTGACATCACACGCAGCCTCTGCGATCACAAAGATGGCGGTATACCTCCTGCGGCTGCAGGCAAGCTGCTCCGGCAGCAGGCATCAACAAATTCTGCGATCACGCTGAAATTGCGGTGCGACATGGTGCGTTTCCAGGGAGGTGATGGAGCTTTGTGGGGGCGGCACGAACTGTGGGTGGTGCGGTGCGAACGGGGGCATTTCATGGGCGTGATCGCGGTGGCTGCATGACGCCACACGCAGCCGCCGCGATGGATAAGATGGCACCGTGTCTCCCGCAGCAGGAGGCAACAAGAATTTGTAAGATGAAGCAAAAATTGAGGGGGGGGGGGGGGGGCGCCGGTCAGCATGCTGGGTGGCCTTGCCCAGCGATGGGCGGCCCCCAGCTTGCGAACCAAGGGATAGCAAATTCTGCTGATTAACAGAATTTGCTATCCTTACTGAATTAGCCCCTGAATCAGGTCCTATACCCTTTAGGGGGTCTCTCCCTTTAAAACAGTACATGTACATTGTCAGCATTTGAGCAGTGTGCATCTACATTACATCAGTGTTGACAAGTCGACATTATGAACACATTGACATGGTCAATGTTGACATTCCAGCCAAATCGAGATAATGAATATCGCCATTGTGAGCATCGACAAAATATACCACTCACAGAATGAAATACTGTTACGTACGATGTATGCCACGGTGTGACTGAGAATTATATATAGTAAAAACTAGCCTAGTCAAAGCAGCAACGAAAAAGGTGTCTGCATCCCCGCTATGTGTCTGTGCCTCTGACAGTTTCTATGGTTCACATGTGCCAATATTCTATAGATGTACTCTGTGCCCCCACTATACAACCTCAGCACTGATCAGCATCCTAATGTGAGATGCCAATGCCTGCAAGCGCTGACCCTGACACAGATATTTGGCTTGGGTGTCAGGAACCAATGTTTATGATACAGTTTGTGGAGAATATATACCTATATCTTATAAATGCAATATGAAAGTGTAATAAGCACTTTGTAAATGAACACTCAGTGATCAACAAAAAGTGGAGAGATCGCCATTACTTTAATTGTATCTCTAATGGTATCCGGTCTTTAGGTTGACAGTAGAAAGGTCAACCACTATTGGTTGACATGGTCAAAATGTTGAAATGACAATGGTTGACATGAGTTTTTCACAATTTTTCTTCACACCCATCCTGACGAAGGAGGTGACTCTGAAACGCGTTGATGTGCTGGACGGAGCCGGACGAGTGAACACCACGCTGACCTCTCTCCCCTTGCTTGAGGCTGCTGCCGATCCATCTCACCCAGGACACCGCATCGCTGCCAATATACTTCTACTTTTTATTTAGGAATAACCCGTGTTGGGTATTGTTATGTTTTAAAATAAATTATTTGTTTTAAATACAACCTCCGTTTTCAACTTTACATGTGCCATATCTATGGATGAGAATTAGCGGGGTTGACACGTAAGGAAATACTGATTAAGGGAGGATATCCACGAGACACGGAGGGTGTTGGACTGCCAGCGTTGTGGTCAAAAGGATCAAGTGGTAGATAGAAAAGAGATCCCGCTGCCAAGAAAGATACCTTTTATATGCACGAACCAAGGGGGTTCTATTGTAAGTGTGTTTTCCATTGACCATATGAAGTGCACTAGGAAACTCTTGGGAGTCCATCACTAAAGCCCGCACAGATTTAGATTGTTGTGTAGAAGGTGATACATTACATTAGATTCACAATTCAGCGCCGAGCTTACCACTGTGCTATAATATATGTGATACTGTTTATGATACAGTCTGTGGAGAATATATACCTATATCTTATGAATGCATATGAAACTGTAATAAGCACTTTGTAAATGAACACTCAGTGATCAACAAGAAGTGGAGAGATCGCCATTACTTTAAGTGTATATCTGATGGTATCCAATCTTTAGGTTGATAGTAGAAAGGTCAACCACTATTGGTCAACATGCATTAGGTTGACATGGTCAAAATTTTGAAATAACAATGGATGACATGAGTTTTTCACAATTTTTTTCAAACCCCACAAACATAGAAAAAAAACTTTTTGTCAACCTATTTCTTGTGTTGACCTTTTTCTCATGTTGACCTTGTGCAAGTTGACCTTTTGTGGTAGACTTAACACTGTCGACCTTTTTACTGTTGACAATGAACCATACACATATCTTACAGCTGGATTAGAAAGCACTTTATCAGTAATAAGCCTAGAAATCAGCACCTCATTACTAATAAACACATAATAGTGAGGAAATCCTCCAGTGTTTAAAATTGGGGAATTATGAACAACCAAGAATTGTCATTATACTCCTCTGACATGAATCACTGTATGTATTGTGCTGAGCTGACAACCTTTCATGTTATGTATTTGAAACGGATTATCTAAACATGCCTGAGTGGAGGAAATCATTTATCTGCCTAACACATAATATTGAATGTACAAAACTAGGTACAAATATCTTTGTTAAAATCAAATTCAGACACACAAATTGAGGGAAGATCCTCAGTGTCTTATAGAAACTGTTTTTCCATGGAATGATGCAAGGTTTCTCTGTTGTCATGCCTATGTAACAAAACACTTCGGAATATGATAACTGCCTAGGGCAGTGGTTCCCAAACTTTTCTGAATCACGGTGCCCTAGAGTATCAGAATATTTTTCACGGCACCCCTAGGCCAAAAGTTTCAATACTGACAAATTTAGAAAGAAATATTAAATTAAGTAAATTGTGTATATATAATAAAATAAGAATTTACTCACCGGTAATTCTATTTCTCGTAGTCCGTAGTGGATGCTGGGGACTCCGTAAGGACCATGGGGAATAGACGGCTCCGCAGGAGACTGGGCACATCTAAAGAAAGATTTAGGTCTATCTGGTGTGCACTGGCTCCTCCCCCTATGACCGTCCTCCAAGCCTCAGTTAGGACACTGTGCCCGGAAGAGCTGACACAATAAGGAAGGATTTTGAATCCCGGGTAAGACTCATACCAGCCACACCAATCACACCGTATAACTCGTGATAGGAACCCCGGTTAACAGTATGATAACAACGGAGCCTCTGAACAGATGGCTCGCAATAACAACCCGATTTGTGTAACAATAACTATTTACAAGTATTGCAGACAATCCGCACTTGGGATGGGCGCCCAGCATCCACTACGGACTACGAGAAATAGAATTACCGGTGAGTAAATTCTTATTTTCTCTGACGTCCTAGTGGATGCTGGGGACTCCGTAAGGACCATGGGGATTATACCAAAGCTCCCAAACGGGCGGGAGATTGCGGATGACTCTGCAACACCGAATGAGAGAACTCCAGGTCCTCCTCAGCCAGGGTATCAAATTTGTAGAATTTTGCAAACGTGTTTGCCCCTGACCAAGTAGCAGCTCGGCAAAGTTGTAAAGCCGAGACCCCTCGGGCAGCCGCCCAAGATGAGCCCACCTTCCTTGTGGAATGGGCTTTTACAGATTTAGGCTGCGGTAGTCCCACCGCGGAATGCGCCAGCTGAATAGTGCTACAAATCCAGTGCGCGATAGTCTGCTTAGAAGCAGGAGCACCCAGTTTGTTGGGTGCATACAGGATAAACAGCGAGTCAGTTTTCCTGACTCCAGCCGTCCTGGAAACATAAATTTTCAGGGCCCTGACTACGTCCAGTAACTTGGAATCCTCCAAGTTCCTAGTAGCCGCAGGCACCACAATAGGCTGGTTCAAGTGAAACGCTGATACCACCTTCGGGAGAAACTGAGGACGAGTCTTCAACTCTGCCCTATCCATATGGAAAATCAGATAAGGGCTTTTATAGGACAAAGCCGCCAATTCTGACACACGCCTGGCCGAAGCCAGAGCCAACAGCATGACCACTTTCCACGTGAGATATTTCAAATCCACAGTCTTAAGTGGTTCAAACCAATGTGATTTCAGGAACTCCAAAACCACATTGAGATCCCAAGGTGCCACTGGGGGCACAAAAGGAGGCTGAATACGCAGAACTCCTTTGACAAAAGTCTGAACTTCAGGCAGTGAAGCCAGTTCTTTCTGGAAGAAAATCGACAGGGCCGAAATCTGGACCTTAATGGACCCCAATTTGAGGCCCAACGTCACCCCTGCTTGCAGGAAATGCAGGAATCGACCCAGTTGAAATTCCTCCGTTGGGGCCTTCCTGGCCTCACACCAAGCAACATATTTCCGCCAAATGCGGTGATAATGTTTTGCGGTGACATCCTTCCTGGCTTTGATCAGGGTAGGGATGACTACACCCACGGTGTTACTAGAGCGTCCACAGCGATCGCCTGAGGGTCCCTTGACCGGGCGCAATATCTTTTTAGCTTTTTGTTGAGGCGGGACGCCATCATGTCCACCTGTGGTCTTTCCCACCGGTTTACCAGCATTTGGAAGACTTCTGGATGAAGTCCCCATTCTCCCGGGTGGAGGTCGTGCCTGCTGAGGAAGTCTGCTTCCCAGTTGTCCACTCCCGGAATGAACACTGCTGTCAGTGCTAACACATGATTTTCCGCCCATCGGAGAATCCTTGTGGCTTCTGCCATTGCCCTCCTGCTTCTTGTGCCGCCCTGTCTGTTTACATGGGCGACCGCCGTGATGTTGTCTGATTGGATCAGTACCGGCTGGTTCTGAAGCGGGGCCTTGCTTGGCTTAGGGCATTGTAAATGGCCCTTAGCTCTAGAATATTTATGTGAAGCGAAATCTCCTGATTTGACCACAGTCCTTGGAAATTTCTTCCCTGTGTGACTGCGCCCCAGCCCCGAAGGCTGGCATCCGTGGTCACCAGGACCCAGTCCTGTATTCCGAATCTGCGGCCCTCTAGTAGATGAGCCCTCTGCAGCCACCACAGCAGCGACACCCTGGTCCTTGCCGACAGGGTTATCCGCTGTTGCATCTGGAGATGGGACCCGGACCATTTGTCCAACAGGTCCCACTGGAAAGTCCTTGCGTGGAACCTTCCGAATGGAATTGCTTCGTACGAAGCTACCATTTTTCCCAGGACTCGTGTGCATTGATGTACCGACACCTGTCACGGTTTTAGGAGGTCTCTGACTAGAGATGACAACTCCTCGGCTTTTTCCACTGGAAGAAACACTTTTTTCTGGTCTGTGTCCAGAATCATTCCCAGGAACAGAAGACGTGTCGTCGGGACCAGCTGTGACTTTGGAATATTGAGAATCCAGCCGTGCTGTTGTAGCACTTCCCGAGAAAGTGCTACCCCCACTACCAACTGTTCCTTGGACCTCGCCTTTATCAGGAGATCGTCCAAGTACGGGATAATTAAAACTCCCTTCTTGCGAAGGAGTATCATCATTTCGGCCATTACCTTGGTAAAGACCCTCGGTGCCGTGGATAACCCAAACGGCAGCGTCTGGAACTGATAGTGACAGTCCTGTACCACAAATCTGAGGTACTCCTGGTGAGGAGGGTAAATGGGGACATGCAGGTACGCATCCTTGATGTCCAGGGAGACCATGTAATCCCCCTCGTCCAGGCTCGCAATAACCGCCCTGAGCGATTCCATCTTGAACCTTTTGATATAAGTGTTCAAGGATTTTAAATTTAAGATGGGTCTCACCGAACCGTCCGGTTTCGGTACCACAAACATTGTGGAATAGTAACCCTTCCCTTGCTGAAGGAGGGGTACCTTGACAATCACTTGCTGTGAATACAGTTTTTGGATAGCCACCAACACTGCCTCCCTGGCAGAGGGAGTTGCTGGTAAGGCAGATTTTAGAAAACGGCGGGGGGGGGGGGGGGGGGGACGTCTCGAATTCCAGCCTGTACCCCTGAGATACTACTTGAAGGGCCCAGGGATCCACCTGTGAGAGAGCCCACTGTGTGCTGAAATTTCTGAGACGGGCCCCCACCGTACCCGGATCCGCCTGTGAAGCCCCAGCGTCATGCTGTGGACTTACCGGACGCGGGGGAGGACTTTTGCTCTTGGGAACTGGCTGTATGCTGCAGCTTTTTCCCTCTACCTTTGCCTCTCGGCAGAAAGGATGCGCCTCGAGCCCTCTTGTGTTTATGGGGCCGAAAGGACTGTACTTGATAATACGGTGCCTTCTTTTGCTGTGGGGTAGCCTGTGGCAAAAATGTCGATTTCCCAGCCGTAGCTGTGGAAACGAGGTCTGAAAGACCATCCCCAAACAGTTCCACCCCCTTATAAGGCAAAACTTCCATGTGCCTTTTTGAATCGGCATCACCTGACCACTGCCGAGTCCATAACCCCCTTCTGGCGGCAATGGACATTGCGCTTATTTTTGATGCCAGCCGGCAAATATCCCTCTGTGCATCACGCATGTATAAGACAGCGTCCTTTATATGCTCTACTGTCAGCAAAATAGTGTCCCTATCCAGGGTATCAATATTATCCGACAGGGAATCTGACCACGCAGCAGCAGCACTGCACATCCATGCTGATGCAATCGCTGGTCGCAATATAATGCCCGTGTGTGTATATATAGCTTTTAGGGTAGCCTCCTGCTTTCTATCAGCAGGATCCTTTAGGGCGGCCGTATCCGGAGACGGTAGTGCCACCTGTTTTGATAAATGTGTAAGCGCTTTATCTACCCTAGGGGACGTTTCCCAACGTGACCTATCCTCTGGCGGGAAAGGGTACGCTGCCAATAACCGTTTAGAAATTATCAATTTCTTATCGGGGGAAGTCCAGGCTTCCTCACACACCTCATTTAATTCCTCAGATGCAGGAAAAACTACTGGTAGTTTTTTCTCACCGAACATAGGCCCTCATTCCGAGTTGTTCGCTCGGTTAAAATCTTCGCATCGCAGCGATTTTCCGCTTAATGCGCATGCGCAATGTCCGCACTGCGACTGCGCCAAGTAAATTTGCTATGCAGTTAGGAATTTTACTCACGGCATTTTCATCGTTCTGACGATCGTAATGTGATTGACAGGAAATGGGTGTTACTGGGCGGAAACAGGCCGTTTTATGGGCGTGTGGGGAAAAACGCTACCGTTTCCAGAAAAAACGCAGGAGTGGCCGGAGAAACGGAGGAGTGTCTGGGCGAACGCTGGGTGTGTTTGTGACGTCAAACCAGGAACGACAAGCACTGAAATTATCGCAGATGCCGAGTAAGTCTGGAGCTACTCAGAAACTGCTACGAGGTGTGTAATCGCAATATTGCGAATACATCGTTCGCAATTTTAAGATGCTAAGATTCACTCCCAGTAGGCGGCGGCTTAGCATGAACAAATCTGCTAAAATTCACTTGCGAGCGAACAACTCGGAATGAGGGCCATAGTACCCCAGGTACCACAAAAAAGGGTATTATCAGAAATGTGTAATACATTTTTCATTGCCTCAATCATGTAACGGGTGGACCTATTGGAGGGTGCACTAGTCTCATCGTCGTCGACACTGGAGTCGGTATCCGTGTCGACATCTGTGTCTGCCATCTGAGGTAGCGGGCGTTTTAAAGCCCCTGATGACATTTGAGACGCTGGAACAGTCACAAGCTGAGTAGCCGGCTGTCCTATGTCGTCAAACCTTTTATGTAAGGAGCTGACACTGTCACGTAATTCCTTCCATAAGTCCATCCACACAGGTGTCGACCCCTCAGGGGGTGACAACACTTTTACAGGCATTTGCTCTGCCTCCACATCATTTTCCTCATCATACATGTCGACACAGCGTTACCGACACACAGCACACACACAGGGAATGCTCTGACAGAGGACAGGACCCCACAAAGCCCTTTGGGGAGACAGAGGGAGAGTATGCCAGCACACACCAGAGCGCTATATACCACAGGGATATCACCTATAAAGAGTGTTTTCCCTTATAGCTGCATATATATATTATACTGCGCCTAAATTTGTGCCCCCCCTCTCTTTTTTACCCTTTCTGTAGTGCAGGACTGCAGGGGAGAGCCAGGGAGCGATCCTTCCAGCGGAGCTGTGAGGGAAAATGGCGCCAGTGTTCTGAGGGAGATGGCTCCGCCCCTTTTTCGGCGGGCTTTCTCCCGCTTTTTGTGTTATTCTGTCAGGGGTAATTTACACCTATATAGCCTCTGGGGCTATATATGGTGTCAGTTTTGCCAGCCAAGGTGTTAATATTGCTGCTCAGGGCGCCCCCCCCCAGCGCCCTGCACCCATCAGTGACCGAAGTGTGTGGTGTGCATGAGGAGCAATGGCGCACAGCTGCAGTGCTGTGCGCTACCTTGGAGAAGACAGAAGTCTTCAGCCGCCGATTTTCCGGACCTTCTTGCTTCTGGCTCTGTAAGGGGGACGGCGGCGCGGCTCCGGGAACGGACGACGAGGTCGGGTCCTGTGTGCGATCCCTCTGGAGCTAATGGTGTCCAGTAGCCTAAGAAGCCCAAGCTACCACCACTTAGGTAGGTTCGCTTCTTCTCCCCTTAGTCCCTCGCTGCAGTGAGCCTGTTGCCAGCAGGTCTCACTGTAAAATAAAAAACCTAAACTATACTTTCTTTCTAGGAGCTCAGGAGAGCCCCTAGCGTGCATCCAGCTCGGCCGGGCACAGAAATCTAACTGAGGCTTGGAGGAGGGTCATAGGGGGAGGAGCCAGTGCACACCAGATAGACCTAAATCTTTCTTTAGATGTGCCCAGTCTCCTGCGGAGCCGTCTATTCCCCATGGTCCTTACGGAGTCCCCAGCATCCACTAGGACGTCAGAGAAATATATATATATATATATATATATATATAGAGAGAGAGAGAGAGAGAGCAAGTTCAGGCGGCACTCCACGGATTTTTAAAACAAATGAGACAGCTACACAGGCTTGATTGTCAACGTTTCAGGTGCTGTTTAATCACACCTTTCGTCAGGATACAAACACAGAAAATACAACATACCTTATATAGATCACCAGTGTCCAGACCCCAATCACCTTCACCACCCATTTCCGGTCACGGGTGCCGTCATTAAACACGGCCATCCACAGCTGACGGGAAAACGGGTTGCCCTAGCAACCAAACAACCACCACGTCACCTGCGTGCTCCAGATCTCACACTCTGGGATACAAACTTGGGAAAAGCACCACCAGGATCATCGTGATGAAAAATATCCCCATTACACACTGAAATACATGGTATTTTGCGATTCATTTAGGTGGTTGGAATTCCACCATACAAGGTACACCTTGAATTCACCAGGGTGTTATTTAAGGTGGAGGTCACATGTTTATGTGAGTTAATGCACTAGGAGGCGCCTATTCTCATCTTTTGTTTTATATATATATATATATATATATATATATATATATATAATTATAATCATCCTTAGGTTCAATTGTGTGGTGAGGGACAAGATATGGTTCCGTTTGTCCACATGTTATGATTGGCAGCCACCAGCACTGATTTTGCATTTTACATTGACCAGATATAATTTTAATTGGTCCTGGACCACCAAACCAAGGCACCCCTGCAAGTGTCCCGAGCGGGATTGTTCTCTAGGTCGACAAGACTTAGGTTGACAGTGTCTAGGTCGACCACTATTGGTCGACAGTAAGTAGGTTGACATGGTTTCTAGGTTGACAGGGACTCTAGGTCGACATGTACTGGGTCAACATGACAAAAGGTCGACATGAGTTCACATTTTTTTTTTTTTTTACTTTTTCATACTTTACGATACACATGGACTACAATTGGGAATGGTAACCTGTGCCAAGCGCAGCGAGGCACCTTGCCCGAAGCATGCCATGCGAGGGGACATGGTGCACTAATTGGGGTTCCCGTCACTCTACGAAGAAAACAACACCAAAATAGAAAAAAAAACACCTCATGTCGACTTACAGTCCCTGTTGACCTAGAAACCATGTCGACCTACTAACTGTCGGCCAGTAGTGGTCAACCTAGACACTGTCGACCTAAGTCTATTCTATCTAACATACCACACCCGTCCCGAGCATAGCACACAGTTTGAGAACCACTAGCCTAGGGACATTCCATAGAAAGTGAAAACAAACTGAACATTTTTGTTTTCAAAGTAAATTTGGTGTAAAAAATATCAATGTTTCCTATACTGGTGTATGGATATGTTGCAACATTAGTGTTTCTATAAATGCTAATCCTAATGAAGCTAGTTACTGCATACAAAGGCACGTGAATAGCAGTATTTGAACAGGAAGTTTAAAAGGTTTGTAATGATTTAATAGTACTGTAATACACAGCGGCGGCTGCTGCCCGTGGGCTGCAGTGCCGTTCAAAGTGTGCAGGGGGGAGCTGGCCAGGTCATATGAACATACATGTGAAGTTGTATGTAACGTATGTCCTGGCTTTTTTCCCTGGGAATCAGCAGCTGGCAATTATCGACAGACTGCTCATGCGTATGCACCGCAATGCGCACGCGCGTCGCCAAATAACAACAGGCATCGCCGAACAGAGACAGGCTGGTGCGAAAATTTCAATCGCACAGCCATTTGAATGATTTGACAGGAAGAGGCTGTTTGTGGGTGGTAACTGACCGTTTTCAGGGAGTGTCAGGGAAAACTCAGGCATTCCCAAGCGTATTCAGGGAGGGTGTGTGATGTCAGCTCCGGTCCCGATCAGCCTGTTCTCATTGCACTGCAGGAGTACGTCCTGGGCTGCGTACAGACTGCACACAGTAGAAAAACCATTCAATAGTGCGTGTGGTGCGAATTGATTTGCTGGTGTCAGCTGACTGAGGGATTTTTTTAGCACGGCGTACACATGCGATCGCACAGTTGCACAGGCGATACAAATACACTCCCCTTGGGCGGAGACTATCTGAACGCAGGACAACAAATTTAGCAGCCCAGCAATCAGGTCTGAATCACCCCCTAAGTTACCTGTGCTTAAGCATGGATATCTTTAAAACCTGGACTGTTAGTGCTCCTTGAGGACCAAGTTTGGAAACCACCGCCTTAAGTGATAGGATACGTTAGCATGTACAAAACTGTCCCCATAATAACATGTACAATAGCTTGGCACAAAATTTGTGTACCAAAGAATGGGCTGTAACATTAGTACAATGGTCAGCGGGCTTTATGGTCATTAGACTGGGCATACATGAGTTGTCCCTATCTCCGAGTTCAGTAACATTTGTCCCCTCTGATGGGCGCACACCTATGGTTGCTTTCACAAATACACACTGACAATAATGGGTTATATTGATGTTATCTGATCACTACTTGTTATTCTTTGTACCAACTCTACTTGTACCATTAACTTTGAGTGACCTTCTCCAGCCCGGACTCTATTTTCCTTACATGGCTGACCTGGATTCTACACAAAGTTTGTTTGTCTGTTGTCTATACTCTAAAACGTAATAGTACGTGCAGAAGTCAGGGGGAAATCAGTACAGATGAGCACATCTAGCGCTGAAGGAAAAGGGAATGCTGTAGGTGAAAACACATCGGTCGGGATACTGGTGTTTTGAGAATGTGAGATTACAATAGTTTATTTTAGTGGAGTCACATACTGTAAAAGTGGTTCTTTTTGTATTCAATGGCCCATTACAGTCGTGACAGATATCGTTTGTTTACTGTTGTAATCAGTATTTCAGTATTCTGCATTTGGAATGTTAGATAAAATTCATTCAAGTAGTAGTTTAAGTAGTTTATCCCTAGACGGTGAGCCATGGCGGGGTTGTAATGATGAAAATACAATTAATTGACCTTATATTAGATGGCAGTAGTAGTACAAGTAATACAATGTTAAATAACTGTGAGGCATAGCGGGGGATTTGGAGAAAATATGTGATCATCAATGTAAAAGTGGCATTGGAAAATGACCAGGTAGTCAATGGATAAATGAAAAAAAAGAAAACATAAAGCATGAGTCTGGGAATTCTGATGAGTATATATGACCCAATACATTGACTGGTGCCTCTCAAAACAATTGAGATAGGGGGGGATTGCGAGTCCACACCTCTGTGTGGGAGCATATCAAAAGAGAACAATTAACTACTACACAAGGGCATACCATGTTGCACTGCAAGGAGTGCAAGTATATTTATTTTTATTTTTGCATGCAGAGTAAACCTTGGCTGCTGTTGCATGTAGCCCATAAATGTTGGGCAGTATTATTTTCACAATGCAATTTATATTTGAGTTTGGACACGCTCCTCCCAAATATAAATCTCTCGGCACATTTAAATCTGCCCCATCTGCAGTGCACATGGTTTTGCCAGGGTGCAGTTATTTGCTCTTTTTTTCGTCACACCCACCTCAGAATCAGCCCCACAGACATCACAACCTTGGCTGTTCCCTGTATAAACTGGCACATTCATTCAAAATGGATACATGACACTATAAAAAGTCATTGGCACTGCAGACCCATGGTTTTACTTTCATATACCCCTTTCACATCGCACAAATAACCTGGTATTGACCCAGTGAAAGGGGCCATTGAGAGTTCCCGGGTCGCCTGACCTGGTAATTCAACCCGGGTTATAAGAAGGGTTATTCCCGGGTTGAATACCGGGTCAGTGGCAGTGTGAACGGGTTGCTGAGTCGATGCGACCCGGGGCCCGTTTACTACAAAGGGAAAGGCGGCGCGTAGATGAGCTCATCTCTCAGCGTCCCCCCCCCCCCGCCACTATGGCAACCCGACCCGGTATATTGCCGGGTCGGGAAGCCTGCTGTTAGGGTCCAATGCCAGATCCCACCCGGGAAAGACCCGTTTACAATTCCCGGGTGGGACCCGGCATTGGAGATGTGAAAGGAGTAATAAAGGTCTCTTCCGAATGATTATCACAAATGAACCATAATATTTATAGATTTATTGCTACTTCTGAAAGGTCTTTAATAAGTTGTTTTAGTTTTTCCTTTGTGTTTCTGCTTTTCAAGTGTTAGGAACTTTCTTATAAGGTATCATACCCACAGGTGTAACTTTGAAGTTATTTTAATGTGTGCTCTTAAAAGCTATTAAACATGCTTTGATGCAGATAGTTAAAATATATATATATATATATATATATATATATATATATAAGCAAAAGGATCTGTATGCACACACTTCATGGCAAGCGTCAATTTCAATGTTGCCCACAACTTTCAGAAGCTTTAACACTAGGTAAATATACAGTACTATGGATTTCTATGGGAAAGGTTTCATAAAACAGCTCACTATGCTGCAGGAAACCTATGCGATATGTCAATGAATGCACTTTGAATGCTCTGTTAAAAGTGAGGACAAAGGTAAAAGTTTTGGCCATAATTTAACTAGCAATGGTTTTCAACACATGTACAAACCCTAATCTCTCGTTCTGCTGCTGTTACATTTCCTCTAAGCTCTGCCATATTACATGAATCAGAGCAGAAAGAAGAAAGCTTGCAATACTGACCATACCAGTGGCATGTGTAAGATTTAAACAGCAAAAGTGCTAGGTGCCTCATGAATAATCTCTAAGTGCCCATCTCTCCTATTCTTAAAATGACAAAATTATTATATATATATATATATATATATATATATATATATATATATATACACGAAAATTTGTCCTTCTGTCTTTCTATACAAATCCACAGTTTACAAGCTATGAATGTGAAACTTTACATAAGAGCGTATTAAAACAATTAGAAATCCCTAGCACCCCTAGGGGGGCAGACAGCAGCACAGAGTATATCAGGAGACAGCATAACTCCGGAATTGCTGGAGCAATGTACTCAAAAATTGGTGCACATATGCCTTACAATCTGGGAATAAACACTGTGGGGGAAGGGGGGAGACACCCTTAGCAACCTTAGGGGTTAGGCAGCAGCAGTGAGTATTTCAGCAGACAGCATAACTGTGGAAGGCCTGGAGCAATTTACACCACTCTTGGTACACATCTGACTTACAATCTAGGAACAAACTCTGCGGGGGTTAGACAACCCTAGCACCCTAGGGTTGGGACAGCAGCACAGAGTATTTCAGAAGACGGCATAACTCCCGCATGCCTGTACCAATTTTCAACAAACTTGCTACACATATGACTTACAAGCTGGGAACAAACACTGCGGGGGTAAGACACCGCTAGCACTCCTAGGGGTGAGACAGCAGCACAGAGTTTTCCAGCAGACAGCATAACTCTGGAATGCCTGGAGCAATTTACACCAAACTTGCTACACATATGACTTACACTCTGGAAACAAACACTTTGGGGTAACCCACCACTAGCACCCCTAGGGATGGGCCAGCAGCACAGACTATATCAGGACATGCATGATATGTCAGTAATGACAGGGCTGCATGTGACAGGGGCAGTGACATGATGTGAGGAGGGGAATGGAGGGGAATGGAGGCAGCAGGAAGCCACAGACTAAGAGTTATATAGTGGGAGGAGCAGGGTGCCCCAGCAGCACAGAGTATATCAGGAGATACATAATGTGCTACACTATATAAGAAACTGTAAATAAATCGATAATTTCACAGGGGCACTGACATGATGTGAGGAGGGGAATGGAGGCAGCAAGAAGCCACATACTGAGAGTTGTATAGTGGTAAGAGCAGGGTCCCTTGTGGGAACAAAAAGGGGTCCAGCAACTACACAAAGTGCGTCAGGGAAGCAAGATATGCCTATATACTGGATCTCCAAGGTAAATTAACGATCAACTAACATTCTAATTAACCATCCTCATCCCGTAGCGAAGCTATCTACAATATTATTTATACTGCGTGTTTAATATTTACATTTATTATTGTATACAGACATTCTTAACATCCCGGGCAACCCCGGGTACTCCAGCTAGTATATATATATATATATATATATATATATATATTTATAGTGGATTAGGTTATTTATACTGTACATTATAACTAACCTAATACAATACTGTACTCAACAGCCTCACTTTAAAGTAGAACTGAAATGTCATATATAGTTTAATTTCAATATGATAAATCATGAATTCTCAGCTCTGGTTCTCAATATATACTAATAGATTATGTAAGTAAGACTAGGATAAATCTATTTGGCGTGATCACTAATTAAACCATCTATTCCTATATGGAGAAAACAGGTTCATAAACATGAAAAAGCTGTCATCTGCTAGGCACGGAGATATTGCATTGATCTTGTATATGCACTGTTTTCTAAAGCAGGAAAAAGCTAATAAACATGGTCTGTATTTATACATTAACAATTATGACTGGTGAAGACTCAATGGAAAATTGAGTCTAGCGTGGAGGATTAAGAAAGGGAGGAGTGAACCTGCCCAAGGCACATTCCAGTGGTGCCCTCCTCCCCATTCCTCAATAACGCTCCCTCTGGAGATATACCGGATAGCTTCTCCAACACAGGTGTGCCCCTGTAATGTCAACACAGTGCTGAGTGAATTTTACTGTATGAAGGATCATGAGCCATGCAAGTGCATTATTAATGCAAAATGCCAAACTACAGGATTAATCTTCCAGGTTAGAAGTAAATATTTGCTTTTTCTGTATATGTGTTGCTCCATAGCCAAATAGTCTAAAGGTGTGTACACACGATGAGATATTTTCTTTAGATTTTGACTATATAGTCAAAATCACAAGAAAAGTTAGTGCAGATCGCAAGGTGAAAGTCACCTTGCGATCCCGATGCGTGGTCCCGCCAGGTCGGCATCACAAGAAAAGATAGACTGTGCAGGCAAGTCAATCCTTGCTAGATCGGTGTACTATCTAGTTCATCTCACATGTCAATGACATCTCACATAAGCCAAAATCGTAAGCACACTATGGAGTATAGTCAATTTAAGTCGGATCCATGTATTTGTCGGAATGGATCCGACAACCCCTATTCAATCCCATCTTAATTCGACTTTTTCAAGTCGAATTTAGATGGGACACAGAGGAGGAGAAGGGGGGCGAGCCGCGGGGGGACAGCCGGCGGGCATACAGGGAGATCAGCGCTGCAGCAGGATGTCACTCAGCCGCCTGACCTCACGGCAGCTTCCACCCGGCTCCAGCAGCGTGCTGGACCCGGGTGGAAGCTGCCGTGAGGTCGAGCGGCTGAGTGACATCCAGCTGCAGTGCTACAGTAGCGCTGATCTCCCTGTATGCCCACCGGCTGTCCCCCCATCTCCCTGCGGCTCCCCCCCCCCTCCTACTCTGGGTCCGCATCTCAGTCCGACATCATTTTGATGTCGGACTGAGATGGTCGAAAAAGGGGGCCAAAACCAGCACGTGGATCGGCAGCTATTCCGCCGATTCACGTGCTTTTCGACGAATTCATCGACTTGTCGAAAACTTTAGGAAAATATTGAATAGGTCGAATCAGGATTCGACCTTAAAAAGTCGAAAACTACCGTCTTTTCGACAGACTCCAATTTTTTACTTCAGCTGAATATACCCCATAGTCCATATCTCAAGAAAAGTTAGTCAAAATCGGTAGTGCTGGGCTACGGGGAGTTCAAGGGAAATCGCAAGTGAAAATCGGGCATAGCAAGGATCTCACCGTGTGTACACACCCTAAGTCCTTATACATATGTGATACGTACTAAAAGGACACTGGAATATACTTCTAGTGACATCTCTTGACATATGGTCAGTATTACTCATAGGGGTATATACAATTGCGGTCGAATTTCCTAAAATGTCGAAAAACGGGACATTTTCGCCACAAAAAAAAATTCGACAATGCAATTCAGTACTTTTCGTCAAAAAAACGGACTTTCCAAATTCGACTTTTTGAAATTCGAAATTTGTCAAATTCGACATTTCTGCAATGGTACAAATGCGGCAATTCGACAAAAGTATATTCAATTGAAGATTGTAAATTCGACAACAGTGCTTTTAGACAGTAAATTCGTCATTTTCAATCCGCCACACTTTGCTGGCGGAATGTAATATAAAAATTTAAAAACATGTTTTTTTTGTGTTTTTTTTATTGGTAATAGCATATCTATTTATATTAGAAGGGATTAGGTACATGGTTTGTCTATTTAGGAGGCACAAGTATTATTTATATATTTTTAAAAATATATATATATATTTATTTAAATGGAATGGGGTAAAAATCATTAAAAAAAAAAATGCGTGGGGTCCCCCCTCCAAAGCATAACCAGCCTCGGGCTCTTCGAGCCGGTCCTGGTCCTAAAAATCCGGGGGAAAAACTGACAGGGGATCCCCCGTATTTTTAAAACCAGCACCGGGCTCTGCGCCTGGTGCTGGTGCAAAAAATACGGGGGACAAAAAGCGCAGGGGTCCCCCGTATTTTTTACACCAGCATCGGGCTCCACTAGCTGGGTAGATAATCGTAAACAGAAAAGTGTACAGATGGCGCTTCAATTCAAAGGTGCTGCAATCCACCAGCCGGGATGGTCACCAATTTCCCAAAAAGGTTCAATTTCAGTTCTACAGTTTTGCTGAGGTGCGCTCCCTGGGTCACTACGGGTAATGTTCTTTATTCAAAAAGGAGAGTTTACATCTACAGGTGATTTTTCAGCAGTACTTCCTCGTTCCAATTTTAAACGATATCCCCAAAGAAAAAAAGAGAGAATTGTATATAGTGAAGTACCGTAGGGCTCAAATGGGTTCACAAAAATTTTGATCCTATATATGGTATGGTGTAGAGCAGAAAAACTTGAATCCACCTTAATATGGCAGACCTACGTACCAGAATTAGTGGTGTGTCAATAGTGCCCACCCAAATACGCTTGTAATATCACTCCCTTTATTCCTGCAGACTTCAATAGCAATTCTTTTCTCCCAATCCTTCACCAGAGTTTGTAGGGTGTCACAGTGGCCCACCCAAAAACGCTTGCAATATTGCTCCCCGGGGTATGTAGCAACAATCGGCGTATTCCCTCTGGCTTCTGCAGGTACCTCCAATCAGTCACCAACGCGTTTCTGCCCTATAAGGGCCTTTGTCAAGGTACCTGCAGAAGCCGATTGTTGCTATTGACACCCCACTAATTCTGGTACGTAGGTCTGCCATATTAAGGTGGATTCAAGTTTTTCTGCTCTACACCATACCATATATAGGATCAAAATTTTTGTGAACCCATTTGAGCCCTACGGTACTTCACTATATACAATTCTCTCTTTTTTTCTTTGGGGACATCGTTTAAAATTGGAACGAGGAAGTACTGCTGAAAAATCACCTGTAGATGTAAACTCTCCTTTTTGAATACAGAACATTACCCGTAGTGACCCAGGGAGCGCACCTCAGCAAAACTGTAGAACTGAAGCTGGGTAGATAATGCCACAGCCGGGGGACACTTTTATACTGGTCCCTGCGGCCGTGGCATTAAATACGCAACTAGCCACCCCTGGCCGGGGTACCCTGGAGGAGTGGAGACCCCTTCAATTAAGGGGTCCCCCCCTCCAGCCACTCAAGGGCCAGGGGTGAAGCCCGAGGCTGTCCCCCCCATCCAAGGGCTGCGGATGGGGGGCTGATAGCCTTTTGAAAAATTAAAGAATATTGTTTTTTCCAGTAGTACTACAAGTCCAAGCAAGCCTCCCCCGCAAGCTGGTACTTGGAGAACCACAAGTACCAGCATGCGGGAGAAAAACGGGCCCGCTGGTACCTGTAATTCTACTGGGGAAAAAAAAAAACAGGACACGCACACCATGAGAGTAAAACTTTATTTCACACCTGCCGACACACACATACTTACCTATGTTGACACTCCGACACTGGCCACGACCCCCTCGTCAGTGAAGAATCCGGGGTACCTGCAAAAAAAATTATACTCACCAAAAACCAGAGTCCGGATCTTTTTTTTATAATCCACGTACTTGTCAAAATAAAAAAACGAACACCCGGACCAGGCGGACTGAAAGGGGTCCCATGTTTACACATGGGACCCCTTTCACCGAATGCAGACACCCCCTGTGACTGCTGTCACAGAGGGTCCCTTCAGGCAATCAGCGAGCGCCACGTCGTGACACTCTGCTGATTGCCTATGTGCGTCTGAGCTGGCAGACAGCGCATCGCAAAGCTCCTCCGTTATATTCAATGGTGGGAACTTTGCGGTCAGCGGTGAGGTCACTAGCGGTCAGCCGCTGACCGCTAAGTGACCTCACCGCTGACCGCAAAGTTCCCACCATTGAATATAATGGTAAGGCTTTGCGATGCGCTGTCTGACAGCTCAGACGCGCATAGCCAATCAGCAGAGTGCCACGACGTGGCGCTCGCTGATTGGCTGAAGGGACCCTCTGTGACAGGAGTCACGTGGGGTCCCGGCATTCGTGGAAAGGGGTCCCATGTGTAAACATGGGACCCCTTTCAGTCCGTTTGGTTCGGTTTGCCGTTTTGTTGTTTTGCCAAGTACGAGGATTATTAAAAAAGATCCGGACACTGGATTTAGGTGAGTAGAATTTTTTTTACAGGTACCCCGTATTCTTCAGTGACGAGGGGGGCGTGGCCAGTGTCGGACTGTCAACATAGGTAAGTATGTGTGTGTCGGCATGTATGAAATAAACTTTTACTTTCACGGTGTGTGTCTCCTGTTTTTATTTGGGTATTTTTTTTTAAGTAGAACTACAGGTACCAGCGGGCCCGTTTTTCCACCCGCATGCTGGCACTTGTGGTTCTCCAAGTACCAGCTTGCGGGGGAGGCTTGCTGGGACTTGTAGTTCTTCTGGAAAAAACAATATTCTTTCATTTTACTCAAGGCTATCAGCCCCCCATCCGCAGCCCTTGGATGGGGGGGGCAGACTTGGGCTTCACCCCTGGCCCTTGGGTGGCTGGGGGGGGGACCCCTTGATTGAAGGGGTCCCCACTCCTCCAGGGTACCCCGGCCAGGGGTGACTAGTTGGGTATTTAATGCCACGGCCGCAGGGCGCTGTATAAAAGTGACCCCCGGCTGTGGCATTATCTGTCTAGTGGAGCCCGGTGCTGGTCCAAAAAATACGGGGGACCCCTACTCTTTTTGTCCCCCGTATTTTTTGCACCAGGACCAGGCGCAGAGCCCGGTGCTGGTTGTTAAAATACGGGGGATCCCCTGTCATTTTTTTGCCCGTATTTTGGCAACCAGGATTGGCTCAAAGAGCCCGAGGCTGGTTATGCTTAGGAGGGGGGACCCCACGCAATGTTTTGGGTTTTTTTTTCCTGTTCTTTAACATTTTTAAAAATCTAATCAAAATCCGTCAAATCGGCCGTTTTTCGACAGCGGGACTGTCGAATCCGTTTTTTATTGAATATGTAGAATTCCGGCATCCACCTGCCGGAATTCGACGGTCGAATTGTGTCGAATTAAAAAACTGCCAAAAAATTGCCGCGATTCGCCGGCAATTGCATATACCCCATAGTATCCAGTTGAATGGTCAAAAGTAACCACTTCGACGTTCATAATGTAACACCACTATGTTGACATCAGAACATTGATATGGTTCAGACTGTCGACAGCCGCCAGGTTGACATCCTCAATCTGTTGACAGATTTAAACTGCCACAATGTGAAATGTTGACAGTTTCAGGATGCCAACGGTTAGGGTTAAGCACTGCTGGCAGGGTTAGGACAAGGCTGTGGCGGGATTGGGGACCTTTGGACTTTAGGGCTAGACACCAGGATTAGGTTAGTGTTAAGGATAGGTGGAGAAATACTCACCTGAAGACAGTATAATTGCCGGAAGTGCTTGTCACAGCACTGCCAGAACCTGGAAGATGACGCTGGAGCCAGCGCTACCTCTGGGAGAAGGTAAGCAGTCACTAAATCACCAGGGACAGTTTATGGACAGTTAATTTTGGTGTCATATCTGGATAGACACGATAACCATCGACATTACAAGCATGCTGAATGTTGGCAGTTCGTCCCTGTCAAAATTCTCATGTCGGGGTTAGGTTTAGGATACGGGGGGAGGGGGGGGGGGGGTTAGGCTGCATCCCAGGGGTTAGGGTTAAGAAGCAAGGAGGGGAAGTTTGGATTAGGCACCCCCTTCGGAGGGTTAGGGTTAGGCTGCGGGGGTGAGGGTTAGGTTTAGGCAGCGGAGACACAGGGTTAAGTTTAAGCACCTCCGGGGGGAAGGTTAGGGTTAGGCACCAAGGGGGGAGGTTAAGGTTAGGCTGCGGGTAGGGAGTGTTAGGGTTGGGGAGAGGGGAGAACACCCCTTACTCACCCCTGTTGACTTCTCCAAAATTGGGATCCCGACATCGGTATTTCGAGTGCCGGATCCCGTCTTCATCACATGCAGATTTTGTTTTGCCTACTTATGGACTGAATGATTTTCTAGTTGATAGGTAAAACATATTTTTCTTTGTTTTCCAGTACTTCTAGTGTATAAGGGTATAATTCAGCCTGGATCGCTATTCAGAGATATTGCAACTTGAGCGATTATCGAATGACTCTGCATGCCTAGCGTTTGTATTGGGCACGTGCGAGGGGTAATAGCGACAGAAAATGTGTACAGATCACAATTGCAATGTAGCCGCTGTTTGACAGGAAGCCGGCATTTCTGGGTGGAAACCTACTGTTTTCTGGGTGTGTCAGAAAAAACACAGGCGTGCCCAGGCGTTTTTGGAGAGGGTCTCTTATGTCAGCGCAGACCACTTCCAGGCTGTCTCAGTTGCAGATTACTGGCAGCCTCAGACCTACTCACATTTGCTCAGACAGCAAAAAATCTTCGATGTTCCAGAAATTGCCTATGCATATGCGAATGGATAACGATCTTGCACGGAGCATTTTTTCTTCCTGTTGGGACGGCACCTTTCTACTCGCAGACAACTCCAATTTCTCAGAATAAAGGGGGTCATTCCGAGTTGATCGCAAGTAGCAACTTTTTGGTGCCCGTGTGATCAACTAGACGCCGCCTACGGGGGACTGTATTTTTGCATAGCAAGGCTTGCGATGCAGCCCTGCTATGCAAAAAAAGTTTTGTGTAGAACAAGACCAGGGTAAGAGTTACTTACCCTGTGCGACTGATCCAGCGTTGCAGGTCCCGGAATTGACGTCAGACACCCGCCCTGCAAACGCCTGGACACGCCTGCGTTCACCGCACCACTCCCAGAAAACGGTCAGTTGACGCCCCAGAATGCCTTCCTCCTGTCAATCTTCTTGTGATCGCGGAAGCGATCGCTTTCTTTGTTCTTCTTGTCGTTGCTCAGCGACGGCCGTTGCTGGGCAATGACGCGCCTGTGCATTGCGGCTGCCGTGCATGCGCAGAACTGACCCGTTCGCACCGCTGTGAAAAACGGCAGCGTGCGAATGGGTCGGAATGACCCCCAATGATCCATGCTGAATTAGGCCCTAAACTCTATGCCCTACATCAAACATAATCATCTCACAGATTTTACACAGTTAAAAATTTGTGGAAAAAAGGGGAAATTACAAGGCGGTGTTAAGGAGTGTCATCATAGCAAGGACAGGGTTGCAAATATCTACTGGAATCTCATGTTAATTGCTATAAACAATGAGTACACCTGTCATTCCTGTTGATATCTGCTTTGCAGGGTTGGACTTGCCCATAGGGGCACAGGAAAATCCCTCGGTGGGCCCCACCACTTGGGGTCAAGTTCCAGGCTGTGCACTTTTATATATTATACATATGTTACATTATACTGCACAGGACTGTGGTGTATTCTCTACAGTACATTACCATTATTAATCTGGTACATTATCATGCATGCACTAGTAGTATTTACTAAATATATTTATCAAGGGGCCCAGACCATGCACTCTCTAATGGTTAACCAAACCTCTGTGGTGTCTGGCCACACCCCCTCTGAAGACTGACCACACCTCTAAACATAGGCCCCTACTACTTCATTCCCCGAAGAGCCCTTCAAAAAATGTGCTTTAAACCCCACTAGGGTTTAAGAAATGATGGGGTAAATGTATTACTCTCCGTTATGGGGGAGAAGCAGTATCAGCGCACGTTATGTGCACTGATACTGCTTCTCCCTCATGTATGACTGTGGCAGTGCCAGCTCAGTGACAGGGGCACAATATCAGCGCTGCTATGCATGCCAATATGAGGGTCAATGTATGAATGGTCACCATCGCTGACCATTCCGACAACTGCAGTTGTCGATTTCAACAGCTGCAGGTGGCGATGCCCTATCTCCACAGCAGGGACAGAGCTGTCCCTGGCTGTGGCGGGTGCGGGCTCCGGACTGCACAGGGGATTGAGTATGAAGATCCCGCACATGCGCACTGGAGCTGGCTTTGCAGGGACACACAGCACATTAGCACTAAGCTGATGCGCTGTGTGCTCAGGGGAGCATCGCCGAAGGGAGGGGGGGGGGGGGTCGCTCTCCTGCTTCGGCAGACAAGATACATCTTGTTGATGTCCCTTCCCACTTTGCTTCGGTAATGAGAAGCAGGAAGTGTTACTGCTATAATATATTTACCCCTATGAGTTTTATGTGGAAATCCATGAATAGATTGGGATGAGGTGTTAACCCCTAACCCTAATAACTGCAGCCTAAACAGGCAGATGTGATGGGACAAATGGTTCTTATCTGCCATCAAATTCTATGTTTTTAAGTTTCTATGTAAATTCATATTCTATTTTTATACCCTTTTATTTCATTTCAAACCATTTGCAATCTACAGTATTACTGTGTGTGTCTATTTTCGCTGTCTTTTTTATCTGCAGCATTGTGACTAATTTTTTTCATAATAAATAACCCTTAATAAACTTGGTTGTGTTTTTAATGTGCTAGGGATTGCTTGGTTATGGCACATGTGCCATCGGATATGCAAGGAGAACAAAGGCAACAGTCGTCATGAGATAAAAAATACAAGAAGGCCCAACTGCTGTAAGCGGCGCAACTAGCATAAACGTGTAACAAAACTGATGATTAGAGCAGGAACAGCGTGTGTGGGGGCAGCAAAACAAAATAGCAAGAATGAAAAGGGGGAGGGAAAGGAGGAACATCGGGTAAAAGAAGTTACACGTTAGTCGAATAATGATAACTCCTAAAGTTAGTTGTCCGGAGATCCAGTGGTGACTGGGACAAACTATCCTATAGTATACACATAATATTCATGGTCGATAGTATCATTTAACAAGTGCCTGCCATTTATGAATATCAGAATAGCATACCTCCCAACATGACCTTCTCCAGGAGGGACAAAATGCTCTGCTTCTGGACTTTTCTCTTAATTTATGATAGCCGTAACATGTTTTGAACTGGTTAGTGGATAAGAAAGGTGTTTCAGCACAGGTGATGGCAATCATAAATTAAGAGGTAAGTCCAGGAGTAGAGCATTCTGTCCCTCCTGCAGAGGGTCATGTTGGGAGGTATGGAATAGTTCTTGGTACACCAAGATCTGGCTATAACTACCTTAGCGAGCGTGGACAAACCCCATGACATATATAAAATAGTGGGATTAAAAAACTCTTTTTTAACATCAAGAGCAAATAGACGAAGCCTGGAGTCAGCAAGAGGCAACATTCGGACAGTGGACAATGGATAGCAGACCAAACCTGTGGCAAAATCTTTTGAACACCAGGGCTTGTCTATAGCATATTCCAAAAATCACATTCTGAAGCCTGACATTTGGGGCATTTAGTGTGGAAGGCTACCAGGGGTTTAATTAGAATTGGGGTTTTAATCATTATAGCCAGGCTAGGTGGTTTGGTTTTGATAAATCCTTGCACAACTCCAAGTCACACAGACAGAAGACACTTAGAAAGTTAAATTAACACTAATCAACTAGCAAATTGCTCTCTATAAAATAGCTGCTATTAATGCTTGCAAATATAGGTAAAATTGTTTCTAAAACTGTGACATTTGAGATACTGCAGTTATGTGTAAGTGGGTTCTAATTACCAGGGTTGGCACTACAGTAAGGGCAGATGATATATTATTGCTATGAGCAGTACACGACACTGCTCTAGGCATTTACACGGTTGAGTCACATTATTATGACCACCAGCTAATAGCCAGAGCAAGCACAATGTGCAGCACGGACAGCAGCTAGACGGGCTGAACAGTCATTTTAGATACACGTCTGGCAGCCCCCAGGTTCATTTTGACGGTGAGCTGCTCCACTGTAGCGTGACGGTCAGCCCTCACCCACCTTCGTAGCCGACGTTCACCTCTCCCATCAATGGCATGGGGTGCTCCACAGTTTCCACTTCCGTTATTCACAATGGTGCCATTTGTCCAGTCAGGGTGTAGTATTGTATGCCGGCTGTCGGGATCTCAGCGCACAGTATACCTGCGCCGGAATCCCGACCGCCGGCATAATGACAGCATGGCGAGCGCAAATGAGCCCCTCGCGGGCTCGCTGCGCTCACCACGCTGCGGGCACGGTGGCCTTATTCTCCCTCCAGTGGGGTTGTGGACCCCCAAGAGGGAGATAAAGTGTCGGTATGCCAGCTGTCGGGATTCCGGCGCTGGTATACTGTGCGCCTGGATCCCGACAGCCGGCAAACTGAAGACCACCCGTCCAGTCACGATACACCTTCACCCCAGCAACACACGAACAGTTCACAAACTGCGCTGTTTCAGAAATATTGCCACCCTTGCTCGAAAGCCGATAATCATCCCTTTCTCCAACTCAGATAAATCACCTCTTTTGCCCATGGCAGCCATGCGTGATGTGTACAGACGGCCTATCGCACACCTTATATACCCATCAAGCCAGCGCACGACACGTGATGGGCTACACTTTGCCGACGTCAAATGTAGGAGGTGGTCATAATAATGTGACTCAACAGTGTATATAATGCACCATCAAGGCAGGAGACAGACTGCATTTACTCTATGTAACCGTAACGATCACAACTGCCCTGTGCAGAGCAGTATAAAAAAAAAGCTGTAGTAGATGACAGCCTGATCCAACAGCAACGTTTTCTAAGTGGCAAGCAGGCGACCAGGAGAACACCCAAAATCTGCTATATGCTGCAGTTACTGTACTTCCGGACAAAGGGCTTCAAGGGAGGCGAGTTGCTGTGCCATTGGTAGTATTTCCACACAATTACAACAGCAACTTGCCCACTAATTAAATTGACCCTAAAAATAAGAATTTACTTACCGATAATTCTATTTCTCGTAGTCCGTAGTGGATGCTGGGGACTCCGTAAGGACCATGGGGAATAGCGGCTCCGCAGGAGACAGGGCACAAAAGTAAAAGCTTTAGGATCAGGTGGTGTGCACTGGCTCCTCCCCCTATGACCCTCCTCCAAGCCTCAGTTAGGATACTGTGCCCGGACGAGCGTACACAATAAGGAAGGATTTTGAATCCCGGGCAAGACTCATACCAGCCACACCAATCACACTGTACAACCTGTGATCTGAACCCAGTTAACAGCATGATAACAGCGGAGCCTCTGAAAAGATGGCTCACAACAATAATAACCCGATTTTTGTAACAATAACTATGTACAAGTATTGCAGACAATCCGCACTTGGGATGGGCGCCCAGCATCCACTACGGACTACGAGAAATAGAATTATCGGTAAGTAAATTCTTATTTTCTCTGACGTCCTAAGTGGATGCTGGGGACTCCGTAAGGACCATGGGGATTATACCAAAGCTCCCAAACGGGCGTGAGAGTGCGGATGACTCTGCAGCACCGAATGAGAGAACTCCAGGTCCTCCTCAGCCAGGGTATCAAATTTGTAGAATTTTGCAAACGTGTTTGCCCCTGACCAAGTAGCAGCTCGGCAAAGTTGTAAAGCCGAGACCCCTCGGGCAGCCGCCCAAGATGAGCCCACCTTCCTTGTGGAATGGGCATTTACATATTTTGGCTGTGGCAGGCCTGCCACAGAATGTGCAAGCTGAATTGTACTACACATCCAACTAGCAATCGTCTGCTTAGAAGCAAGAGCACCCCGTTTGTTGGGTGCATACAGGATAACAGCAAGTCAGTTTTCCTGACTCCAGCCGTCCTGGAAACATATATTTTCAGGGCCCTGACAACATCTAGCAACTTGGAGTCCTCCAAGTCCCTAGTAGCCGCAGGTACCACAATAAGCTGGTTCAGGTGAAACGCTGACACCACCTTAGGGAGAAAACTGGGGACGAGTCCGCAGCTCTGCCCTGTCCGAATGGACAATCAGATATGGGCTTTTGTGAGACAAAGCCGCCAATTCTGACACTCGCCTGGCCGAGGCCAGGGCCAACAGCATGGTCACTTTCCATGTGAGATATTTCAAATCCACAGATTTGAGCGGTTTAAACCAATGTGATTTGAGGAATCCCAGAACTACGTTGAGATCCCACAGTGCCACTGGAGGCACAAAAGGGGGTTGTATATGCAGTACTCCCTTGACAAACTTCTGGACTTCAGGAACTGAAGCCAATTCTTTCTGGAAGAAAATCGACAGGGCCGAAATTTGAACCTTAATGGACCCCAATTTGAGGCCCATAGACAGTCCTGTTTGCAGGAAATGCAGGAATCGACCGAGTTGAAATTCCTCCGTGGGGGCCTTCCTGGCCTCACACCATGCAACATATTTTCGCCAAATGCTGTGATAATATTGTGCGGTCACCTCCTTCCTGGCTCTGACCAGGGTAGGGATGACCTCTTCCGGAATGCCTTTTTCCCTTAGGATCCGGCGTTCAACCGCCATGCCGTCAAACGCAGCCGCGGTAAGTCTTGGAACAGACATGATCCTTGCTGAAGCAAGTCCCTTCTTAGTATCTCTTGAAGTTCCGGGTACCAAGTCCTTCTTGGCCAATCCGGAGCCACGAGTATAGTTCTTACTCCTCTCCGTCTTATAATTCTCAGTACCTTGGGTATGAGAGGCAGAGGAGGGAACACATACACCGACTGGTACACCCACGGTGTTACCAGAGCGTCCCAGCTATTGCCTGAGGGTCTCTTGACCTGGCGCAATACCTGTCCAGTTTTTTGTTCAGACGGGACGCCATCATGTCCACCTTTGGTCTTTCCCAACGGTTCACAATCATGTGGATGACTTCCAGATGAAGTCCCCACTCTCCCGGGTGGAGGTCGTGCCTGCTGAGGAAATCTGCTTCCCAGTTGTCCACTCCCGGAATGAACACCGCTGACAGTATTATCACATGATTTTTCGCCCAGCGAAGAATCCTTGCTGCCATTGCCCTCCTGCTTCTTGTGCTGCCCTGTCTGTTTACGTGGGCGACTGCCGTGATGTTGTCCGACTGGATCAGCACCAGTTGACTTTGAAGCAGAGGTCTTCCTAGGCTCAGAGCATTGTAACTTGCCCTTAGCTCCAGTATATTTATGTGGAGAGAAGTCTCCAGACTTGACCACACTCCTTGGAAATTTCTTCCCTGTGTGACTGCTCCCCAGCCTCTCAGGCTGGCATCCGTGGTCACCAGGACCCAGTCCTGAATGCCGAAACTGCTGCCCTCTAGTAGATGAGCACTCTGCAGCCACCACAGAAGAGACACCCTTGTCCTTGGAGACAGGATTATCCGCTGATGCATCTGAAGATGCGATCCGGACCATTCGTCCAGCAGATCCCACTGAAAAATTCTTGCGTGAAATCTGCCGAATGGAATCGCTTCGTAAGAAGCCACCATTTTTCCCAGGACTCTTGAGCATTGATGCACTGACACTTGGCCTGGTTCTAGGAGGTTCCTAACTAGCTCGGATAACTCCCTGGCTTTCTCCTCCGGGAGAAACACCTTTTTCTGGACTGTGTCCAGAATCATCCCTAGGAACAGCAGACGTGTCGTCGGAATCAGCTGCGATTTTGGAATATTTAGAATCCATCCGTGCTGTCGTAGATAGTGCTACTCCGACCTCCAACTGTTCTCTGGACCTTGCCCTTATCAGGAGATCGTCCAAGTAAGGGATAATTAAGACGCCTTTTCTTTGAAGAAGAATCATCATTTCGGCCATTACCTTGGTAAAGACCCGGGGTGCTGTGGACAATCCAAACGGCAGCGTCTGAAACTGATAGTGACAGTTCTGTACCACGAACCTGAGGTACCCTTGGTGAGAAGGGCAATTTGGGACATGGAGGTAAGCATCCTTGATGTCCAGGGACACCATATAGTCCCCTTCTTCCTGGTTCGCTATCACTGCTCTGAGTGACTCCATCTTGATTTGAACCTTTGTATGTAAGTGTTCAAAGATTTCAGATTTAGAATAGATCTCACCGAGCCGTCTGGCTTCAGTACCACAAATAGTGTGGAATAATACCCCTTTCCTTGTTGTAGGAGGGGTACTTTGATTATCACCTGCTGGGAATACAGCTTGTGAATTGTTTCCAATACTGCCTCCCTGTCGGAGGGAGACGTTGGTAAAGCAGACTTCAGGAACCTGCGAGGGGGAGACGTCTCGAATTTCCAATCTGTACCCCTGGGATACTACTTGTAGGATCCAGGGGTCCACTTGCGAGTGAGCCCACTGCGCGCTGAAACTCTTGAGACGACCCCCCACCGCCTTTGAGTCCGCTTGTACGGCCCCAGCGTCATGCTGAGGACTTGGCAGAAGCGGTGGAGGGCTTCTGTTCCTGGGAAGGGGCTGCCTGCTGCAGTCTTCTTCCCTTTCCTCTACCCCTGGGCAGATATGACTGGCCTTTTGCCCGCTTGCCCTTATGGGGACGAAAGGACTGAGGCTGAAAGACGGTGTCTTTTTCTTTATACGGCAATACTTCCATGTGCCATTTGGAATCTGCATCACCTGACCACTGTCGTGTCCATAAACATCTTCTGGCACACATGGACATCGCATTTACTCTTGATGCCAGAGTGCAAATATCCCTCTGTGCATCTCTCATATATAGTAATGCATCCTTTAAATGCTCTATAGTCAATAAAATACTGTCCCTGTCAAGGGTATCAATATTTTCAGTCAGGGAATCCGACCAAGCCACCCCAGCGCTGCACATCCAGGCTGAGGCGATCGCTGGTCGCAGTATAACACCAGTATGTGTGTATATACTTTTTAGGATATTTTCCAGCCTCCTATTAGCTGGCTCCTTGAGGGCGGCCGTATCTGGAGACGGTAACGCCACTTGTTTTGATAAGCGTGTGAGCGCCTTATCCACCCTAGGGGGTGTTTCCCAACGCGCCCTAACTTCTGGCGGAAAAGGGTATAACGCCAATAATTTTCTATCGGGGGAAACCCATGCATCATCACACACTTCATTTAATTTATCTGATTCAGGAAAAACTACAGGTAGTTTTTTCACACCCCACATAATACCCTTTTTTGTGGTACTTGTAGTATCAGAAATATGTAACACCTCCTTCATTGCCCTTAACATGTAACGTGTGGCCCTAATGGAAAATACGTTTGTTTCTTCACCGTCGACACTGGAGTCAGTGTCCGTGTCTGTGTCTGTGTCGACCGACTGAGGTAATGGGCGTTTTAAAGCCCCTGACGGTGTTTGAGACGCCTGGACAGGTACTAATTGGTTTGCCGGCCGTCTCATGTCGTCAACCGACCTTGCAGCGTGTTGACATTATCACGTAATTCCCTAAATAAGCCATCCATTCCGGTGTCGACTCCCTAGAGAGTGACATCACCATTACAGGCAATTGCTCCGCCTCCTCACCAACATCGTCCTCATACATGTCGACACACACGTACCGACACACAGCACACACACAGGGAATGCTCTGATAGAGGACAGGACCCCACTAGCCCTTTGGGGAGACAGAGGGAGAGTTTGCCAGCACACACCAAAACGCTATAATTTTACAGGGACAACCTTATATAAGTGTTTTCCCTTATAGCATCTTAATATGTAATAATATCGCCACAAAAATGCCCCTCCTCTCTGTTTTAACCCTGTTTCTGTAGTGCAGTGCAGGGGAGAGCCTGGGAGCCTTCCCACCAGCAGTTCTGTGAGGGAAAATGGCGCTGTGTGCTGAGGAGAATAGGCCCCGCCCCCTTTTCGGCGGGCTTCTTCTCCCGTTTTTCTGACAACCTGGCAGGGGTTAAATACATCCATATAGCCCCAGAGGCTATATGTGATGTATATTTAGCCAGCATAGGTACTTTCATTGCTGCCCAGGGCGCCCCCCCCAGCGCCCTGCACCCTCAGTGACCGTTGGTGTGAAGTGTGCTGAGAGCAAGTCTTCAGCCGCCGATTTCTGGACCTCTTCTCTCTTCAGCATCTGCAAGGGGGTCGGCGGCGCGGCTCCGGTGACCCATCCAGGCTGTACCTGTGATCGTCCCTCTGGAGCTAGTGTCCAGTAGCCTAAGAAGCCAATCCATCCTGCACGCAGGTGAGTTCACTTCTTCTCCCCTAAGTCCCTCGTTGCAGTGAGCCTGTTGCCAGCAGGACTCACTGAAAATAAAAAACCTAATAAAACTTTTACTCTAAGCAGCTCTTTAGGAGAGCCACCTAGATTGCACCCTTCTCGGCCGGGCACAAAAACCTAACTGAGGCTTGGAGGAGGGTCATAGGGGGAGGAGCCAGTGCACACCACCTGATCCTAAAGCTTTTACTTTTGTGCCCTGTCTCCTGCGGAGCCGCTATTCCCCATGGTCCTTACGGAGTCCCCAGCATCCACTTAGGACGTCAGAGAAATGCTATAAACAGAGATTATTTTACTTTTTGAAATAAAGTTCTGCAAAAATTATGAGCACAAAATATGGGATCTGCTGTACAACAGAAAAGATGTTGCATATTTTATAGACGTTCTATCGTCGGCATAATGTCAACATTTACAATGTTGACACTGACATAATGTTAACATTGGGGGTTATTCAGATGTGGAAGCAAACCAACGAAGCAAGCAACTGGGCAAAACCATGCTGCACTGCAGGTAGGGGAGATATAACGTGCAGAGAGATTCAGCTTTGGGTGGGGTGTGTTCAGATTGAAACCTAAATTGCAGTGTCAAAATAAAGCTGTCTAACATTTGTGGGCTACATGCAAAAGCAGCCAGTATTTACGCTGCGCAGAAAAAATATATAAATGTATTTCCTCCACTTGCAAAATGGTCTGTTTCAAATACAAACTTGCGTGCTTTTTCTGCCTCGCTTCCAAATCGGTCCCATTGCCATAATGTCAATGTTGACATTCTAGTGTCGGCATTCTGAATGTCAATGAACTGACTACATACCACATTCAAACTATGGCACCAAATTGTGTGTCAATAGTCCTATTTGTGCTTTAAAAAAATAAGATTTTACTTACCGATAAATCTATTTCTCGTAGTCCGTAGTGGATGCTGGGGACTCCGTCAGGACCAGGGAGATTAGCGGCTCCGCAGGAGACAGGGCACAAAAATAAAGCTTTAGGATCAGGTGGTGTGCACTGGCTCCTCCCCCTATGACCCTCCTCCAAGCCTCAGTTAGGATACTGTGCCCGGACGAGCGTACACAATAAGGAAGGATTTTGAATCCCGGGTAAGACTCATACCAGCCACACCAATCACACCGTACAACTTGTGATCTGAACCCAGTTAACAGTATGACAACGTAGGAGCCTCTGAACAGACGGCTCACAACAAGAACCCGATTTTTTTTGTAACAATAACTATGTACAAGTATTGCAGACAATCCGCACTTGGGATGGGCGCCCAGCATCCACTACGGACTACGAGAAATACATTTATCGGTAAGTAAAATCTTATTTTCTCTAACGTCCTAGTGGATGCTGGGGACTCCGTCAGGACCATGGGGATTATACCAAAGCTCCCAAACGGGCGGGAGAGTGCGGATGACTCTGCAGCACCGAATGAGAGAACTCCAGGTCCTCTTTAGCCAGGGTATCAAATTTGTAAAATTTTACAAACGTGTTCTCCCCCGACCACGTAGCTGCTCGGCAGAGTTGTAATGCCGAGACCCCTCGGGCAGCCGCCCAGGATGAGCCCACCTTCCTTGTGGAATGGGCCTTGACAGATTTAGGCTGTGGCAGGCCTGCCACAGAATGTGCAAGTTGAATTGTGCTACAAATCCAACGAGCAATCGTCTGCTTAGAAGCAGGAGCACCCAGCTTGTTGGGTGCATACAGTATAAACAGCGAGTCAGATTTTCTGACTCCAGCCGTCCTTGAAATATATATTTTCAATACCCTGACAACGTCCAGCAACTTGGAATCCTCCAAATCGCTAGTAGCCGCAGGCACCACAATAGGCTGGTTCAGGTGAAACGCTGACACCACCTTAGGCAGAAAATGAGGACGCGTCCGCAGTTCTGCCCTGTCCGAATGGAAAATCAGATATGGGCTTTTATACGATAAAGCCGCCAATTCTGACACTCTCCTGGCTGAAGCCAGGGCCAGTAGCATGGTTACTTTCCATGTGAGATATTTCAAATCCGCCGATTTGAGTGGCTCAAACCAATGGGATTTGAGAAAATCCAAAACTACATTAAGGTCCCACGGAGCCACTGGGGGCACAACCGGGGGCTGTATATGTAGTACTCCTTTTACAAAAGTCTGGACTTCAGGAACTGAAGCCAATTCTTTCTGGAAGAAAATCGACAGGGCCGAAATTTGAACCTTAATGGACCCCAACTTGAGGCCCATAGACAATCCTGTTTGCAGGAAATGTAGGAATCGACCCAATTGAAATTCCTCCGTGGGGGCCTTCCTGACCTCACACCACGCAACATATTTTCTCCAAATGCGGTGATAATGTTGTGCAGTCACCTCCTTCCTGGCTTTAACCAGTGTAGGAATGACCTCTTCTGGAATGCCTTTTTCCCTTAGAATTCGGCGTTCAACCGCCACGCCGTCAAACGCAGCCGCGGTAAGTCTTGGAATAGACACGGTCCCTGCTGAATCAGGTCCCGTCTTAGAGGTAGAGGCCACGGATTTTCCGTGAGCATCTTCTGAAGTTCCGGGTACCAAGTTCTTCTTGGCCAATCCGGAGCCACGAGTATCGTTCTTACTCCCCTTTGCCGTATAATTCTCAGTACTTTGGGTATGAGAGGCAGAGGAGGAAACACATACACTGACTGGAACACCCACGGTGTTACCAGAGCGTCCACAGCTATTGCCTGAGGGTCTCTTGACCTGGCGCAATACCTGTCCAGTTTTTTGTTGAGGCGAGACGCCATCATATCCACCTTTGGTTTTTCCCAACGGTTCACAATCATGTGGAAGACTTCTGGATGAAGTCCCCACTCTCCCGGGTGTAGATCGTGTCTGCTGAGGAAGTCTGCTTCCCAGTTGTCCACTCCCGGAATGAACACTGCTGACAGTGCTATCACATGATCTTCCGCCCAGCGAAGAATCCTTGCAGCTTCTGCCATTGCTCTCCTGCTTCTTGTGCCGCCCTGTCTGTTTACGTGGGCGACTGCCGTGATGTTGTCCGACTGGATCAACACCGGCTGACCCTGAAGCAGGGGTTTTGCCAGGCTTAGAGCATTGTAAATCGCTCTTAGCTCCAGTATATTTATGTGAAGAGACATCTCCAGGCTTGACCATACTCCCTGGAAGTTTCTTCCCTGTGTGACCGCTCCCCAGCCTCTCAGACTGGCATCCGTGGTCACCAGGACCCAGTCCTGTATGCCGAATCTGCGGCCTTCTAACAGATGAGCACTCTGCAACCACCACAGAAGAGACACCCTTGTCCGTGGCGATAAGGTTATCCGCTGATGCATCTGCAGATGCGATCCGGACCATTTGTCCAGCAGATCCCACTGAAAAGTTCGTGCGTGGAATCTGCCGAATGGGATTGCTTCGTAAGAAGCCACCATCTTTCCCAGGACTCTTGTGCATTGATGCACAGACACTTTTCCTGGTTTTAGGAGGTTCCTGACAAGTTCGGATAACTCCTTGGCTTTCTCCTCCGGAAGAAACACCTTTTTCTGAACCGTGTCCAGAATCATTCCCAGGAACAGCAGACGTGTTGTCGGGGTCAACTGAGATTTTGGAAAATTCAGAATCCACCCGTGTTGTTGCAGCACTACTTGGGTTAGTGCTACTCCGTCCTCCAGCTGTTCTCTGGACCTTGCCCTTATCAGGAGATCGTCCAAGTAAGGGATAATTAATACGCCTCTTCTTCGCAGAAGAATCATCATTTCGGCCATTACCTTGGTAAAGACCCGAGGTGCCGTGGACAATCCAAACGGCAGCGTCTGAAACTGATAATGACAGTTTTGCACAACGAACCTGAGGTACCCTTGATGTGAAGGGCAAATTGGGACATGCAGGTAAGCATCTTTTATGTCCAGGGACACCATAAAGTCCCCTTCTTCCAGATTCGCTATCACTGCTCTGAGTGATTCCATCTTGAACTTGAATTTTTGTATGTACAGGTTCAAAGATTTCAGATTTAGAATAGGTCTTACCGAGCCGTCCGGCTTCGGTACCACAAATAGCGTGGAGTAATACCCCTTTTCCTGTTGTAGGAGGGGTACCTTGACTATCACCTGCTGAGAAAACAGCTTGTGAATGGCTTCCAATACCGTCGCCCTGTCTGAGGGAGACGTTGGCAAAGCAGACTTTAGGAACCGGCGAGGGGGAGACTTCTCGAATTCCAACCTGTAACCCTGAGATACTACCTGCAGGATCCAGGGGTCCACCTGTGAGCAAGCCCACTGCGCGCTGATATTCTTGAGTCGACCCCCAACCGTTCCTGAGTCCGCTTGTAAAGCCCCAGCGTCATGCTGAGGGCTTTGCAGAACCCGCGGAGGGCTTCTGTTCCTGGGAAGGAGCTGCTTGCTGCCCTCTCTTACCCTTTCCTCTGCCTCGGGGCAGATATGACTGTCCTTTTGCCCGCTTCTTATAGGACCGAAAGGACTGCGGCTGAAAAGACGGTGTCTTTTTCTGTTGGGAGGGGGTCTGAGGTAAAAAGGTGGATTTCCCGGCAGTTGCCGTGGCCACCAAATCCGATAGACCGACGCCAAATAATTCCTCCCCTTTATACGGCAATACTTCCATATGCCGTTTGGAATCCGCATCACCTGACCACTGTCGTGTCCATAAACTTCTTCTGGCAGATATGGACATCGCACTTACTCTCGATGCCAGAGTGCAAATATCCCTCTGAGCATCTCGCATATAAAGAAAAGCATCCTTTAATTGCTCTAAAGTCTGTAAAATACTGTCCCTATCCAGGGTATCAATATTTTCAGTCAGGGAATCCGACCAGACCACCCCAGCACTGCACATCCAGGCTGAGGCGATGGCTGGTCGCAGTATAACACCAGTATGTGTGTATATACTTTTTAGGGTAGTTTCCAGCCTCCTATCAGCTGGATCCTTGAGGGCGGCCGTATCAGGAGACGGTAACGCCACTTGTTTTGATAAGCGTGTGAGCGCCTTATCCACCTTAGGGGGTGTTTCCCAGCGCGCCCTAACCTCTGGCGGGAAAGGGTATAATGCCAATAACTTTTTTGAAATTAGCACTTTTCTATCTGGGTTAACCCACGCTTCATCACATACATCATTCAATTCCTCTGATTCAGGAAAAACTACAGGTAGTTTTTTCACCCCCCACATAATACCCCTTTTTGTGGTACTTGTAGTATCAGAGATATGCAAAGCCTCCTTCATTGCCGTGATCATATAACGTGTGGCCCTACTGGAAAATACGTTTGTTTCTTCACCGTCGACACTAGATTCAGTGTCCGTGTCTGGGTCTGTGTCGACCGACTGAGGTAAAGGGCGTTTTACAGCCCCTGACGGTGTCTGAGACGCCTGGGCAGGTACTAACTGGTTTTCCGGCCGTCTCATGTCGTCAACTGATTTTTGTAATGTGCTGACATTATCACGTAATTCCATAAACAAAGCCATCCATTCCGGTGTCGACTCCCTGGGGGGTGACATCACCATTACCGGCAATTGCTCTGCCTCCACACCAACATCGTCCTCATACATGTCGACACACACGTACCGACACACAGCAGACACACAGGGAATGCTCTATTGAAGACAGGACCCCACTAGCCCTTTGGGGAGACAGAGGGGGAGTTTGCCAGCACACACCCAAGCGCTATAATATATATGGGAACAACCCTATATAAGTGTTGTATCCTTATAGCAGCTTAAATATAGTAATATCGCCAAAAAAAGTGCCCCCCCTCTCTGTTTTACCCTGTTTCTGTAGTGCAGTGCAGGGGAGAGTCCTGGGAGCCTTCCTCACAGCGGAGCTGAGCAGGAAAATGGCGCTGTGTGCTGAGGAGAATAAGCCCCGCCCCCTATTTCGGCGGGCTTTTCTCCGGAGTTTGTGAGATCTGGCAGGGGTTAAATACATCCATATAGCCTCAAGGGCTATATGTGATGTATTTTTTAGCCATAAAAAGGTATTATACATTGCTGCCCAGGGCGCCCCCCCAGCGCCCTGCACCTTCCGTGACCGCTGTGTGAAGTGTGCTGACAACAATGGCGCACAGCTGCAGTGCTGTGCGCTACCTCAGGAAGACTGAAAAGTCTTCTGCCGCCTGCTTCTGGACCTCTTCCATCTTCGGCATCTGCAAGGGGGGTCGGCGGCGCGGCTCCGGGACCGGACTCCATGGCTGGGCCTGTGTTCGATCCCTCTGGAGCTAATGGTGTCCAGTAGCGTAAGAAGCCAATCCATCCTGCACGCAGGTGAGTTGACTTCTCTCCCCTAAGTCCCTCGATGCAGTGAGCCTGTTGCCAGCAGGACTCACTGAAAATAAAAAACCTAAAAACTTTTTCTAAGCAGCTCTTTAGGAGAGCCACCTAGATTGCACCCTGCTCGGACGGGCACAAAAACCTAACTGAGGCTTGGAGGAGGGTCATAGGGGGAGGAGCCAGTGCACACCACCTGATCCTAAAGCTTTATTTTTGTGCCCTGTCTCCTGCGGAGCCGCTAATCCCCCTGGTCCTGACGGAGTCCCCAGCATCCACTAGGACGTTAGAGAAAGTATATTTTCCTTATTAAAATTTCTTTGTAACTATAGTTATTGTGTTATATGTACAGCGGTTGTCTGTTTTCAGTATAAATGGGCATCCTCTCCTCATCCTCCAACCTCTGGTACTTTTCCACTCATAATACTATATGTAGTGATACTTGGATGTCACTTTTGGGTAGGGAGCAAGCAGGGATAGGAGAAGAAGTAATGCTGGTTATGTTACCAAACGGCACAACAATTTGTGACCTCACATCTCACATATATGCAATATTAAACCTAACCGAGTGGAAGACAAGTTTTATGTCATTGTTAACATTTCCAAAACTTCTACAGAAATGAAATGAGAACAAAGGGAGTCACAATGCTTTTGTTGCATTGTTTCTGGTTTAACAAACTCACTTATTTTATAACAGACTTCAAAGACAGTACCAGCTAACACAAGCAATTATTTCTCAATAGCAACATGTAACAAAAATCAAGAGACTGAGAAATATAAAAGCAGCATCAGGTATAATATGATATTAAAGTAAAACTTAATTTGAGGGGAAAGGCAAAAGTAAAGTAAAAAGAAAAAAAAAAAAAAGGAAGGAAGGTAGGGTTGGGCAAGGTTATTTGGGGAAGCTTACTTCAGGAAAATTATGTATGACGGCTGATTTTAGAGGGAACCGGAAGAAAATTAACAAAATGGGTTAAAGGCATTACCAATGAGCAAAATGGAAAGGCTTAATGCGTTAAATGGGAGGAGTACAAATACGTTGGCCAATCCCGGGATCAGGATCCCAGGACAATGGACATTGACAACCCAATCCCGGATATTCTGGAAATCCTGGGATTGATCAAATGTAGGAGGTGGTCATAAAGGCTTAATGGAAAGGCTTTTTTCAATCCATCCAAGTGAAGGAGACACTCCAGGAGGAAGGTATATCATTATCCAAGTCTACCATAAAGAGAAGGCTTCACGAGAGCACATACTGAGGATTTGCCAAAAGGTTCAAACAATGAATAAGCCTCGAGAATAGAAAGGACTGATTAGACTAAAAAAAGCGAGCCTTGTTTTGGAACAGCAGTCTTAGGAAAGATGAAATGAAGATCAACCTGTACCAAAATGATGGGAAGAAAAAAGTATGGAGAAAAAAAGCATGCATGGCTTCCAATGGCACTTGGTCACTAGTGTTTGTTGATGATGTGATAGAAAACAGAAAAAGCCAGATGAATTTTGAAGTGTATACTGTCTGCCAAATTTAGCAAAGTTCATTGGACAGTGCTTCACAATACAGATGGTAAATGACAATAAACGTACTGCAAAAGCAACCCAGTACTTTTTTTAAGGCAAGTGGAATATTCTGCAATAACAAAGTCAATGACCTGTTTCCAACCTGATCGAGATACCATTTCACTTGCTGAAGACAAAACTAATGGCAAAAAGACCCACCAACAAACAACAACTGATGCCAGCTGACATAAAGGCCTGCCAAAGTATAACAAAGGAGGAAACACACACTTGGTAAGGTCCGCAGGTTCCAGACTTCAGTCAGTCATTGCCAGCAAATGACTATCAACAAAGTATTAAAATTAAAATTTTATTTATGATTATGTATATTTGTCTAAATACATTTGAGCTCCTGAAAATAGGGGATGGATATAAAAATGGCTGCAATTCCTGAACGTTTCATATCATATTTTTGTGTAGCCAATTTAACTAAAGCTAACGGTCTGCATTTCAATAAAAAAAAAATTCTCAATGCACCAAAATAATTTACACTAACACTAGTGCACAAAGCTAATCATCTGCTTGATTTTGAGTATACAGTACCATTTTGAAGGGAACTAATTTATAAATCTTGTAAACCTAAAGATTAGGAATGGCTTATCTATGTCAACAGATTTGTTATTTGTTTGCCAGCTGAAATAGTATTTAATACTTTGCATTCATTTGCTAAATGCTTACTGAATGTCACTGATGAATGCATGCCATTTAGAACAATAAACATTGGCAGAATGATCACCATATTAGCATGTGGCATGGTTATAAGGCCCTGAGGTGAGAGGGGCCCATAGCCACTGCACCCAGTGCAAAAGCAGTAGCTGCTTCACTGTTGGCACCCACTAACAGGATACAGTACGTGGGCTTCACTGTTCATGCACCAGCCTCATGCATGCTCAGATGTGTGGAGTGAAGCTACGGGAGTATGATCTGCAAGGCTAGCAGCCCCACACACAAGCACATGCAAGTTTTGCAATAAGATCTGGAGATACAGAGTTAAATCTTTAGTAATACGTAAAAACTAACATTGGACCTACCAAGTACCTTAAAGTATGCATGTGTCTATATATCAGCAAAGGCTCATGGGTTTGTGCAGTAAGATGATAATGGGCCTCACACTCCCAAATAAATGCACTAGGGCCCTTCAAAGCACACCTGGGGAGAAGTTTACTAAGAATCATTTTAATCTGCGAGCCATGATCGCCCTTTTATGCACTGCAAATTGCACATTTGCGTTGGCTGGCGTTTTGATTTTTCATGGTATATGTAGTCAATTTGTGTAGTGTTGAGAGGTGCAGATTTAAATGCACTAAATCAGCATATTCGGTACATAGCCTACACAGATCAGTGAGATCAATGCTGGATTTTGTGTTTTAAGAGTAACGAATAGTTAATTTTTCTTTGTTTAAATTGGCGAGCCCCCCCTTCAAATGGAAAACCAGAACCGGGCTATGTAAGCCAGTCCTGGTTCAGGATATATGGGGGAGAAGGGGGGGGGGGGGGAGATGGGGTAGAAGTACCTGGTATTTTATTGATCCAGCGGTTCTGGTTCCAGAGATAGAGGGGGGAAATGAATAGGGGTCCCCCATATTTCAAACAAACTGCACTGGGCTTTTACTAGCTGGTTGGTAATGCCACAGCCATGGGACACCCTTGTTGGGGTCACTCCAGCCAAAGCATTAAACCCCCTCCCCCCACTAGTCACCCTAGACTTAGGATTTCTCTGAAAGTGGGTCCCCACTTCTCCAGAGGGTCCCCCAGGGCTAGCGTGAAGCTTGGGGCTATCCCCAGCACTCCTGATGGTGGGTGCCACAGTGATAGCAATCAGTTAAAGGTAGAATAATACTATCTTTAACAGAACAACTACAGGTTCCACCTTGTACCTTGGCCAGAGATGTCATCTAAAATTATGTCTAGTATAAGTTTTCTCTTGTAATGTAAACAATTAGAAAACTCATTTTTGAAGTCACCGTGCCACCAACTCCCACCGCCCTAAGCAAAGGGTGGAGCAAAAACGTTAAATGCATCAGCAACCGTCTAGGTTCTTCCCTGCCAGGAGTGTGAGTTATTAAAAACACACCTTTTATATCTCTCCTATATAGTTGCCAAAATTCAAAAACAATTTACAATAATATAATATCATAATATAGAGAGTAAAGAAAATCCTAAAAAGTTTTATAAACAGTAAAAGGTTAAAAAAGGAGACCGTAGGCCCTTTAAAAGATAAACTGTGAACCTTGATAAACAATGACAAAATAAAAGCGGATATGCGGAACAATTTTTATTCATCAGTATTCACCAGCAGTGGCAAATGCAGGATTTCTAGAGGGGGGATTCCAAATGGCAGTCCACAATCTCCCACTTTGCACACATTGGCGCAAGTGTGGGAGTCTGGGGGAGCTGTAGAAAAACACAATAACAATTCTGGACATTAATGTAAATATTGGTCTTTTTATACACTGTCTACTATATAGAATACACTATTAATATTTAACACTATAGATGGTCTTTAGTATAGGCTGTTTCAAACAAAGTGGTCAGTAAAAGGATAAACATACCATAAGAAATACAGAAACATAATTAACACAGTACTACACTTTCTAAGCACACATTCTACCGCCTCATGTTAAGGATTCTGTCTCTTTTTCCTGGTCGCTGCTCTCTGGTCCAGTGCACTGATTGAGGGCTCAGATCCACACAAACAGCAAACTTGGTAGAAGAAGCTGCTACCACTGGCCATGTGCAGAAGCTCTGCTCTGTTTCTTACACTGCATGATGTGGTGGCAACTCTAGTAATAGTATTACTGTATATATCATTGCTATTGTTGTCATAATGTGAGCCACTTGTCAAGAGAAAGGGGGTTTCTGGGCAACCAGAAACACTTCCTGCGATTGCCTATGACCAGGGAGGATCAGAAGGTGAGAGTAGTGCATAATGACAGTGAAGTAATGATTGTTGGTTAGATGCTTGTTTGAGAGAGAAAGTAGTCCCGGAGAGACTAAGCAATTTAAAGATTATTAAATCTCCAGGCCCAGATGGTTTTCACCCGAGGGTTATTATGAAACTTAGGGCACAGCTAGCAAGACCCTTATAGTTGATTTTCTATAGTTCAATTAGAACAGGTATGGTACAGAGGGATTGGCATATAGCTGAGGTAGTGCCATTATTTAAAAATGGTTCTAAACATCATCATGGGAACTATAGACCAGGTAGTATAACCTCTATAGTGGGAAAAATAGTGGATGGAATTTTGAGGGATAGCATAGAGGATTATCTGCGGAATACTAATATTCGCAAAAGTCAGCATGGGTTTGTGAGGGACAGATCATGTCAAACTAACTTAATTAGCTTCTACGAGGAAGTGAGAGATAAGCTTGACCAGGGCAAAGCAGTGGATGTGGTCTATTTAGATTTAGCAAAAGCCTTCGATACAGTGCCTCACAGGAGACTGATCATCAAATTAAGGGAAAAAGATTTGGGGGTGCACACAGATAATAGGTTTAATAACAGTACACAATGTCAAAATGCAGCAAAGAAGGCAAGTAAAGTTCTTGCGTGCATAAAACGGGGTATTGAGACAAGGGACGAGGATGTTATCCTGCCGCCATACAAATCATTGGTACGACTGCGCCTGGAATATTTTGTTTCGTTTTGGGCACCATATTATAGTAAAGATATCGGGGAGCTCGAAAGAGTTCAAAGGCGAGCTACTAAACTGATTAAAAGGTTAGAGACACTGGAGTATGAGGAAAGGCTTAGTAGGTTAAATATGTATTCCCCTGAAAAGAGGAGACTAAGAGGAGACATTATTAATATATTCAAATACGTAAAGGGTCAATATAAAGAGTTAGCAGGGGATTTGTTTATTAATAGAACTCTGTAGAACTCTGTATAGGACGGGATCCGGATTGAAAGTCGACAGTAACTAGGTCGACAATGTCTAGGTCGACCACTATTGGTCGACAGTAACTAGGTCGACAGGGTGTCTAGGTCGACAGGGTATTTGGGTCGACATGTTATAGGTCGACAGGTCAAAAGGTCGATATGAGTTTTTCACAATTTTTTTCTTTTTTTGAACCTTTTCATACTTAACGATCCACGTGGACTACGATTGGAACGGTAATCTGTGCCGAGCGAAGTGGTAGCGGAGTGAAGGCACCATGCCCGAAGCATGGCGAGCCATGCAAGGGGACGCGGTGCACTAATTGGGGTTCCCGGTCACTCTACGAAGAAAACGACACCAAAATAACATTAAAAACTAATGTCGACCTTCTGACCTGTCGACCTAGAACATGTCGACCTAAAGACCCTGTCGCCCTAGACACCCTGTCGGCCTAGTTACTGTCGACCAATAGTGGTCGACCTAGACATTGTCGACCTAGTTACTGTCGACTTTCAATACCACACCCGTATAGGACACGTGGGCACTCACTGAGGCTAGAGGAGAGAAAATTCCGTACAAAACGTAGGAAAGGGTTCTTCACCGTAAGAGCAATAAGGATTTGGAACAGAGAAGGTAATAATGGCGAGAAGGTAATAATGGCCAGAGAAGGTAATAATGGCGAACTCTGTAACTGCATTTAAAAACGGTTTGGACAGTTTTCTAGCTGATAAATGTATCCAAGACTTTAGCATTTAATACATTGACATTAAGTAACTGGGAGTGGTACGAAATTTAGTTGTCAATTGGTACGAAATCATTACTTCAGATGGTGCATTGTAGTGTGCACAGCTTGATACGGAGCGCAGGTTGAACCCGATAGGCATTTTGCCTCTTTCCAACCTCATTAACTATGTTACTATGTTAATATATTAAACTATAGAAATAGAGTAAGATAAGAGAGAAAACTGTTGTAAATTCAAACAGACAACCATAGAAGACCAAAATCCATACTAAATACAAATACATTTAAAAGCCAGATTCATATACAATGCACCGGGGGGGAAAAGCCGGAACCACATACAATGCACAGAAAAAGCTAGATCCACATACAATGTACCCAAAAAGCCAGACCCCCATATAATACACCAAAAAAGGCAGATGATACAGGAAAACATTGATATCTGGGGGGACATGGAGACATATACGCACTGGTGACTGTCGGAGGAGAGAATAGAAACATACACATTGGAGACCGGTTCTGACTATGAAATCATATTTCTATACTTGCAACATCTTTCCACTGCAAGAGTGTCTCATGCATGGATACTGGTCACTTGCGCCCCTGGGTTGGATCACAATGTCACCAGACATTGCAAGGAGATATCAGGAGCACAGTCTGGATCAGTGACATAAGATAAAATAAGATTTTAAACCTACCGGTAAATCTTTTTCTCCTAGTCCGTAGAAGATGCTGGGGACTCCGTAAGGACCATGGGGTATAGACAAGCTCCGCAGGAGACATGGGCACTCTAAAGACTTTAGATGGGTGTGCACTGGCTCCTCCCTCTATGCCCCTCCTCCAGACCTCAGTTAAAGAACTGTGCCCAGAGGAGACGGACAGTACGAGGAATGGAATTTTGTTAATCTAAGGGCAAGATTCAAACCAGCCCACACCATCCACACCGTATAACATGGAATATACGCAACCAGTTAACAGTATGAACAAAACAGCATCAGCCAAAGACTGATCTTAACCGTAACATAACCCTTATGTAAGCAATAACTATATACAAGCCTTGCAGAAATATGTCCGCACTGGGACGGGCGCCCAGCATCTTCTACGGACTAGGAGAAAAAGATTTACGAGTAGGTTTAAAATCTTATTTTCTCTTACGTCCTAGAGAATGCTGGGGACTCTGTAAGGACCATGGGGATTATACCAAAGCTCCAGACCGGGCGGGAGAGTGTGGATGACTCTGCAGCACCGATTGAGCAAACACGAGGTCCTCATCAGCCAGGGTATCAAACTTGTAGAATTTTGCAAAAGTGTTTGAACCCGACCAAGTAGCTGCTCGGCACAGCCGTAATGCCGAGGCGCCTCGGGCAGCCGCCCAAGAAGAGCCCACCTTCCTAGTGGAATGGGCATTTACCGAATTTGGTAACGGCAATCCAGCCGTAGAATGAGCCTGCTGAATCATGTTACAGATCCAGCGAGCAATAGTCTGCTTAGAAGCAGGAGCGCCAACATTGTTGGCTGCATACAGGACAAAGAGTGCCTCTGTTTTCCTAAACCGAGCCGTCCTGGCTACATAAATTTTTAAGGTCCTGACTACATCAAGGGACTTGGAATCCTCCAAGTCACCCGTAGCCACAGGTACCACAATAGGTTGGTTCATATGAAACGATGAAACCACCTTAGGCAAAAATTGAGGACGAGTCCTCAATTCTGCTCTATCCACATGGAAAATCAGATAGGGGCTTTTGTGAGATAAAGCTGCCAATTCGGATACCCGCTTTGCAGATGCCAAGGCCAACAACATGACCACCTTCCAAGTGAGAAATTTTAATTCAACCGTTTGAAGAGGTTCAAACCAGTGAGATTTTAGTAACTGTAACACCACGTTAAGGTCCCATGGTGCCACTGGGGGCACAAAAGGAGGCTGGATGTGCAGCACTCCCTTTACAAAAGTCTGGATTTCTGGAAGAGAAGCCAATTCCTTCTGAAAGAAAATAGATAGGGCCAAAATCTGTACCTTAATGGAGCCTAACTTTAGGCCCATATCCACTCCTGTCTGTAGAGAGTGGAGAAAACGGCCCAGATGGAAATCTTCTGTAGGAGCATTCTTGGCTTCACACCAAGATACATACTTCCTCCAGATACGGTGATAATGTTTCGCTGTCACCTCCTTCCTAGCCTTTATTAGAGTAGGGATGACTTCCCAGCTAGGAATTGGTGTTCAACCACCATGCCGTCAAACGTAACCGCGGTAAGTCTTGGAACACGCAGGGCCCCTGCTGCAACAGGTCCTCCCTGGGAGGAAGAGGCCACGGATCTTCTGTGAGCATTTCCTGAAGATCTGAATACCAGGCCCTTCGGGGCCAATCTGGAACAATGAGTATTGTCTGCACTCTTTTTCGTCTTATGATTCTCAATATTTTTGAGATGAGCGGAAGAGGAGGAAACACATAGACCGACTGAAACACCCATGGTGTCACCAGGGCGTCCACCGCTACTGCCTGAGGGTCCCTTGACCTGGCACAATACCTCTGAAGCTTCTTGTTGAGGCGAGACGCCATCATGTCTATTTGAGGAAGTCCCCAATGACTTGTTATCTCTGCAAAAACTTCTTGATGAAGTCCCCACTCTCCTGGATGGAGATCGTGTCTGCTGAGGAAGTTTGCTTCCCAGTTGTCCACTCCCGGAATGAAGACAGCTGACAGAGCGCTTAAGTGATTTTCCGCCCAGCGAAGAATCCTGGTGGCTTCCGCCATTGCCACCCTGCTCCTTGTCCCGCCTTGGCGGTTTACATGAGCCACGGCTGTGACATTGTCTGATTGAATCAGAACCAGTAGGTCGCGAAGAAGATTCTCCGCTTGTCGTAGGCCGTTGTATATGGCCCTCAACTCCAGTACGTTGATGTGTAGACAAGCCTCCTGGCTTGACCAGAGTCCCTGAAAATTTCTTCCTTGTGTGACTACTCCCCATCCTTGGAGGCTCGCATCCGTGGTCATCAGAACCCAGTCTTGAATACCGAACCTGCGACCCTCGAGAAGGTGAGCACTCTGCAGCCACCACAGGAGAGAGACCCTGGCCCTAGGGGACAGGCTTATTTTCTGATGCATTTGTAGATGGGACCCCGACCACTTGTCCAGAAGGTCCCACTGAAATGTCCTCGCATGGAACCTGCCGAAGGGGATGGCCTCGTAAGCCGCCACCATTTTTCCCAGTACTCGAGTGCATTGATGGACTGACACTCTTTTTAGTTTTAGCAGGTCCCTGACCGTGTTCTGGAGTTCCTGGGCTTTTTCCACTGGGAGAAAAACCCTCTTCTGTTCCGTGTCCAGAATCATGCCTAAGAAAGATAGCAGAGTCGTTGGAATCAACTGTGACTTTGGTAGATTTAGAATCCAGCCGTGCTGCTGCAGCACTCTCAAGGAGAGCGACACGCTTTTCAGCAATTGATCTCTCGATCTCGCTTTTATTAGGAGATCGTCCAAGTACGGGATAATTGTGACTCCCTGCCTGCGCAGGAGCACCATCATCTCCGCCATTACCTTGGTGAAAATCCTCGGGGCCGTGGAAAGCCCAAACGGCAACGTCTGAAACTGGTAATGACAGTCCTGTACAGCGAATCTCAGGTACGCTTGATGAGGAGGATATATGGGGACGTGAAGGTATGCATCCTTTATGTCTAGTGACACCATAAAATCCCCCCCCCCCCCCCCCCCCTTCCAGGCTGGAGATAACTGCCCGGAGCGATTCCATCTTGAATTTGAACTTTTTCAAGTACAGGTTTAGGGATTTTAGATTCAGAATGGGTCTGACCGAGCCATCCGGTTTCGGGCCCACAAACATGGTTGAATAGTACCCTTTCCCCTGTTGGACCAGGGTAACCTTGATAATCACTTGCTGTTGATACAGCTTTTGAATTGGAGCTAAAACTATTTCCCTCTCTGGGGGAGAAGCTGGCAAAGCCGACTTGAAAAATCGGCAAGGAGGCACCTCTTCGAATTCCAGTTTGTAACCTTGGGATATAATTTCCATCGCCCAAGGATCCACGTCTGACAGAACCCAGACCTGGCTGAAGAGTCGAAGACGTGCCCCCACTGGCGCGGACTCCCTCAGTGGAGCCCCAGCTTCATGCGGTGGATTTAGTAGAAGCCGGGGAGGAATTCTGCTCCTGGGAACTAGCCGTAGCAGGCATTCTTTTCCCTCTACCCTTACCTCTGGCGAGGAAGGAAGAGCCCCGACCTCTTCTGGACTTATGCGACCGAAAGGACTGCATCTGATATTGTGGTGTTTTCTTTTGCTGTGGGGGAACATAAGGCAAAAAAGAAGATTTACCCGCGGTAGCCGTGGAAACCAGGTCCGCGAGACCCTCTCCAAATAAGACCTCACCCTTGTAAGGTAAAACTTCCATATGTCTCTTTGAGTCGGCATCACCCGTCCATTGGCGGGTCCACAGAGCTCGCCTAGCAGAAATAGCCATGGCGTTGGCTCTTGAACCTAACAGCCCAACTTCTCTCGCAGCGTCTCTCATATATAAGGCTGCGTCTTTAATGTGACCCAAGGTCAATAAAATGCTCTCCCTATCTAGGGTGTCAATGTCAGATGACAAGTTATCTGCCCATGCTGCTACTGCGCTACATACCCATGTCGACGCTACTGCCGGTCTGAGCAAGGCACCCGTATGTGTATAAATTGATTTTAAGGTAGTTTCCTGTCTGCGATCAGCAGGATCCTTGAGGGCTGCCGTGTCCGGAGATGGTAGCGCCACCTTTTTGGACAAGCGCGTTAAAGCCTTGTCCACCCTGGGCGAGGATTCCCACCGTAGCCTGTCCTGCGCGGCGAAAGGGTACGCCATATGAATTCTCTTGGGAATCTGCAGTTTCTTGTCTGGAGTTTCCCAAGCCTTTTCAAATAAAGCGTTCAGCTCATGAGACGGGGAAAAGGTTACCTCAGGTTTCTTTTCCTTAAACATGTATACCCTCGTGTCAGGGACAGAGGGGTCATCTGTGATATGCAAAACATCTTTTATAGCAATATTCATATAATGAAAACTTTTGGCTACCCTTTGGTGTAACCTCGCATCATCGTAATCGACACTGGAGTCAGAATCCGTGTCGGTATCAGTGTCTGCTACGTGGGACAGGGGACATTTCTGAGACCCTGAAGGGCCCTGTGACACAGCCAAAGCCATGGATTGACTCCCTGTTACTTCCCTGGACTCTGCTTTGTCCAATCTCTTATGTAATAAAGACACATTTTCATTTAATACATTCCACATATCCAACCAATCAGGTGTCGGCGTCGCCGACGGAGACACCACAATCATCTGCTCAACCTCCTCCGTAGATAATCCTTCCACTTCAGACATGCCGACACACACGTACCGACACCCCCACACACTCAGGGATATATATCTATATGGAGACAGTCCCCCAAAATGGCCCTTTGGAGAGACAGAGAGAGAGTATGCCAGCACACACCCAGCGCCACCGGACCCTGGAATAAAATCCCAGTCAGTACAGCGCTTTTATATATATATATATATATATATATATATATATATATAGCAATCGAAATATATATATAATACACTCACTGCGCCAAATAAATGTGCCCCCCCATCCCACCTTTTGTGCCCTCTGTACTTGTGTTCAGCAGGGGAGAGTCCGGGGAGCCAGCTTCTCTGCAGCGTGCTGTGGAGAAAATGGCGCTGGTTAGTGCTGGAGGATCAAGTTCCGCCTCCTCAACGGCGGGCTTCGGTCCCGCTCAAATGTTTATACTGGTGGGGGTTTCTGTAATATACTGCCTCTGCAATGTATATATATATATATATATATCTATGCCAGTGTCCCTAGAAGTCTATGATTGCTGCCCAGGGCGCGCCCCCCCCCCCCCCCCCCTACGCCCTGCACCCCTACAGTGCCGTCAGTGTGTGTGAATGTGGGAGCAATGGCGCGCAGCGTTACCGCTGCTCGGTACCTCAGTGAAGATCAGAAGTCTTCTGCCGCCTTTGAAGTCTTCTTTCTTCTTATACTCACCCGGCTTCTATCTTCCAGCTCTGTGAGGAGGAGGGCGGCGCGGCTCCGGGACGAACAACGAGGGTGAGACCTGTGTTCCGACCCTCTGGAGCTAATGGTGTCCAGTAGCCTAAGAAGCAGAGCCTATCATTTAAGTAGGTCTGCTTCTCTCCCCTCAGTCACATGATGCAGGGAGCCTGTTGCCAGCAGTGCTCCCTGAAAATAAAAAACCTAACAAAAGTCTTTTTCTAGAGAAAATCAGTAGAGCTCCCCTGCAGTGCATCCAGTCTCCTCTGGGCCCAGGATCTAACTGAGGTCTGGAGGAGGGGCATAGAGAGAGGAGCCAGTGCACACCCATCTAAAGTCTTAGAGTGCCCATGTCTCCTACGGAGCCCGTCTATACCCCATGGTCCTTACGGAGTCCCCAGCATCCTCTAGGAGGTAAGAGAAATAAAGGTGGTGCTTCATCATCATACACACTGAAAGCAGCTAGGACTCCTTTTACCTTCCAGTCTTGGTAACAATCCTCTCCAGCTGCACAGTGGTGTTGGCCTCCTTTGGGTTTTTCTTTAATGGATCTTTGTTGTTGCTCCCTGGAGTGGAAGAAGAGGAGTAGCAGCTAGAATATGAGGCTCCACTCAGGCTCCAGGCAGGCATGATAGAGATGGGTGGCAGCTGGGTCAGTGTCCCAGGTGGGGGGAGGGGTGGGGAGTGACTGACAGCGGAGGCACCACATGTCGGGCTATGGCACCCTCGTCAGTGTGATGCCTGGTGTCAAGGTAGTGCCTGACTAATTGTAGGGTCAGCTTTGGGGAGAGGTGTGGATGGGCACCTGTGAGTGATGTTTGCAGACTGCACTGCTGCAGAGTCCTCTACTCCGTGCCGGCTGAGCTCTGAGTTTCCGGTTGCGACTTGCCCTCCACATGCTACACTGACAGGAGTTTCTTGAATGTCATTCCCAATGACCTCATTTTTCAAAACACCTTCAGGAATAGCGTTCCATTGAGTTCCACCTGAAAAATAGCCCTGAGTATCGTGTGCTCTCTTAAATCCTCAAGACATCTTATGTGAATAAATTGTTTTGTTTCTTTATAGAACTTTGCCCAGACTCTATGTTGGAATATATGCATTAGGTTATAGAAGTAGTGGCCACTACCTCTGTTTATGAAAATGGTAATTAAATGGATTGGGTCGTACGTGAAGTGAGGCAAGGACCCTGTGTACTTCAACAACTATTACACAATCTCACTACTTCATATATATTTGTATATTTAGCTAAGGCCCTGTCCTCCAATCAAAACCAAATTAAATCTGATAAATAGCAACATGGTAGAGGTTTAGCTAAAGCATGGGACTCTGGGCAGTACCACATCATTCAACACATCCTCATCCTCCTGCTTTGTTTTTAAATTTTCTTTTTATTGCCTGCCTTTGTCAGAATGCATTATACTGTTCTAACACGCCTGTACTGGCCTTAAAGAATGTCTTATAAAATGTGAAACTAATGAATAGTCATATTACTGTTAAAACCAGCTTCGTAACATACATTATTATTTTTTAAATTAAGGATAAGCCACAGATTCAGCCTGTATCAAATTGGCAAAGTAATAAAATGTATGTCACCTACCCTGATTTATGAAATAATTCACAAAATTAGAGCTAGTTGTCTCAATAAGAGATACAATGAATAATTTTGCTACTTACTCAAATAGAAAGGAAGAAATATTACTTGTACTCTCATGGATGTGATGGAAAATACATGGAGCTGATGATTAAGTTGGGACCCTACTCCTAGCTTTAGGTCACTGCAACCACCACCTGAATGACCTATTACACGCAGGGTAATCCCATGTAGTGCGTCCAAGATGGCTGCTTTGCCAGGTACCTTACATGGGTGGAATATACAGCCCATGGAGGTTATTACCCAAAAATGTCTGCAATATTCTCCTTGTGTTCTCTAGGTGTTAGTAGTTTTTTTTATTATTTCTGTGTGGTTCTCTATTTGCTGAAATACCAAATCCTTTGTACAATGGTTCTGATGTCTGTAAAGTGACTTTGAGTCCTGCTGGAGAAAAGCACTATATAAATAAAATTATTATTATTATTATTTTTTGCAGCGGGGTACACTGGATTCCACAGGGAATAACATCGGGGTGTAGAGTTGGATCTTGATCCAAGGCACCAACAGGCTAAAAGCTTTGACTGTTACCAGGATGCATTGCACCGCCTCCTCTATATAACCCCTCCTCCATGAACAGGAGCTCAGTTTTAAAGTTGGTGCCTGCATAGCAGGTCACTAACAGGTGGGGGCTGACTTAGGCAGCCCTGAAGAAAAAATAGAAGAAATTGAAGAAAGCTTTTATTAGAAGACTGACCCGCAGCACTTTTATGTCCAGGGGACATGCTGTGCTGCGGCTCCATCACCTCCCCTATGCGGCGCTGTATACTCCCGTGGCCTGGTTCCCGGGTACTTACAGCGGAGACGCACTGGTACGTTGGCACACCGCCGCTGCTCACCTCCAGGATCGCATGGCTGCAGGACTTGGGGAGGAGGTAAGAGGTGGGACCCCCCTGAGCAGTACAGTGTGCACACCAGCCACGCGATCTGTCTCCCATGGACCGCGCGGCTGGTGTGGACACTGTACTGCTCAGGGACCCCACTATATCTACCAGGGCAGTCACGGAGTGCAGGCATACATTTCACAGGCTCCATATAGTACCGGTGGTGAAGTCCAGCATTGTGGGGATAAAGCGCTGCCTGTAGCCCCTCCCCCCAGCTCCAGACGCCATCTCCTGCAGATGCTCCAGCCCTGGAGCTGCTTTCACTTTCCCCTCACTTCCTGCTCAGACCTGGCACCATTTTTCACTGAAGGGCTGCTTTCTATGGGATTGCTGGTGGCTGTCTCCTCTGTATAGCCGCCTGTTCCAGCGCTGTGCTTATACAGGACACTTGAGTATTCTACCTGTAATTTTGACTGTGTTAGTTAAGAAATAAGTGTGTTGCTGACAGAATAGTTGGTACGATTATTCTGTGATATACATCCAGTGCTGCTGTGCATTGTTATATCTCTCTGCATATACATATCTACTTTTATATGTAAATTGCCTGTCCAGTGCAGTATTATTGTTGTTTACATCATTCCTGCATTGTGTTTGTGACTGAGTGTGCCATATAGCTGCCGTGTGTTTTCCTTTCGTGTATCACACCTTTGCTATCACTATATTCTGAGCCCTGTGAAGATAAGTGCATCAGGGTCCACATTTATTTATATATATATATATATATATATATATATATATTGTGACAAGAACACTGGGATAGTGTTTGAGGGCAGGTATATTTGTCCCAGGTTCTTGTCTTACATGTTTTAGAAAATGTTAACTTCTAGGAAAAATGCTTTTTGTTTTGTCTGAACCTTTTCAGTTTGCTGTAAAAGCTGGGTAAAGGCTCTGAGAGAGAGATAAGGCGAGTTCTAGACATTGGGCCCAGTTCGGGTCTTTGGCCTCACAGAGGGCTAATCAGGGTTTCAGCTGTGTAAGAGTGATATAGTGCTTCTAACCTGATTAGTATGGGCAGACTGCCTGGGAAGGCTGCAGGATCTGTGTGTGAGAGACACGCTTTCTGATGCAAGTAAGCTATACAGTATGTACTGAAGAACTCTGTGTTTTGTTTAGTGACAGTTAGGAACATCTTATGTTTAGTTAGTGCCGGACAGGCAAGGTATTTTTATTTTGGGGTTTGTTTTATTTTCTGTTTCAATAAAACTGGCCGGGGTCAGTTGTACCAGAAACTGGACTTGTGTTGTTCCTCAGCTGCTGCGTGCGGCCATATTCCCCAGGAAAAGGCGCCTTGCACCCCTACAGTGTTACAACTTGGTGGAGAATGCGAGCAGGCCGTTCTGCGCATAAGTGAAAGCAGCAGCTTTGTGAGGCCTGCAGAAAACGGTGGTTTATGCAGATACAGCCCAGTGTGAAGTTACTGAGACTCACCCCTGAGGGTTTGATATATGTCCTGGGTGAAAGCAGCTGCAAAGCCGCCTGAAAAATCTGTTGACATGGAGGATCTGCTTAAAGCCTTGCTGCAAGCTACAGCGGCTCAGCAGGAGGCCAACCGACAGCAGCAGGTGGCAATGGAGGAAAATTGGAGACTACAGCGTCAGGATAGAGAGGCCTTAGCAGAAGTGGTGCAGAGACTTGCAGCTCGGGTTGGAGATGTGGCCGTCAGTGCTCCAACCAGCTCTAGTTCTATACGGGCCAGTCACTTCCTGCAGAAAATGACAGAGGCTGATGATGTGGAGGCCTATCTGACCACGTTTGAAAGGACTGCCGAGCGTGAGAACTGGCCGAAAGCACAGTGGGCCAGTCTGCTGGCACCTTTCCTGTCAGGTGAGCCCCAAAAAGCTTACTTTGATTTAAGCCCTGCTGAGGCTCGGGACTATGATAAACTAAAGACTGAGATCCTGACCCGCCTGGGAGTCACGCTGTCAGTACGAGCGCAACGGGTGCACCGTTGGCTGTACGCCATAGAGAAGCCTCCGCGCTCCCAGATGCACGACCTTATTCAGCTAACAAAAAAATGGCTGCAGCCAGAGACATTAACTGGTCCCCAGATGGTGGAAAGAGTCGTCATGGACCGCTACTTGAGATCTTTGCCCATGGTCCTGCGCAAGTGGGTGAGCCATGGAAACCCGGGTACTGCTGACCAATTAGTGGACATGGTAGAGAGGTATTTGGCAGCAGAGGAACTACTGATGACCACCCAGCAACCCATAGATCCTCGACAGCGCCCTTCAGTAAAGACTGGTAAGACTGTTCCGTGGGAAAACGTTGCTGGGCGGTTAAGAGAACGCAAGGCTGGAGAGACTGTAAACACTGGCCCTGGAAACAGGCCAATGGGGCTAGAACGGTCTATGCTGCCCAAATGGGTTGGTAATCGTGTGGTTAAATGTTTTAGGTGTGGTATGCCAGGTCATGTTATTGCCAATTGCCCAGTCACGCAAGAACCCATGCAATGTGATGCTGCCTTTGAATGTCGCAGAATGTCTTTCTTTGCTAGGTTAGCCTGTACTGTGGTACCTTCACCTGAGCTGGAAAAACAAATGTGTGATGTGTTCTTAGAAGGTAACCGGGTAGAGGCCTTGCTAGATTCAGGAAGTTTAGTTACCCTCGTGAAAGCTAGGTTAGTGAACCCCTTAAAGGTCCAGCAAATACCTATTGGGGTAACTTGCATACATGGGGATACCCAATATTATGCCACTGCTGAGGTGAATATAGAAACTTGTTGTGGGTCAGCAATGGTTAAAGTGGGACTGGTCCCTACCTTGGTGCATGAGGCCATAATAGGGAGGGATTTTCCTCATTTTTGGAAACTGTGGGAATCACGGTTATCAACAGATGTGAGAAGTAAAAAGCCAGTTGATAATACCGGTGATTTTTTGGATGTACGTGGGTCTTCGGAACTTTCTGGCCCTTTGCCTTTTGCTAGTTTGGCTGGGGAAGTGACAGATGGGGAGTCCAGTGAGGACCCTCTTGCCGGGAACAGAGACATAGTAGTTAGAACTGAAAGCGTGCCTGACCTGGAGGTAAAGAAGGATCTGTTTGCGTCTGAACAGTTAAAGGATCCTACCTTAATAAAGGCTAGAGAAAATGTTAAGGTTGTTAATGGGGAACCTGTGGTACCAGGTGACAGGGTTACGTATCCCCACATGGCCATCTGTAATGAGCTCTTGTACCACATTGTCAAAAGGGGTGAGGATGTGGTGGAACAGCTGGTAGTTCCCCAGCCTTATCGGAGAACGGTACTAGATTTAGCTCATAGTCACGTTACCGCAGGACATTTAGGGGCAGAAAAAACCACTGAAAGAGTTTTACAAAGGTTCTTTTGGCCAGGGGTTTATAAAGAAGTGTCTGAATATTGTTCTTCCTGTCCTGAATGCCAGTATCATGCCCCTAGACCCCATTTCAGGAGCCCACTAGTTCCCATGCCTATTATAGAGGTCCCGTTTGACAGAATAGCCATGGATCTCGTGGGGCCCTTGTTAAAGTCTGCTCGGGGCCATCAGTATATCCTGGTAATTATGGACTATGCCACTCGATATCCTGAGGCTGTCCCTTTACGCACTATCACAACCAAGGCGATAGCTAGGGAGCTGGTGCAGGTATTTAGTAGAGTGGGAATACCAAAAGAAATTTTGACTGACCAAGGTACTCCATTTATGTCAAGGATCATGAAAGAATTGTGCAAGTTATTTAAGGTCACTCACCTCAGGACGTCCATCTACCATCCCCAAACTGACGGGTTGGTGGAAAGGTTTAATAAAACATTAAAAAGTATGTTAAAAAAGGTTGTTGAGAGAGATGGGAAAAACTGGGATTGTTTGTTGCCCTACTTGTTAATGGCCATCAGAGAAGTTCCTCAGTCCTCTACGGGGTTTTCTCCATTTGATTTGTTGTATGGTAGACACCCCAGAGGGCTGTTGGATGTTGCCAAAGAGACGTGGGAAGGACAGCCCACTCCTTATAGAAGCGTTATTGAGCATGTAACACAAATGCAGGATAGGATTGCAGCCGTGGTACCTGTTGTCAGAGAGCACATGGAACAGGCCCAAAGTGCTCAACAGAGGGTCTATAACCGGAGTGCCAAGATACGGGAATTTGCTCCTGGAGATAGAGTTCTTGTTTTGGTACCCACTGTGGAAAGCAAATTCCTAGCTAAATGGCAGGGTCCATTTGAGATTAGGGAAAAAGTGAATGAGGTTAATTACAAAGTATACCAGCCGGGAAAGAGAAAACCCGAACAGATCTACCATGTTAACTTAATCAAACCCTGGAAAGATAGGTTGTCTCTGTCAGCGGAGCCTTGCCCTTCGGTGTCTTCACCCCGGTTGCTTCCCGCAGTGAAGGTGTCAGAGACATTATCAGCTGATCAGAACAATCAGGTTAAAGAATTTCTCATCCAAAATAGGGAGGTATTTTCAGAGCTGCCTGGCCGAACGACCATAATAAAACATGACATTGTCACAGAACCAGGGGTCAAGGTTCATTTAAAGCCATATAGGATTCCTGAAGCTCAGCGAGAAGCTATTTCTAAGGAAGTTAAAACCATGTTAGAACTTGGAGTCATAGAGGAGTCTAACAGTGAGTGGTCCAGTCCCATAGTGCTCATCCCGAAGCCCGACGGTAGCATACGCTTCTGTAATGACTTTCGTAAGTTAAATGAGGTGTCCAAGTTTGATGCATACCCCATGCCCCGTGTGGATGAGCTTGTAGAAAGGCTGGGAACAGCCAGGTTTCTCACCACATTGGACCTGACCAAAGGTTACTGGCAAATACCTTTATCTGATAGCGCCAAAGAAAAAACAGCCTTTTCGGTTCCGGAGGGGCTGTACCAGTATAAGATGTTACCCTTTGGGTTGCATGGGGCTCCAGCAACCTTTCAACGGGCGATGGATAAAATTTTGAGGCCCCATAGAAAATATGCAGCTGCCTATTTGGATGATGTGGTAATTCACAGTACAGACTGGGGGTCACATTTGGTTAAAGTACAAGCAGTACTGGACTCAATCAGAGAGGCAGGGTTAACTGCTAACCCAAAGAAGTGCTGCCTCGCAATGGAGGAGGTCAAATACTTGGGCTTCACCATAGGCAGAGGTCTGATTAGGCCCCAATTGAATAAAGTTGATGCTATTCAAAACTGGCCTCGTCCAGTGAATAAAAAACAGGTAAGGGCTTTTTTGGGAATTACTGGGTACTATAGACGGTTTATTCCTAATTTTGCGACCACAGCGGTGCCGTTGTCGGACCTTACCAAAGGGAAGCAGTCAAATGTGGTGAAATGGAACCCTGATGCAGAAAAGGCGTTCCAAGCGTTAAAAGTGGCTTTGTGTTCACAACCGGTGTTGATAACACCAGATTTTTCAAAAGAATTTGTGGTACAGACAGATGCCTCAGAGGTAGGGATAGGTGCTGTGCTGTCCCAAACCAGAGATGGGGACGAACACCCTATCATTTATTTGAGTAGGAAACTCAATGAGCATGAAAAAAGGTATGCCATTGTGGAAAAGGAGGCTTTGGCCATTAAGTGGGCACTAGATACCTTGAGATATTACCTCTTGGGTAGACAATTCAGACTAGTGACAGACCATGCCCCTTTAAAATGGATGTATGTAAATAGAGGCAAGAATGCTCGTGTAACTAGATGGTTTCTAGCGTTGCAGGACTTTAAGTTTACTGTCGAACATAGACCGGGAACACAATTGGCCAACGCAGATGCATTGTCTCGCATCTTCTGTTTGGGGGCTACAAGTGTTCCGGCCCCTAGGTCGAAACAGGGGAGGGGGATATGTGACAAGAACACTGGGATAGTGTTTGAGGGCAGGTATATTTGTCCCAGGTTCTTGTCTTACATGTTTTAGAAAATGTTAACTTCTAGGAAAAATGCTTTTTGTTTTGTCTGAACCTTTTCAGTTTGCTGTAAAAGCTGGGTAAAGGCTCTGAGAGAGAGATAAGGCGAGTTCTAGACATTGGGCCCAGTTCGGGTCTTTGGCCTCACAGAGGGCTAATCAGGGTTTCAGCTGTGTAAGAGTGATATAGTGCTTCTAACCTGATTAGTATGGGCAGACTGCCTGGGAAGGCTGCAGGATCTGTGTGTGAGAGACACGCTTTCTGATGCAAGTAAGCTATACAGTATGTACTGAAGAACTCTGTGTTTTGTTTAGTGACAGTTAGGAACATCTTATGTTTAGTTAGTGCCGGACAGGCAAGGTATTTTTATTTTGGGGTTTGTTTTATTTTCTGTTTCAATAAAACTGTCCGGGGTCAGTTGTACCAGAAACTGGACTTGTGTTGTTCCTCAGCTGCTGCGTGCGGCCATATTCCCCAGGAAAAGGCGCCTTGCACCCCTACAGTGTTACAACTTATATATATATATATATATATATATAGTGCTACACAGTCTATACATCTCCGTGTATTTTATCTGTGTACTTCAGTCACCCCATACCGATTTATTTCTCTGTTTGTGTTCTGCTTTTATTAGCACATAAATCAGGGGATCATGGTATTCATATTGTTTGGTTATACTGTACTGTGTGCCCCACGGCTACAATCCTCATAATGTCTGCCACACAGGGCGGGAATTCCTCGGATGCTCCTACCTCAGGCAGTGCTGAACCCGCGGTTTTGCCAGGGGGGAACCTGCTGGGTGCTGGGTCCCTTACCTCTACCACTCCACCTGTAGCACCCGGGGCCAATCAAGAGCCACACTGGGCTACCTTCTCTTGTATGTTACATACTTTGGTAACACGTCTTACGCCCCATGTGGGACTTCCTGAGTCATTTCAGCCACAAATTGTCCCTGTAGCAAATCCGCCTTGGGCGGATACACTATCTAATCAGACACAGGTTTTAAATAAATCTTTGGTTAAACAGAAGTCTACACCTCAGCCCTCTGGGGCTAAGGGGTCCTCTAAGCGTGTGATTTCCTCCTCTCAATCCCCTCATGTTTCAGATACTTCTTCTGATGAGGATGGGGCCTATACTGATCAGACTGATTCTGACTCAGTGGCCTCAGATGGGGAGCATGTACCTCAGGTTGATGTCCCTGACAGAGTGGAAGCAACCAAAATGGTTGATAAATTCAAGCGTCATAAAGTGGCTAAAGTAGTTTTTCCTCACTCTGAGGATTGGGTCTCCCTAGGAAAGAAGTTTGCTCTATCCAAGAAGATGTTGGCTCATTTTCCTATCCCTGCGGAGTTGAGAAACAAGTGGGAAACTCCACCGCCGGTCGACCCTGATGTTGCCCGGATTGTGGTATCCTCTTCTCTGCCTGTCACCACTGTCACCTCCCTGAAGGAACTGACAGATATGCGTGTGAAGGGATGCCTGAAGTGTATTTATTCCCTAACTGGGGCAATTCACAGGACCACTATTGCGGCCTCCTGGGCTGCAAAAGCTATTGATGCGTGGGTTCAGGTTTTGGAGAAAGAGCTACATCAGGATATGTCTGACATTGCCAAACAGTGTCTGTCTCATATTACCACCACCTCCCATTATATTGAAGAGGCGTCCTCTGAGGCAGGTATTCTGGCGTCCAAAACGTCCACTACGTCCGGATTCTATGGTTGCGGTCCTGGAAGGTGGACCTAGATTCCAAGAAGACTCTGAAGGTACACCCTTTTAAGGGAGACATCCTATTTGGAGAAGATCTTAATAAGATCGTGACTAACTTAGCCTCTGCTAAGACTGCATGCCTTCCTAATACTACTTCTTCTGCTCCGAAAGATAAATGTACTACTTTTCATTCCTTTCAGACTTCAGGTAAATCAAAGGGTCAGGTGTACTAAAGCAAGCCTCGTACTTCCAAGACCGGTAAGCCCAAATTAAAAAAATCCTGGGCTGCCTGTCAACCTGCTTCCAAACAGAACAAGCCTGCAGCATGACGGGACGGGCCTCCCCCTGGGGGACCCCAGGGTGGGAGGCCGACTCCTGCAGTTCACCACTTCAGACGCGTGGGTGCAGGAAGTGTCTCTCACGGGTACACGGTCTCTTTCAAGAGACGTCCCCCTCGCCAGTTCTGCGCAACGGTCATCCCATTGGACCCGTTGAAGGCGCAAGCTCTACACTTGTCCAATGCCTCCTGGAGACAGGAGTGGTGATGTCGGTGCCTATCTCTCAACAAGGGCTACTACTCGACCCTGTTTCTAGTACCGAAACCCAATGGGTCTTTCATGGGTCTTTCCGGGCTATTCTCAACCTCAAGTCACTGAACAAGTTTGTGAGAGTTTCCAAGTTCCATATGGAAACACTGCGCTCCATTGTACTGGCCATGGAACCTGGGGACTACATGGTATCCCTGGATATACAGGATGCTTACCTGCATCTACCTATTGCCATTTCACATCAGCAATATCTGTGGTTTGCTGTTGGCAACCTCCATTATTAATTCACGGCTCTGCCGTTTGGACTGACCACGGCCCCTCAGATTTTCGGCAAGGTCATGGCCGTGATGACAGCTCATTTCCGTCAACAGGGAATCAGGATCCTGCCATATCTGGATGACCTGCTGATCCTGGCACGCTCCCAAGATGTCCTCCTGAGTCATCTCCATCTGACGGTGCAATTCCTCACAGCCCATGGGTGGCTGATCAATTGGAAAAAGTCCTCTCTGGTCTCTGCAAAGCGCATGGTGCACCTGGGGGCTCTACTGGATACGCACAGCCAGAGGTTGTTTCTGTCTCCAGAGTAGGTCCGGAGGCTTCAGGACAGGATCAGATACTTCCTCTCTAGCCCAAGATGGCAAAGCAAGTACTAGGCCTGATGGTGCCGACTTTCGACACGGTGGAGAACGCTCAATTCCATTCTCGCCCTCTCCAACGTTTAATCCTATCCAAATGGGACGGTCTACCTCAGCGGATCAGGTCTCAAATGAGTGTCCTGACCCTGGAGGTCCGCTTGTCCCTATCCTGGTGGCTCCAGAATCAACAGTTAAGCAGGGGCCGTCCCTTCTGGATTCCCAACTGGGTACTCCTGACAACGGAAGCAAGTCTGAAGGGCTAGGGCGCGGTGTTCGAGCAACACTCCCTCCAGGGTCGCTGGACCAAGGAGGAGCCTCTCCTCCCCATCAACATTCTGGAACTGCTGGCAGTATTCAACGCATTGACACTAGCCCTGCCTCTGTTAAGGAACAGGCCTGTTCAAGGAGAGGTGAACAACACCATTGCGGTGGCGTACATAAATCATCAAGGCGGCACTCGAAACCAAAAAGCATTGATGGAAGTGTCCAGAATTCTTCAATGGGCGGAATGCCTTCTGCCAGCAATATCGGTAGTGTTCATTCCGGGTGTCCTCAACTGGGAAGCGGATTTCCTCAGTCATCAAGACGTACACGCCGGAGAGTGGCGCCTTCATCCTGAGGTGTTTCAACTTCTAGTGGACAAGTGGGGCCTACCAGACGTAGACCTGATGGTGTCTCGACACAATCACAAAGTTCCGGTCTTCGGATCACGGACAAGGGATCCTCAGGCAGCGTTCGTGGACGCACTGGCAATTTCATGGAAATTTTGACTGCCATATGTGTTCCCTCCGGTGTCACACAGAAAAAAGGTTTGTAGGCGCTGAGCAGGGTCATGCAAATATAACACTGATAATGGCAGCCACTTGGTAAGGAGGTAGCCGGCCTCCTAAGAATAAAACAACTTAAAGCAAACCACCAAGTAGGCGCACAGTACCAATGATGTTGATAAAAAAAACTATTGACATAAAAACAATAACAGACTCATTAAAAGACCACAACAATACACAGAGCATATAACTGAGGTATTATAAGCCTCTAATACACACATATGGTGTATTAATATGTGAAAGGGACGCTGAAATACGGGAGAGCCCGTCTCTGTAGGATAGGGTTAATCTCTCACATAAATTCCATATCAACCAGTTCAAGTGGAAATGAAATCCTGCAAAATGATGTAATAAGCGTCTATGACCATATAGAGGTGTCCAGATTTAAATACTGTTTCCTTGGAGCAAAATGTGAATAATAAACCAACCGATTGCTGTTACTCACTGAGACGTTGTAATCTCTTACTGCACGGGATAGGTGGTTGAGAAGCCGCTTGTTATCACCCTGTGCATGGGTGAGACATCCGTCAGCGGTGTATTCAGGTGAGAACCGTTCCCTTCAGCGCGGCACCAAGTGAGTATGCCAAACCACCGTGCAGATCCCCCAGCTTACTAAGCAACGCCCGGCCGGGCAAGGTGTAGCAGTGTTCCAAATGCAGGGGAAATTTGAGTGGGATGATTAGATCGCAGGCTGAATCATTCACCAACAGCTTGTAACAGACGGCTGATAGCAATGAATATTGCGCTCCATGGGACACTTAATGGTCAAAAAGTGGCCCTTTCTTCTGTACCCTCAACGCGTTTCTCCGCACCTCAGGCGGCTTCTTCTTTACCTGCCCAGGGTAATAAGGAGTTCAAGCAAGAAGGAGGAATACTACTTCTAGTCACTCCAGTGTGGCCCAGACGGCATTGGTTCTCAGACCTGCAGGGTCTATTTATGGAACGTCCTCTACTACTTCCTCAACGCCCAGACCTCCTCGTTCAGGGCCCTTGTGTTTACCCAGACCTGGCCAGACTGGTTTTGACGGTGTGGCTCTTGAAGCGTCACTCCTAAGGACCAAAGGATTCTCTGAGGCGGTCATCCAAACTATGCTGAAGGCCCGTAAACTGGCTTCGGCTCGGATTTACTACAGGATCTGGAACTCTTACTTCACTCATGCTGCTTTCACATCGCAAAACCTGCTTTTGAAATGGTATTTGAAACGGTTCTTAAAACGGGTCTGAGCAGTTAAACCCCTTTCACATCTCATGTTGTAACCAGTAAATTACCATTTCATTACCGTTTTGGTACCTTTCACACTGAACCCGTTTCACCCATAGAAAACAGTGGTTGTCATTATAAATGGACTTTTCTGGCCCACACATTATTAATAATTATTAATTAATTCATTATTAATAATTTGGATAGTCGTACGATGGAACCCAGCAGCTTGAAGCATTTTTGCTATGTTTTTATATATGAGGGTATCCTTGACTGTCCCAGTAATTTGGCAGCAGATTTCCTCATCCCCTCTGATCCTAAAGCAGCTCCCTCACCTCTTCATCACTCCAATTAGACATTTTATAATGGCTTTGCAGTCTAAACGTTTATAAAGCCACTCTCACATGTGTCTCCTGTGTTTTCCAAGCTGTTTCCTGGTTGTGGCTGCTGACATCACACATAGAGACAGCCTATGACCTGCTGGGGCTTGCAAATACCGTTTCAGACCCTTTCACACTGCACAGTGAAATGGGACTGAAACGGGTAGGACCCTTCTTTTTTACCGTTTCAAAATACAGGTATTTTGAAAACGGTAAATTGAAGGGGACCCTTTCACATCGCAGCTTGACCCGTTTAGGAAGCCAGTTAAAATGGCAAAATACCGGGTACAAGCTGCGGTGTGAAAGGGGTACTAGTGTGCTGCTAAGAACTACGATGTATATGAGTTCAGAACCTCAAGGCTTCTGGCCTTTCTGCAACAAGGCCTGGACTTAAGCCTTCATCTGGCCTCCTTCAAGGTTCTTATTTCTGCCTTGTCGGTGTGGTTTCAGAGGTAAATTGCGTCTATTCCTGACGTTCACACGTTCACTCAGGGTGTTTTGCAGATACAACCTCCCTATGTCCCTCCTGTAGCTCCATGGCATCTGTCTGTTATCCTTAATGCCCTGAAAGCGTCTACCTTTGAGCCTCTTGATTCTGTGGACCTGAAATGGCTTCCTATTAAGGTCCTGTTCCTGTTGGCTATTGCCTCTGCTAGAAGAGTGTCGGACTTGGGCGCTTTGTCCTATCGTCCGCCTTTCCTGATATTTCATCGTGACCGGGCAGTTCTCCGTACTCGCCCTGGTTACCTGCCTAAGGTGGTGTCATCTTTCCACCTTAACCAAGAGATTGTGGTTCCGGCCTTTATCTCTCCTGGTTTGTCTTCCAAAAAAAGGTCTTTGGATGTAGTACGGACTCTCCGTATCTATGTGGAGAGGACTGCCTCCATTCGGAGGTCTGATTCCCTCTTCGTACTGTTTAGTTTTCATAAACGTGGCTGGCCTGCAAACAAGCAAACTTTGGCAAGATGGATTAGAATGGTGATTTCACAAGCTTATGCGCAGGCTGGTCTCCCAGATCCTGCTGCTATCAAGGCCCATTCTACTCGGTCTGTTCGACCTTCTTTGGCGGCCCGCCGTGGCGCGTCCGCAGAACAATTGTGCAAGGCGGCTACGTGGTCTTCAGTGAACACGTTCATCAGGTTCTATGCCTTTGATACTTCCGCCTCTCAGGATGCCTCCTTTGGACGCCGGGTTCTTGTGCCCGCTACAGTGCGTCCCTTTCCATGAGGAACTGCTTTAAGACATCCCCAATGTTATTCCCTGTTGAATACCAGTGTATCCCGCTGCAGAAAAGGAGATTTATGGTAGACTTACCATTGTTAAATCTCTTTCTGCAAGGTACACTGGATTCCACAGGGCGCCCACCCTGACGCACTTAGCTTCTTTGGGTTTGCATGGCATTAGCCGCTGGTCCCTTCTCCTGTCGTGAGAACTTGGATCTATGTGACTAACATCTACCATCTCTTTACCTGCTACTGCATTGGGCTGGTTAACAAAACTGAGCTCCTGTGCACGGAGGACAGGTTATATAAAGGAGGCGGTGCAGTGCATCCTGGGAACAGTCAAAGCTTTTAGCTTTTAACTCTACACCCTGATGTTATTCTTTGTGGAATCCAGTGTACCTCGCATAAAGAGATTTAACAATGGTAAGTCTACCATAAATCTCCTTATTATCCTCATCATCATTATATAGGTAAACAATGTATAAAATCACAAACTTTATTACATTTAAAACCTACAAGGATATGAAGTCCTTAAGAATTATAAAAATATTAAAACCAAGAAGAAAAGAGAATTTAAGAAAATGTACATACAACTGTGTGGGTGTATTCCATAGATAATGATAATATATACAATAACCCCATTTCTAGAAATAATATATCTTCACAGTAAAGTTTCTTCCAGAATTAGTCAGTAATAATATACAGGTTATACCAAGCACATTTACAAAACAATAGTACAGTGTTTCTCATGTTGAGCTATCACACAGATTATCAGCTGTTTCAGCGATCACATATGAAAGTTATTAACTGAACTGGAACACTGTTTCCACAAATAGCTTAATATGGCCCTAAAAGCATGGAATACTGACATAGGGATATCCCTTTGTCAGTTTCCTTGCAAAAGACATCCCTCTATAAATGTATAGGTGTTTGATCAGCTTCAAAAATCCCAGTTGTTTGTATTTTAGATTGATAGACCATGCTAACATCTTGCAGAACACAAAAGCCACAGTTTCATAGCATTTTTAATTACTGTAGTATACTGCCAAGAGACAGAGATCACATGATAGGCCTGTTTATTAAACAACAAAAAGCCCTATCTCTGATGACTTCACAATATCTTTCAAGGGTTATCGCCTAAACCCCTGGCAATGAGATTTTTATAAAGCATTCATAGTTTAAATAAAAAAATGTAAAAAAATTCTGCAAGTGTGCACTTTCGTCATGTGTGAACTGCTCTTAAACTTGCATGTCCTCCAGATCACTCTGGACCAGTATTGTTGAAGCAGTTGAGTATTGTTGTCACTGATTGTACAGCTCAGAGACAGAATCTGAGATAAATCCATCAGTTCAGCACAGGAATCTGTTGCTGGTAATCAATTGATGATCAAAGGACAAGGTAAGGACCAAAGCCAAAGAAATCAGAGCCTAAGTCACACAAAGCCCAGGGTCAAAGTCCAGGAATCAAACAGCAAAGTCAGCTGACAAGAACAGACAGACTAGAGTGCAAGCTCAATGATTAGGCATTGGTGCTCTTGTTTTCCAGCCTTATATACCTCCCTGGTTTCAGGGGATTGGTTGTACTCAGGAAGTGTGTGTAGACTAGACAAATATTGTATGCTTCAGTCTTACTGAACAGGAGCCAAAACAAACATCACCTCACTTGGTGGAATCACTGCTCCTGAGGACATAAGATCAAACCCTGTGAAGTCTGTTTATATTTTTTTAACCAGGGTATAACAGTGACAATTGTTCAGATGACTTGTGGAGATTTTAGTGGTAAAATGAGGCAATAACATATTTTCTATAACTGTGATAAGTGGTTAAAGCAAAATCGCTGTTAAGGCCATAGATTGAGAAATAGGCTCCACCAATAGAGATCATACAGAGAATGAGACAGATTAGAGACAGAGATCACAGTACATCATTTAAGGTACAGGCGTACATGACGAGAATAAGGATGCTGGAGATGGCACAGGTGTTTAACTATGTATGTTGTGTGTGTGTGTGTGTGTGTGTGTGTGTGTGTGTGTGTGTGTGTGTGTGTGTGTATATATATATATATATATATATATATATGTTAATAGATATAGATTAGCTTCAGGCTTATTTTACATTTAACTAGTTTTATAACAAATACGTCTTTATGTGTTTATGGGGTATATTCATTTAGAGTCGGAAACTGCCGTCTTGGCGGAAAGATGGCAGTTTCCGACTAGAATAGGTCGGAAGGGGTTCTAACCTATTCAATCCAGCCTCATTTTTTCCGACAAGTCGGGAAATCCGACTTGTCGGAAAGCACGTGGATTGGCGGAATAGCCACCAATCCGCGTGCTACTGTCGGAAAGGGGAGCAAATCTGACAAGT